>NC_056556.1:14938138-15256888 GCF_910596095.1 Thunnus maccoyii
CACACTGAAATGGAGAGCCAAAAGCTGTTTTTCAATGTCATTTTCACAGTGAGGCGCTCAAAAAGCTCTGTCCCCCTTTATCTAAAATCAATTAGTGATTCTAACTTTGAAGCTACAGCCAGGAGATGGTTAACATCACTTAGCACAAAGACTGACTCCATAAAAGGTTGCAAAAAAAATCCACCAGCCAGCACCTTTAAAACACCCTAGAGCCATGCCAGTCATTTATATGACTTATATATATTTAGATTTTCAAAAAATGTCAAACTATTCCTTTAAGATATTCAATAAATGCAGGAAGCTGAATGCAGATGTTATATTTCATGGTTTGCAGATATACAGTAAGTGCTGTAATATCTGTAATATCCTGAATATTGTGAAGCTTTTTAACTTGAGTTACAAGTATGTAAATTATAATCAATATACAGTGGATATAGGTGGATATACAAGCTCATATGCTCAGTTTTTATCCAGTAAAATCATAAGTGAAGTCCTGTTTAGTCAAATTAGAACTACTAACTGGAAAATTGGTTGAAAAAAGGTATTTGGTTGAGTTATATCAATAACACTTAACAAGAAAGTGAAATACTCCTTTAAAATAATAGAATTCCATTTGTTTTGTCTTGTTTTACACATAGAAAGATGCAATATAGCAAAAAAAAAAAAAAAGCATTAAACAAGCAAGAAAGAGGTTGCTACAAACATTTATAATTGACAATCCATCCTTTTGGGTGATCAACAAAAGCAAAAAGGTGCCACAGCTTCATCCATGGCAACGCAAAAAAAAAAGAAAGAAACTCCCTGGTTATAAAGTGTTCAAAAAGCTGTCAAGAAGAAGAGGGGAAGAAAAGGTTTCATACTTGTCTCTCCTCCAACATGGCAGCGTGTCCCGGCCAACCATCATCGCCCCTGTTACGCATTAACCGTCGTGACTCTGTGAGCCAGGGAGCCGGAGCTGATAATGCTGGGAATCCGACATTAACGTGTTAACTGGACCTAAATGGGTTTAGTCTGTGTCGGATTGCTGGACTGCCATCAGGGCAGGACTGTGTAACTGCATGCAGCTGCCCCCGGACGCTGGCTTCAACAAATGACCCATTTCACAGCTCACAAAAGCCTTGAGCCCCCAAACTATGTGAACGAATCCATTCCTGTGCTTTTGGAAGGACACCCGCTCACATGTGATTGTAATATTTCTATCTTTAACCAGACTGTGGTCTCGAGATTGTTGACTGCTATTCGTCATGTAATTAATATGTTTGTTATGGTGTCTATGTGTTGGAACGCTGATTTGTTCTTAGCTACTAATAAACGTTGTTGTAATTGTTGTCAGATATCACGTGTTGACAATGCCAACGCTGTATGACTCAATTTACAGGATAGATTCATAGTTTTTTTTTGGTTCTCAGTCTTAAAACAATGCTGACAGACTGTACATGAGACTGTTACTGGTCGCTGTGCTCATTCCTCCTGTCTATACTGGATGTGGAAGAGATTTATTCCCAGCTGTGATTCCAAAAAATGCGTCCTAAAGTTCAAGCTAAAGCTAATAAGAAGCTTCAGTAGTGAAATAAACAAATCCAGTTAGCTTCTTCTAAAGTCTTTTTTATGCTAAATTCTCTGTTTTTTTTTCTATTCCTCCGCCACAGCTCAGCAGGGAAACAGTCTGTGGAAACAGAAAGATGGAATTTGGTGCTAAAATGACTTGAAATTTGGAAAATACCTCCTGGATGTGTCTAACTTGTGTTAGGAAGGAAAGATTACAGCCACCAAAAACTATTTTAATGTGTATAAAATACAGAAAAGATGTGAACCTCTGCTTCAATGTGAGACTAATAAGATTTATTATTAACACTACCAAAACTATCACATTTGGGTTTGAATTACGAGAGCCATATCCTGCTTTTGTTTCCAATATTTATTGCTTATCTGCTTCAAATTTTGATAATGACGTCCTCATGGACCTTTCAGACCAAATACTCACCCAAGAGGAAACTTTGAAACTTCCTCTACCTTTCAGTGCAACAGTAACAGTCTCGCTCTTAAAGTTTCACTATGAATGAAAAGTGAGATGCAAGTTAAATGTGTTATTATTCTTATTTATTAAATTATAAAGGACAAAAGACAATGACTGCTAAGAAAGTTTAAGAAAGAAAGAAAGAATTATTGACTAGTTATCAGTTCAAACATCAAATTCTCACATCGACAGCATGATGACTCTTGCTTGTTGTCTTGTTAAGATGATACAATATGCTTAAATAACGTTTTAGCTCCTGATTTAATTCCTGTAGAGCTGCTACCATTAGTCGGATCAACAGAAATATAATCACTAAATCCCTTTAGTCATTTTTCAAGCAAACATGGTGAAAAAGTGCAAAACATTTTTGGATTCTCTGCTTCTCTTTGTCATATTTGATAGTAAACTGAACATTTTGGGGGTTTTGGACTTTTGGTCGGACCAAAAAAAGACATTTGAACATATCACCTTACTCATTGAGAAGCTGTGACAGGCGATTAATCGATTAATCATAAAAATAATCACCAGATTAACTGATAATGTCAACAGCGGTCAGCCTGAATTACAAAGTTAAGTTCCTGAGGCTCTTTCTTTGGTTGAAAAGACCTCAAAATAGAAAGAAAAGGATCATGATCAAATCAGCTGAGTAGAAACCAGCGAGCGATGTGAGGAGTGAGAGGACTCAAGGACCGGCTCTCCGCTGTGTGAGAGAGCGAACCATGAGCGCCGGCTTGGATCCGGACCTGCTTCTATTATTTCTTCATTTTGGGATTGTCAGGGGACCTTGAAGCATGATCGCCAAAAAAACTCTGGTGTGTGTATATAATAGCTCTCATAGCAGAAGCTTTGGTCCATCATCAACTGTTGGCAGAACATGTAATGAATGCTATACAAACTGGAAAACTGATTTCCTTAATCCACTTACATTTCTTTAGATTCTATGGTGCGGTAAGCCTATTAGGGCCACAGAGCTGTGGCGAATCGTGCAGTTAAGTGTTGAAAGTAACAGCGGTGGGAGACTGAGGAGAAAGGAACAACTGCGGCACACTTGTCTTCTGACGCCTTTTTAGAATACAGTATGTAATGCGCGATCGAATCGTTCTTACAAAAGGGAGGAAAGCTTGAGAGAGAAAGCAAAGCGCTGATTTCTTCATTGCCTATACAACCATAGCGGGGAGCTTGAATTTGTCTCTGGGGTTGCTTCTACAGTGTTTATCGAGGGGGAGAAAAAAAAAAAAAAGAGAGACCGAGGGAGACAGGGAGAGACAGAGAAGGATCAAGGTCTCTCCCTATAATTACAAAGATAGCACGGTCCCTCCCCAGCGGAGCCTCCGAGGCGTCACTCCTCGTCCCTTCATATTGTATAAAGACTGTTCTATCAGCTCAGGAACGGCATCATTGCTTGTAAATTAATTTGAGGTTCCTGTCAGTCGGGGCCCTCTCCTCTCTTATCTGGCGGTGTAATATGGGAAGCTGAGAGGCTGGGGAGATACTGCTGAGAGCGCTGGAGGAGAGTAGGTGAGGGAGGACGGGGAGGTGGGGGGGGGTGATGGAGGGGAGGGGAGTATAAAAGAGTAGATAGGAGGGAGAGGAGGGAGAAGACAAAACAAGAGAAGCGAGCGGGTCCCCTGCTGGATGTCAGGAGCGGATTCGAGGAAGGACCGGACTGGGTGATAAGTGAATATGGTCTGGCATCCTATTTACCCCTCCACCTCTCCTCCTCCTCTCTCTCTCTCTCACACACACACACACACACGCACACACACAAGCTATTTGTCATCCAGACTGGACTCTACACCCAGAGGCCTTCGCCTATCAGCACTATTTGTCCGCGTGTCACAGCCCGCGGATAAATCTTCTCCCGGGGATCCGTGTTTAAATGCGCCCCCTATTTCCAAAGGTCCAGCCCTCTCATGATCACATGTGCTCAACACACACACACACACACACACACACATACACACGCACCTCTGACCCCTTCAGTTGTTTCTAATTAACCCCTCACCCACTGTATTTAGCCTCAATTCCCTAATGGCGATAAATGGGCCTGACTACGACCCCATTTAGAGTCATGATGGTGAATTAGGAGGGACACTGACTAAATGCTGGGATGGCACTGCGGCTGAGCTAATTCACATACAATATGAGCACTGTTATGTGGTAGGAATACCCCTTTTTTATTATTAATTCATTTAAAATAGATATTCTTTGCGGCCACTGCAAAACATCTCTTGTTGCTCCCTCGCTCGTGTGTATATTAGTGTGTTATTATATGCCACACTGTGCTGATACATCAAGTAATTCATGTTGGACTGAAATAATTTGTGGCTGGCTGCACAACGAGGAGGCGAAAATGAAAAGGCAGCTCCAAATTAATAGAGATGTGCTCAATCTGAGGAGGAAGGGGGTGGGGGTGGGGTGGGGGGGCTTTTTTTCTTTCGCTAATTTCAAACTGTCAGTGTCTGTTTTTATGCGGAAGCCGATGGAGACCGTTGTGGGAAATCGCAAAAATGGCTCCGTTAATTTTAGACCGAGCGAGTGCTGCGTAATGTTGATGAAAGATTGGCCGTTAAGAGGAGAGGGATGGGGTGTTTTTTGTTTTTTTTTTGGTAAAGTGACAAAAAAGCAGTAGCCTGTAGGATTGTTGGGAGCGTTTCTATTAAGTGAGACTTGGACTTAACTACTGTCTGGCTATCAAAAGTTCTTCTCCAGCATAATACATTATAGGAAAGCTAATCATTTACTGTAATGAGTGTATGTGATGATACTCCATTGTGTTAGTGTGATTGTAAAAGCCTTTGTTTCAGCCAGGAGGTATGTTTATGTATAAAAACAATACATTTCTTCCTATTCTACATCTCCACACTAAACAAAGAATATCTTCTTCTTTCATGCGGCGCGCTGAGAAAAAGCCTCCTGTTTCAATGTCTAGCATTTACATGAAGTGACAATAAGGAAAACAAGCCTTGAATGTGCCACATATTCAGATATTTGGCAGACCTCCAAAATGGCAAAGACAACAGAGGATATCTAAGCAAATGAACAATAAGACATGCATCATCTATTGTGGACCGTTCTGCCTGGCTGGAACTGAATCCGTGAGAATAATTGGTTCATATCCAGATGCATGTGGAGGTAAACAGGAACGTAGTAACACTAGCGCTCAAGTCATTCAGCTCATCATGCTGTAAGTTCCTGAAGTACACACGCTTAAGCAAATCCCAGTTCACAGAGGATAAAAATACACTTTATTTGCTTTGAATTTCACTTCAATGCATATCACAAATAGGCTGAGTTGTAATTTCTTTCACAAAAAATAATCTAATTGACTCATGTAGTTGTTGTATTGTATTAGTTTACAGCAGACAATTATAAAAAAAAAAGATAAAACTAATATTTCCTCCTTTTTTTGCATTTGCAGGGCCTGCAGGCTGGGTAGCAGAGACGCAGGCCTTTTGATGTCTGGGATTTCTAAGCCTCTAGCGCCACCTGGTGGAGGCAGGCGGACTAGCACACACATCTACAGTACTGTACATCACCTCTCTGAATGTGCTTTCCTGCTTGTTTATTATTTCCAGTGTTTCCATGTGAATTTGGTGTCATCACATTAGATTTAAGACTTAAATCTTTTTTAATTTCAGTTGACAATATAATATAACAATGTTAAAACTAGTAAACATAAACATGAAGCTAAAAACAAGTGAGGACCTAAGATGAGTGTAATAGGCTTGATGCCTTATTAAAAAACTGCACCTTTTAAAGCAAACTATATGAATTTAAGACATGTTTTTAAGTTGTATTTCATGATTAAAGCCACTAAAAGTTACACACTGTGGCACTGAGCTTTTCTTTGTCAATTATGTGCTTTTAATTTACATGATCACATGCAAGACCCTATCCAATTTGTTACATCATGAAATATTCAAGTAGCAAATCAAAAGCTGCTCAACGTGAGTGAGTCAGATCAGTTCGTCTTTCATTTGTCTAGTGTGTGTGTGTGTGTGTGTGTGTGTGTGCACGTGTGTGTGTGTGTGAACGTGTCCACCATTCAGTTAGTGATGTAACAGATTAATCTTCCTGCGTGCAACAGAGAATAAATCACTTGTACATAATTAGCAGGTTATAACTGACACAGAGTTTCATCTTAATTACAGGAGGGAAATTTGTTCCATTAATTTTATTAGGTTTGCATGAACACATCTTAACTAACTTAATCACCCCACTCATTGTTCTGATCAATGTTCACAACAACCTGACGGTCACTTAATTAATATTTTATCCTGGGAACTACAGCTTTTAATAATAACCGTGCATTGGTATGCATAGAATTAATGTAGCGTTAAGTTGCATTACAGCTTAGTTGACTATTCATATTTCATGTTAGACAGCGGTAAGCGTTTGCAGTGGTTGGGTTCATTTAAACCTAGGGGGCCAGCTGTTGTCTTATAAAGGTCAGTCAAATGAAATCTAGAAACTAAGAGCTCATGTTTAGCAGTGGAGTGGTTCAGAAGCCAGGTCATCTGAAGAAAGAAGCTATAAAGTAAGGCTATGTGTCATTTTTGCCAACAAATTTAACAAATTCATGTAACAATTCATTTGTATGACTGTTGCATTGTGGTGTAATACATCAAGCCACGTGACATTCATTGAGAAAACCTTTCCCACCATTGGGAAACCATGCACATACCATACACTCACACACATATGTATACTATGCACACATATGCAGTACCACTTCTAATTAGACATGAAAGCAAATGACTCATAATGCAGCAAAGCTCAAACACAAAACAAGAATGAATGAATTTTCTCACGCAACTTCTGCTCATCACTCACACACAACAGGTGACTGAACAACCAACAAATGCAAAACTGCAGAGAAAATTATTCAAAGCAGCCGCAGCAGCAGCAACACACTAGCTTCAGTGTGAGCAAACAAGACCCGGAACAAAACCTCCATTACAACAACAAACTGCACAACAAGGAGCTGAAAGAGACATTTATCCATCAGGAAACTAACCAACCATCACAGATACACAAACAAACAAACAGAGGGTGTGTTCCACTTACATTTCTGACGTCAAAGTCCTCCATTCTGCACCTGTTGATGTTTTGTGTTTTGTTCGGCGCTAGCTAGCTAGTGTTACAAAAACGCTGTAGCTAATATCATTAGCAACAATGGAAAACAAGATAACTCTGCCAGTTGTTTCATTAAAATAATGTTGCTAACTTTCTATTGTTTGCTGGCAGGCCGGATAATGGCTGCTGGCTTCAGAAGTCACTTCACAATTTCATTTCAAGAGACGTGTCCATTCACAGTTTCGCGGTGGTTTCACAGTGACTGACCGCATCTGCTTGTTTGATACTAATTAAATGATCATAATGTACCTGAACACACACACATTTACCCGCCGCACCGCAGGGAGGCGCTGTTTCACTCAATCAAGGGAAAAAAATTGGGAACATGGCCTTGACAATAATAATAAAAAGTGTCTCAGTGTGTCACAAATGAAACTTATTAAGTCCATTTTATTAAAATGACAGTGATAGCTATTTGTGAGGGATTTCATGGTGTCCTGGCTTGCCTTGGTGCCACCGAAAAACCGGCACTATCTATATTTTAGGGTGACCACAGGGGGTTCCAGGATGCCACATTGGTACTGCTACATCATTGCATTATTGTATTTAGTGTACACCATGGATATATTATAACAACCAAGGTTGTCAGAAGTATTGATACTTTGATACTTTTTCGATACCAAATGTTTAAAAGGATACAATCTCCATTAATTATACATTCAATCATAATGAAATTACCAAAGCTATAAAAAAACAGATATACAATCAGATTTTCAACACAAGGCTGCACAGATGAAACAACGGGGAAGAAATTCTGGTATAGTGAAAACCTTAATAAGAACTTAATACAATAATGCAGTGGCCACGAGGTGCAAAACACAACATTTCACAAAACACAACAGTTGGAGAAAATGCCGTGGTTTGTGAAATGTTTTTGTTTTGTGAAGTGTTGTTATGTTTTGTGAAATGTTTTTGTTTTGTGAAGTGTTGTTATGTTTTGTGAAATGTTTTTGTGTTTTGTGAAGTGTTGTTGTGTTTTGCACTTCAGGGCCACCGTACTATTACTACACTAATACTATACTAATATTCTCCTAATACATCCATGGTGTACATGCTCCTTTTTGCATCCAAATAGCACCGGAAGTTCGTTTCCTTCGCCCGTTCTTTCAAATAAAAGACTCGTGCTACTGGTCGTAATGACATTTGGATTTTATTTTGAAAACTCATACAGGAAGCTCGTACTTTATTTAGGCAGGATGCGTAGCCACGCCTCTCTAGCTGTCAGCCAATCACAGTGCGACGAGCCTCTTCCAATGTTTCATCACAAACACTGGCCGGGTGAAGGAGCGTCAACTCATCTTTCATTTGTGTAAGTCACATCAAAGTAATGAACAAACGTCATGTATGTTATATGTTTATGTAGCCAGGTGTGCAGTCATTTACAGGCTGGCATGGCTAAGCGTTTGCTCGCCAGGATATAGCACAAAAGTTTGTCAAAGTTAATGTCAGACGGTTGAATTGTCGGTCGGCTAGCGTTACAGTTATCTAACGTCCAACAGCAGCAGCAGCAGCAGGAGGGGAGATGAAGATGTTAGCTGGTCTGGTCACACTGATATTCACCTTATCAAGTACTTCTAACTATTGTAGCTTAGCACCCGATAGGTAACCCTAACCCTAGTTAGCCACATTAGGTGTTAACGGCTAGAAGGTCACGCCGAACTTCAAGTAAAAAACGCACAATACAATGTTTTTCCTTTTTGCAAGCACATATAGTTAGTAAAACACGACGTCACTCTTTAAAAATCATTAGGATACTAGTTCAATTCGTCATATAGTCTACTGTACACAAAGAAGTACACCATTCAATAAATATCAGCTTTTGGAGTTGGTTCCCATCTTATTCATTGAAAAATAATCAAGAATATCGTTGAATCTTTAACGTACGCAGTTGTAAGACCATAACTCCTAGCTAGTTAAGGCTTTGGACTTCTGTTTTTTTGATGGACACAATAATGACAGCATAACGCAATACAGCTCAGAAGCTCAGTGTGCGGAGCTGTGATTGTGTAATTATCAGGTGTTTGTAGTAAAAAAAAAATTTGCTTCCATTAATCAACAGTTTCCTCTACCAAAAAACATATTGCAAGTTACACCAGTATAGTATCTATTGCAGGGCTAGCAGTTGTACAGGTGAAGGTTGATATTTTAGATTTGGCATATGTTGTCCCACATTAATCTGACAGCCCCCATAAGCTTAAGGGTGGTCTGGAATATAGGCGAAGTAGTCTATATTTAGATCAGGTCAGCAGCAGACTGTAAGAAGCTAATCTGAGATGGGTGTGGGGGTTAGGCAAGACTTGGTTCACCAATGATGCATTTGTCTTTACACTTGCCTCAAGGACAGTTGGTAAGGCTTATTAAAACAGAGGATGAAGCAACAAAAAGGAGAAGAAAGTGCAACAAAAGCAGAACTGTTCTCACTGTTTACATCAGGATAGCACCTAGAATGACCATCATGCCTTAAGCTTACAACAATAGTAATATAATTTAACTGTGTACCCTTTAGCATGGTAGTAGAGAAATATTCACTGTACTTTAAGTTACTCTAAGTTCTGCATGTTCTTGTTTTTAGGTGGTTTTATGATGCTGGTGGTGCAGTTGCTGAGAGGTGCAGTGAAGCATGCTGGGAGCAGATCCCTGTGCAGTGTTGAGCAATTGATCTCAGCAGGACGTGGTATCAGCTCGTCCTCACGAGAGTTATCTGCTATTGGGAGAACTCAGTCATCATCCTGCACAGATACGGACCACCCCAAAGTCCTCATCACGGGTTGGTTTTTGCACATTTTGCATATTTTATGGTGTCCAGCTTGTCTGTCAGTTCTTTTGATGTTGTCAGGCAGTTATTCTCTTTTGCTTATTTTTCTTTATTATCTACTCAAACAACACTATCATTATGGTAGTCAATTCTTCCATTTTTATCCTTCTAGGAGGACTTGGACAGCTGGGCGTGGGGCTTGCCAAGTTGCTTAGGTAAGTGGTTCACATAACTGTTATTATAAATGTCCAAGAGTGGCGCCTAAAAACCTGAAAAAACACATCTTCTGTTTGTGGTTAATTGATCCATTGTTGTCCCCTATGACAACTGCACTTCTTAGAAATCAAATTTGTCATAGAGACCTGTTCCCAGAACTGACCATGTTCATGTTTCACCCTCAGGAGGCGGTTTGGAAAGAACAACGTGATCTTGTCTGACATCCGGAAACCCCCCAACCATGTCTACCATAATGGTGTGTATATACCTGACAAATGTTCACCTAGAAGTGAGAATCAAAGACAAATAACTGATTTTAGACTTACAGTTTTTGGACAAATGAGGCTGAGATACCACATTCCCCTCCTTCAGTAACCTCAGTTAATAAGAACATTATGCAGCCTTGAGATATATCTTGCTGCAGTGTGATTCATCTTTTTTTAACTGAACAACCTTTGAATTGAAGTAGAAAGAGCAGGCAAGACAAGGTACACAACCCACACTGTGTGATCTTTAGTGGGAGGTTACATTCTCTCTGGATCCAAATGCTAAACATGTGTACCTAGAACACCACTCTTGGAGTAAAAGTGGGTGTTCTCATGTCCTCCGCAGGTCCGTTCATCTTCTCAGACATCTTGGACTATAAGAACCTCAGGGAGATTGTGGTCAACAACAACATCAACTGGCTGGTGCACTACTCAGCTGTGCTGTCAGCTGTGGGAGAGAACAACGTCTCACTGGCCAAAGAGGTCAACATCACAGGTACACGCACAAACAGGACTTTTTTTCAAATGTTAATATATATTTGCAGCGTTAAGAAATACATGTAAGCAGCCAGGCTCACAATGTCCTTCACTTCATGTTGCAGCAGCACGTAGAGCTTATGCACAGCCTCTCTCTCTTTGTAGGTCTCCATAACATATTAGACATAGCAACCGAACATGGTCTGCGTGTGTTTGTCCCCAGCACGATCGGTGCCTTCGGTCCATCCTCGCCCAGGGACCCCACCCCTGAGCTGTGTGTGCAGAGACCACGCACCATCTACGGTGTCTCCAAGGTCCACGCAGAGCTGATGGGGGAGGTGAGACGCAAACGTTCATGGAGACGTGCAGATAGACACAAACACAATGACTTACTTGTGTTCAAAATGTGTTCCTTTAATTCCCTTTTTAGCGCAAGTAATTTTGTTTGGTTCTCTCTGTCAGTACTATCACCACAGGTATGGGCTGGATTTCCGCTGTCTCAGGTATCCAGGCATCATCTCAGCTGACTCGCAGCCTGGAGGTGGAACCACAGGTAAGCAGGTGTGGAAGTGCTGGTGTCTCTCCACTCATTGTTGTCATTGATTGTCTTAAATATCTTGGCATCACTTCATCTCGATCTGTTTCTGTATTTCACAGACTATGCCGTCCAGATCTTCCACGCAGCCGTGAAAACCGGTCATTTTGAGTGCAACCTGCACGGCGACACACGGCTTCCAATGATGTACATTGGTAACGCCAGACTTTGTTGTTTTCTGGTGGAATTGTGGGTCAACGTTTTAACTTTCCAAGCCATATTCACAGTCTTGTCATCTCCTCCTTTTTCCCCTCCTCCTCCCCCTTTACATCCTCCTTTTGTTCAGATGACTGTCTCAGGGCTACTCTGGAGTTTCTTGAGGCTCCGGCGGACACGCTGGTCAGCCGCACCTACAATATCAACGCCATGAGCTTCACGCCGCACGACCTCACCAAGGAGATACAGAAAGCCCTGCCTGACCTCAAGGTCACCTACAGTGTGGACCCTGTGCGGCAGGCTATAGGTGAGATTGCTGGAAGGAATGAATGGATTGATGAGTTTTGCTGGGATATCAGTATCACATATGTTTTCTCTCACTGCTTTCAGCCGACGGCTGGCCAATGGCGTTAGAGGACAGCGCGGCGAGGCGGGACTGGGGCTGGAAGCACGAGTATGACCTCCCAGAGTTGGTGCAGACCATGTTGACTCACATCACCACGGGAAACCAGCTGGCACAAGCATACTGAGCCTTTTGTAGCAAAAAATCTGTGAAAATCAGCCAACTCCATACAAAGCTTTACTTGAAAGTTTGTGACACTGAAGATTTAAGCTTTTTTTTTTTAGAGAGATCCTAAATATTAAAAAAGTAACATAATCAGACCACCAGTTTGACAATGAAAGTTACATATAAATCTCCAGAGGCAAAAACATTCCATATCATTCAGTATATTTTTGATTAGATTTGTGATTTTCATCTCATTTTTCTTTTTCCTCTCCATTCTCTGACCATCCATCATCATCTGGGATCGGAGCTTTTGTGTGAAGCTTAAGATGTGCTTCACTGAATGTACTGTATGTGTGTATTTACGTCCTTGTCGTGTTGTATCTGTAAGTATACAGATGACTGTGTGAGCAGGAACGCGTAGCATCTGTTGTAGCTGAACGCTTGCCTTAGGGGGGGGCACTTCTGCCGTCCTGGCAACCAGTTGGCCTTTAGTAAGAGCTGCACTCCAACTGGTCACCAATATGTACTGTAACCATAAACACTGAAAGGCTTTACTGTGGGTACTGTTACTACAGAAACTGCTGAAGTAACCCTAGCTTTAACTGAAATTGCCTGCTGCAGTTTTCTCTTGTGATAGTTTCAGGAAGGGAAACCGATCAAAGTAAATGTTTGAGTTGAACTAGACCAGCTTTTAAGAGCTACTTGACCTCACTAGTGTGCTTTTATGTATTTTTTTTCTTGTTGTTTCATTTATATTTAAATATTTTTTATTGTTGCTGTTCTGTTCTGTTTAGAAGCTGCAGCCTGGGTGCTAAATATTTATGAATGTTGAATCAATGAAGGCATTAGCAGCCATTTTATTTAAGGAAAGTAGAGCTCTCTGTTAGTTTTTGTAAATGTTGATGTTATTTATATTGCCATTATTTGCTTTTCTGGTTAAATCAAAAGGACTTTTCTAAATAAATCCTTGTTTGAAACCATTTCTTATGACTTTTCCTCTGACACTTACAAACACACTGTATCTAAAACACTCAACCTTACCAATAATGCTTAAATTTACTGCACAGAAACAATGAAACAGTTCAGAAACATCAAGAATTACACCCACAACTCAAGCACCTTATTCACTGTGTAACCCCTGTCACACTGTGCGTCCTGCTTTAGTTTTTGCTGTGTGCCGCTTTGCCTTTGCCGACACGTCTGGATGTGGGCTGATGTGACCTGGAACAGGATTGTGGAGCCTCCCGGTGGCCAACGCTGCCCGCTGCAGTTTGAGCTGCAGGATGTCACTGAGCAAGGAGACCTCTTGATGTAGACTTGCCAGCATCTGACCCTCTGTGGCCCTCACCGCTGCACGCACCAGCTCCAAGACAACCTGCAAAGAGTGCCAGATTCAATGCAAGTCAGGGCACGAAAGATATTCTCAAACAGTTTGAATCTTACTTCTTTGTCCAGTTGCTCATCCTCAGGAACATCCACCTCCCCTAGAGTGACCCTTGACCCGTTTCTGAGACTCATCAGCTCCTCCTCCTTCTGTTGCAAAGTCGCTGTGAGCTGGGCTTGCTGGCGCTGATGCTCCCACTCGTGCAGCTCCATGCCCTGCAACACAAAACCCAGCTGTCCATATGGTACATAGCATACAAGCATTCTGACTGATAACAGCTAATGAACATAAACATTTAATATATAATCATTGCAAGGGGATGTCAAACCTTCATTACCTGTGCTAGAGGACAGGGTGTGGGTGGCAGCTGCACCTCCAAGTGTACCTGAGCGATCGACATGTTAGCAGCTCCACTCACCACCGCCTGGAAAAGCCTCCGCTGAGCGATGCAGGTGTCTGTGAGGTACTGGGCGAACTCATGTCGGTGGACGGCGGTTAGGTTTGGCAAACGCTCGGACAGTGTGTCCATGAGCATGGATGACAGTTTAGGTACGTCGTGACCTGAGGGAGAGAAGAGAATGGATTTAAAAAGTTTAAAAAAGCCAGAGAGGAGGTAAGATGTAAGTAAGATGAACTTTGTGCTTTCTGGCTTTGAAAAGGAGCACAACTCATACTAACACAGCTTCCAGGACCCACATCAGTAATACTGCATGAAGGTCGTTTTAATAAGACACACCGGGGATGAATCACTTAGATCTGGGTTGAAAAAGAACATCTGTACTTGATGATCAAAAATGACATGCATTCATATGAATTTTGAGCATTTGTACTGCAGAGAAGTGCACTGCAATACAAGCTTTTTTCAAAAGACAGACAAAAATGTGCAACCCAGTTACTAAACCCAGTTACTTTTGTGTTGTGGTTGTCTGTCTACAGAGGCTAGATATATCAACAACACTTACTGTGATTGAAATTCAAAAAGTGACCTTTTTAACAGCACTGGCAAGTGAACTCTTTGAGAGCTTTCAGAAAAAACAGCACTCAGCAACGATTTATGAGTGCGTTATTTCAAGTTACATCATGAAGTGTGAATACATGTGTTTTTGTACAATGTTAGGCCTTTGAATTGAAATGTCTGATGAATGGGTGTTTACACATAGTGACTGAATGGTAGCACATCACTGTTCTTCAGCACAAATTGGAAACAAACCAGAGGAAGAAAAGAAGCCGGCTGTTATTAGACAGCAGCGGCTTCAATCATGACCTCCGGGTGAATCAGTGTGTGCAGTACGCTGCTGTTTACTCTGACCGTCCAGCTGTGGGAAGATGTCTTTGGCAATCACGGCTGCCTGGATCACATTAGGCCAGGAGAAGCCACGGGATGCTGCGAACATAGCGATGTCATACACAAACTCCTGATGGAAGCGCCGCCGCTCATCACAGAAGTCTGGCCATGAGAAGTAACAGCTGAGTCTCTGCAGACCAGCCTCTCTCTGACGGACAGCGACACAGACACAAGGACAAACATTTTATGTTAAATTCAAGTCATATCAGCTTCATGTCAGTGTGACTTGTTGGCCAGTCTGATGCAGAGTCACTGTGCTCCTTCTTGCTACTTCAGATGACGTTATAAAATGAATTCCAAGACTTGACAGAGTGTTCTTAGTCCAACTAATCAATAGCTGAAAAAACCACATACATTTGTAGATCTGTAATGTGGTGCCTTCAGGTGTTGCTTATAGGTTCCTGCTTAAAAATTCAGAATTTGTGCTTCTGAATACTAATAATTTGTGTCTGATGTGGTCCTTGTCCCTCATTGAGAAATCAGAATCTATGAACATGCAAATATCTTTCTTTTAAAATTACAATGGCCTCCAAACTAGTTGTGACATCACAAATCATGCTCGTATGAACACGTCTTAAATTCAGATTTAAAGGTGAGCACAGAGAAGTGGAGGGGGACTTTAATTCACAAAGCCGTCAGATAAATGGAGTTAAAAGTATAATATTGTACCCTAAAATGTTGTGGAGATATAAAGTAGCATATAATGTAAGTAAAGTATATACCTTAGAATTGTAGTGAAGCACAGTACTTACTGACCATCACTGGATCTAATGTTTTAATAGTTTAATTTTAAGAACTTTAAAATGACATTTAGTATCAATCTCTGTAATGTATCTGGAAGGCTTACAGTAACTACTGTAGCTGTTAATGGCTTTTCTGGGTTTAGCTATATAGTATTTTATACTACGGAGATTAAATATTATCGTCTGGCCCCAGAAATACAGTAAACAGCTGTAATGGCCAATTACAAGGTATAAAGTGCGATACAACGTGCTTTGAAGGACATCCAAAGTTTTCATCCTAGTTTGTTATTTCCTGATTGGGACCGATTATGTTCGTGAGTTAATATTCCTGGCAGCATTTAAAAGCAACATAATAAAACGATTTTCTCTTTGCATCAATTAAATCAATATTTCAGGTTTTTACTTAATGCCTACCTGGAGTCTCGCTATCTGTGATATTTCACTCTCTGTAAGGGAATCCATCCTTTATTAGAGACACAAGCGAGCTCGGTTGCTATTGGAGACGGACGTACGCCGCTGTTAACGGGATGACGTCAGATTCATTCCCTTCGCTTCCGTCATATAAAGACAACATATCATATTTAATTAACTCTTAATTAAATATTGTGATGTAGCTGTTATTGTTGGTGTTTTCAGAGAGTTTAGGGTAGAGAGCAGCAGAGCTGGTAATTGATGTAAACAGGCTTATCAGTCCGCAGATGGCTCAGGCTGCTCTAATCCTCTTTTAGCTATATGAATCCCACTCCCCCTTTTCTTTTCTTCTCTCCCCTCCTCCTGTATTCTGTTTTCATCTCCTGTGTCTACTCCTCCTCCTTCTCTGGTTCTTCAAGTAAAAGCTAAAGCGGAGGGTTTTTTTCTAATGGAACGATATCAGATATACGGTGTCAAGTAAGCAGTAATTAGAAAAACATTACCGGTCAGCGTTTAAAAGTAAAAGATGAGTTTCAACGTTGTTGTTTTTTTTCTCTCACTGGACATTTAAAAGTAATCAGATTTGAATGCTGAATGTAATCTTCCTTAGTATTACACACTTGCTGTGCACTTTATTAGGAACACCTGTGCAATCAGTGGGTGATTTGTTAATTCTTAGCAGGGCTGGGGGGTGGCCCAGTGGGAGGGTAACCCTAGGACTGCAGGATTATTATATAGGCCTAGCCTAATTCTTGATTATATGATTGCAATTATAATTTCTATTTAATACAACTGCTATGAGGCTAAATACATATTTTGTGTAAGTCTATTCTTTTACTGGATGTTGACATTATTTTTCAAAATACACCACAGTTTTGACTAGAACCTGACCAACACTGGATATTTGGGGCTGATGCTGATACCAATCAAACACTTCTGACAAAGATAAGTAATGGAGGCATGATATTTAACAATAAACTTTATTGTCCAAAATGACAACAGTGCACTGAAACTCACTGCTACATGTCACTTTGATTATGAAGGTGACACTACTCTATAGAGTATATAGGTTACAGTATAGTATATAAATCAATATTTATAGTATATAGTTTGGAGAATAGTATAGATCCAAGACAAAATGGACAGAAGGGCGGGACTGACACAAAAAGGCGCAAATACAAATCCATCTGCTACTTCAGCACCACAGACAGCGCCATGGATTTATCAATACTCAGCACAGTTAGGCTACTGATATTTCAGAGCCATGGTTGGAGCCATAGATTCTAGCTCGCACAAACCTCAGTCAGATCAATGAGTCAGGCGGACTAGACTAACATATTCGACTAAACAATCCCTCTGCCACTACACTCTCTCTGCTACTAAGGGGATGGAGAGGGGGGATGGCAGATTTACAAGGGGATTCATTTTGGTTAACAAGGGGGATGGCGTCCCCTTCATCCCTCCTTAAATTTCCTACTGTGTGCAGTCTAATCCAATCCAGTATAAATCTAATTTTTGAGGGGGGAATCATGATACTAAAATTCTGGCTCGTTCTTATTACTTTGATTCCCTATATTTAAAAATAAATAAATAAACAAGCCTTTACTTGGTATTTTTATCTTTCCCGGTTGCCTCTAAAGTTACACATTTTAAGACTCTGGCCTCTATTCATTTCATTAGGGTTTTGTTACAAAATAGATTCACATTTGATCATGAACCATGCTCTTTCTGCACCTGGTGAACAGAAACCTATAATATTTTGGAAATTACATGTACATCAGGTTATTTTTAAAGCTTGATAATGTCCCAGTATTTAAATTTTCCCATATTAGACAATCTTCTATCTAGTATATCTCATTTGATTAATCTAATAAAAAATTCAGACAAATACCATATTCATACATCAAAGTGGAGAGGCATCAAACACAACTTTGTTTATGATTGATTTATCATTTTTAAATACTTAAAATAGGCTACAGCAAATAAGAACAAATCTACAATTATTAAGGCAATGTCTCAGTATTCAGAGATTTTGAATGAGACTGCTCTGAGTGACATTATCATTGTGTGGTGTCAAATTATTTGTGAATGTCTGGCAGGTCCGCAATATTGTGCCAATGTATCATAAACTAAAATGCATGGGCGCCACGCATTAATGTGGAAGTGTAATTTACTGTACTTCCGGTAGTACTGCTATCTTGACGCATGTGTGAACATGCGCCTCATATCTGCGCTCTGGACGAAACGGAGCTGAACGAGCAGCGCTGCTCTCGGAGCAGATCACACACTGGCTACTGCTCACTGCTGGTCATGATCAGTACACCTGACTTCAGTATCTTTCTATCAATAACTGTTTTCTCTGGATCTATTATCCGCTATTGATCTTCTGTCGGTATGCGTCCATATTGGTAAGATTGATCTCTTCTCCCTCTTTTAACTCCTGTTGCTTAGCAAACAATATTCTTCTATAAACTCTCAAATAACAGGCATATCAGACCTGTTGTGGGTGCACTTGTCTTTGTGTGTTGTTTATGCGTAGTGTCATTTTATAACTCCTTTCTTGTGTGTGGGAGGTGTTCAGGAAGGGGGATGCCCTTGTGTAAACTCAAAGGAGCAGTATATTAATATTTACATGCATTTACAGTATGTTTCTTTATGTGTGTGATGCAGTTTTGAACAATATGCTGATGTGAGTCACTCATGCTTACAGGATAAGTAGTGAGAGACAGCGAGCAGGAGGGATTGAGCAGATACAAAGTGGAGGGAGAGGACCTCCAAAAGTAGGCCACCCATAATATAATCTCTCCCTTGCCTCCTTCTTCCATTGTCCTGCTGACTGAAGCGTTAAGCACAGACAGTATTCCACTTCGTTTTCTGTTGATTTTAAGGAGAAGAAAAGTGCAGCCCATATCTGAATGTCTTTAAAATGTAGATGAATATAGCAAAGATGGGAGTTTTGGTTCCTAAACTGACTATAGGTTGAAAATTCAAACCATGGTCAGTGTGTTCTGTTGTGCAAAAACACCTGCTTTCATTTACTTGAAGCCCCCCTCCACTCAGACATTGTTTCTCTCATTGTGACTTACACATACCAGCAGGATTTTGTGACATCACAACTAGTTTGGAAGCCAATTATAGTCCAATATGTAACTGGGACAAGTGTGATATGGAAACCTGAAACCTCCAGTGCACAAATGTTTTCAGTGAAGTAGAAGTTTTCCAGCAGTTAAACTGGACTTTTCAATAAGGGAAGTGGAGTCAATGTAATTTTAATTTTTTCTAACAAGGTATTTGAAGTTATTTGTGGAAAAAAACATATAAGAACATATTTGATATAAATTATTATTTAAAATAGACCATTGTAATACACTTTAAACATGTCTGGAGAGGCTCTTTTTGGGCTCAAATTTTGTCAGAACTTCATTTCAAGTTAAACACTGAACAGACGTATCTCCACCTGAATGCTGTTGTAACATCATCAGATACGAAGCAGAAGGGATGAATTCTTTGATTTATCCACAAGGAATACCCATTAACTTTAACTAACAGTTTTCCAGGGAACAGCTGCCTCGCTCCTGTCAACACAGGAACTACTCATCCCTGACTTCCTGTCTACCCAGAATTCTCTGAGGCCCACCTACACCTCATCTATTTCTGTCTTTCATTAAACCTGTGAAGCATGTGTCAGTTAAATAAGGAGTTACATAAGTCTGAACAATGCAATTATTTGCTCAATAAAATGATATATTTTTCCAAGGACATTTATATCCTGTTATTTGAAATAGTAATAGATGTGGTGTTATCAAAAGCACATAAAGGGGTGTTTTAAAGATTAGATGTTATAATTGCAAATATTTTTGCAATATAGTGTCCCTGAACACCAGCAGGAGACTCTGCTCTGATTGAATTTGAAAGTTTTCAAGGACTTTAATGGTAAAATATTCTTTCAGTTTGTTGCTCTTGAGAGTTTTTTTTTTTTAAGATGTGTCTTTATTTTTGAGATTTGTTCTCAGAGACAAAATCAAAAAACCTTGAGAGACACCAGAATTCAGTTATGCAGAATTTAAACAAAACTGAGAGCAAAATGCTTTTCTCATGAGCTTCTTGTATAATCCAGCTTTAAACATATAAGAAATGTAAGCTATGTGTTCATTTTTAATTAGATTTCTTTTTATTTTTTAATATCAAATATTGAAACAGAGTCTTCATTATTGCATTATTTGAGTTACCAAATTCATCCAACAGTTACTTTTAGTGAGGAGGATCAGTGGTCAGAACACTACTTCAATACAGAAAATGTATTGAAGTAGTGTACTTAAAGCTGCTCTGATGAATATTTTTATATAAACAATGGTTCAAATAACTACTTGTATGTGAAAAAGTGTTGCTTGTACTGATGAACCCACAGAAAATGATCACCCAACTCTGCAGTTTCCCTCGGTTCTGTGGAGGACTTTAGCGCCTTAACCTTTTTTTTTGTTTTACGGCCCGCTACTTTATTGTTTTTGGTCAAGTCTCACTGCTCTCGTCAGTGTTGTTTGCCACAGCAGCAGGTAGCTGTTTTGCTGTTTTGCAGAAAAACAGCTCTGATAAACCCAGTGTACATTACCTGCCCAGAACCAAACTGTAGACAGACAAAGTTAGCAACTAGCTTGTGAACTTAGTGGCGCATTTAGCAGCTAAGGAGCTAGCCCAGTGTGGGACACTCTGGGACTGAAATAGTGCCAGTTGCTCCCCATTGAAAAGCTTTCCTTATGCAGAACTGAAAAATTCTGCGTGAAAACACTTCCAATAAGGCATAAATTTTACCTTTATATCGCTTGTCCGAGTGAGTCTTCTTAACCTCATTCTGATGCACCAAGCTGTAATTGGCTCATTACTTCCCACCATAAGCGGCGTTAGTGCACAGTAGCCAGCAGTTTATTTAGGGGAGGCTCAGTCTGTTTGCCAGTAGTTACTGCAAATTTAAAAAAAAAACAGGGTTTTGTTGAGGGTTAAATGTGTTCAGAGATAATTTTGGGGAAGCTAAGGTTCCCCCTAGTCTCTTAATAGCCTATGCTCCCTACAGAACTACAGTTGGTGAGAACCACAGTTGAAAAAGGTGTTTGAGCCCATTCCACATTCGAAAACAAACTGGGACAAGCAACACAAAGGTGAGATTTATACTTTAAGACTAACTGGTTAACTACCCCATCTCAGATAAAGAGTAACGAGTAGACCCCTCCCTTAGCTTTTCAGTGGGAAGCATCCTGGACAATCCCAAACCGGGCTTGGTAAAGACCAAAACAGAGCTAAGAAGGGAGTGAATATTGAATTTACAGTCACCAAGTGAACAGAAACATGACTCTGAATAAATGCTCTGGTGGATGTTTAAATGGTTAAAACTGTAATAGCCTACGTCAGTGTTGTGTTTACGTCTATGGTTTACGCCTTATAGTGCTGCCTCCAAGTGGTCAAAAATCAATAAGTACAATCTTGAGGTATCTGTACTTGTACCTTACAAGCCACTAGATTTATTGAAACACTCTTTGTTCACCCACACAGGTATCACTCACTGCCTTATTAGACCTCCTCTCAGGACTCACTCTCCTGTCCAGCTTCAACCTGAGCAGAGGTTTAATCATCCAGTATAAGTGAAAACACCTGTGTGGGTGTGCAAGGCCTTTAACAACTATAATTACTTTGCAGATTAATATTTTACATAGAAATGTTTGATTATCTTATAAAGTACAATAACAATAACAATAGTATACAGTGTAAAGTAGTTGAAATAAGCTTCACCTCAACCAGCTTCAATACTACTACTAATAATAATTCAGCACTATCATATATAATAATATAACACTAACACTTCTCCCTGCATAACAGTACCTTTACTATTGATACTTTAAGTACATTTTGCTGATAATACTTATGTAATTTTAAGTACAATTTTGAATGCATTTTTTTACTTGCAATGGAGTATTTATATGTTGTTGTACTGCTTCATTTACTCTAAGATCCTATCCAGACATGTTTTAAGATGTTTTAAGTTTTAAGAAAATATCTTAAAATCTTAAAATGACGTCTCCTTCATTAAAAATTCCAGAATCTAGGAATATATTTGAATATCGGACCAGGATTGGCTTCCAAAACTATTGTTACATACACGCCGTAATATTGGATTTTCAATGAGCACAGAGAAACTTCCCACTTTCAGCAGATAAATGTGAAATCAAACTCTGCACATATATCATTCTGCAGAGTGACGCTCAAACATTCAACTGTAGGAACAAGAAGTAAAATATATTTTTAAGTGGAGGAGAACCTTAAGTTTGAGATCTGAATACTTAAATACAGTGATAAAGATGCAGCACAGACTGCAGCCAGTCTGTCTGACAGATGCCTCACAGGTGATGCCACTATTAAGTTCAGGCCAGTTTTGGTATTAATGGATCAGTGCCCTCAGCAGAGAGGATTTTAGAGTCAGTTATAAAGCTCGCCTTTACTTTATCTCTTTCTCACTGTCAACAGTTTACATTACACAACATCAATACAGCTACAGTTCTGTCTATATATGCAAATATCACTCATCATCATTTACTATAAGTTCATTCAAATAGGATCAAAGAAATAAACAAAGCAGAATGCAAATACTAAGTTTAAAAATACAGTTTTTTGCTCATAAAAATGGTGTTTTGCCTGATTGTGATGACCAATCACCAGTCATGATTTACTAATCTCTGCCCCATCAGTAACAATTAGTTTGCCATGACACAGTTCAATAACAGCAGTTGGTGTTTTCAGGGATTTCTAGACAGGAGGCACCCTGCTGTCAGACAGATTGTCTCCAATTACAATCCTCATGCACACACACACGCACACACACACACACACACACACACACACACACACACACACACACACACACACACACACACACACACACACACACACACATGATGTGCAGACCACTAGTCACTTGGGCCTCCTAGACAGCAGCATCACACCAGTGGCAATGGAACTGTGAAAAATACAATCCCTTAAAAAAGATCAAAATACAAGTATCCGCTTTTCTTTGTGCGCAGCAGCTTCGCTCTTTCTTTACCATCACTAATGTAACTCAAACTGTAGGACTGTTATACATACAAGCAATCTTTCATGTACACATGTGACAACATAACTAAATTTTCTGCTCTACCTTGTAGAAAATCACCTCCATCCACCTGGCGATAAGTTAGAATAACAGAAACCAGCAAAATTGCAAATTAGCATATGCTTCTCCTCAGGTCAGGTGCGGGATGCATAAGAACATCACTTGTCTTGCCACCATCTTGGCCTCACCATAGCAACCCCCCCTCCCTCTCCAACACACACACACACACACACACACACACACACACACACACACACACACACACACACACACACACACACGGGTTCTTAAGCAGGCTTTTCTTTCTATCCTTAGCTCCCCCCCTCCTGTCTTCTCCTCTCTCCTCATTTCTCCTCTCTCTCCATCCGCACCCTCCCTCCTCTGTGTGCCCGATTACCGACTGCCATTTTACCCAGAGAGCCGTGGAACCAGGGGCTCCTCTGTACATCTCGGTGTATGACTTAAACCGCAGAGATAGCTGGCACACACACACACACACATTCACACACATAGTACTAGCACCTGGTCTGGCTCGACCGGTCGGTTGAGCTGACATCAACAGATTCCTTCCAGCTTTTCAAATCTTTTTGGACCATGTTTCCTGAAAAAGTGAGTAGTGTTCCTGATAGTGTTGGTACATTTTTGTAAATATGGTACTTTAAAAATGGTTGTTACGTGTGTGACTAGTGGAAGAAATTTTTCTCAACTACTTATAGGACAATTTGAAGAATCTCAGATTGGTAAAAAGTGGTAAAATGGTTTTCTAGATACAAACATGGGTCTGTGGTCACAATGTAGTAACAATAACTTAGTAGTAAAATAATCTATGTTGATATTATGTGCTAAAAAAGCATTTGTAGATTATAATATGGTGGTAAAGGAGCCTCTACAGCTATACTGTTATTACTTATTGTTGCCTTTTGATTGTCTTGTTTTCATCTTTAAAAGTGTCTCTTGTTCCCATTATGCTTAAAGGGCTGGTGCGTGTAAATGGAAAAACTATCAGAAATTGCAGATAGTCTCTTAAATCTTAAGAAGTACGAAGAAGAAGACCGTATCTTGGGCTAATAATACTGTAATTGAATGTGACTATCCTTGGGTTGTACCTGTAGGTTAAGGTGTATGCTCTAACCTCACATGATGTAGGATTAAGTTGCCTATTTAGGCCACAGCAGGGAGAATAATTTAAAGCTGAGTTCTTAACCTGTGCAGCTCTTTCTACAGGTCAGGACAGCATGAATCCCACAGTAAATTAATCCGAAATTTAAAGTACAGGCCTTATGCTTAGTACATTTTTAGACTCCGTCATCACTGTTGTGCTTGGAAACAAATCCTCAAGCAGCCTCGTCACCCAGTTCAAACAGGCAAAAAGTAAGCTAGTAAAAAAACAGCTTCAGAAGCTGTTTGTTTGTGCTGTGTCACCTTGAAGACTAATGATTTGCTGCTATGGCTAATGTAAAATCATTTTAAAAAAATAATTATTATTGTCACATGTAGTTAAACAGTTGGATTTCCCTCAAAAACAAAAGAATGTGGTGATTTTTATGGTTGTAAGGTTGTTAATAGGGACAGAGCTGAAGAGGGATTAAGGAGGAGAGCATCACGTTGAGTGTCCACAGCTAAGAGCAGTGATTTGGCCTGCAGTCTGGCCTTATGGGACTCAAGAAAAAGCCTGCTTAGCTCACGGATGACACTGACTGTTTTTCACAGGCTTTTGAAAGTCATCACAGCTCACAGTCATGATTAATATTATTATCATTCTATTTAATATAGGAGGCAAGTAGTAACTCTGGGCTGATCACTGTCCTGTACTGATTCAGGCTACACCTGTTAATATTGCACTCATTTTATTGTTGGTCATATCATGGATAAATTATTTTTGCTTTTAGTTATACAGAGCTTACTTTTTTGTCTGTATAATTCAAATTCTGTCAGCATGTGAGTGATTATACCATTGCCCAGGTGTCCATAGATCTATGCAACACATAAAAAACAAGCAGAATAGTATAATATTGCTAGGGATTACTTCATTGATCAGTAATTTGTAAGGTTATAAAACAAAATAAACTATATAACACTGTATATTATGCAAGCTGGTTTATGTTGGCTCTCCAGAAGCAGGACAGAAACTTTTTACATCCGTTCCAAATAGGATTTCTACATGTGTGCTAGGCTGCTCCACTAAATATAGCAGGCTGTGGGAAGCTCTGTCCTCTACATCTACATAGATGTGCATGTAGCTGTATGCATTCAGTATTGTCAGTTTACATTATGTGACTATTTTCTGTTGAAAAGTTATTGCTCATCCATTGGTCTAATGTCCAAAAATTGACCAAAGCAGAAATCTTCTGTTTCAGCCATACTGTGATAGATATCTTATGATGTGTATTATTTAGAAATGAAAGATGCTTATGCAGAACATTTTAGGAGAATGAGAATCATGGGGAACCTTTAGGCATTTTTTTGCCTTGTTGGTCATTCCCATAATAGTGGATGGTGATCAACACTTAGATTTGTTAGGAAACAAACCATTTACCTGGCAGCCTACAGGTTTGATTTGAGAATGACTTTGTACAAAGTGTTTTCCCCAGTTGTAGCCAAATGACATATGTAACACCCTGATATCAAGTAGTCCTGTTAGTGGATGTCCTGTCCTGAATCCTTAGTCAAACACCCTGATTAGGAGTTGACACCCTGTGAGTGTGATTAGATATAGAAGGACCAAAGGCAATGTAATGCATTAAAAAGGTCCTTTGACAACTTTTGCTTTTGTTATCGTAGCTCATGCTTAGTATGTTTTAAAAAATCAATTGTAATAGTGGCAATTCTGCAAGAGAACTGCAATCAATCAAATTGCTCTTTAGGTCTGTGTTTTCCCACATGTAAAGTTCTCAGCGAGGCTGTGATGTAATAAAATTTGCAGTCTTAAAGTGATTTATTTTCCATTTTTAATCTGCTTTACTGTTTGACAACTTCTTTAGATTCAGTATTGCGTTTGTGTGTATCCTTCAGGTGTGTGTGAGAGCGCAGCATGCATTCGGTCCAGACAGGCATGTGGGACCCTCGTCCCTCATCTAAACATGCCTCGCCCCTCTCCCAGCCGCCCCCCACCCATTCCCGCCTCACCCATGTAACCAGAGCCACCCCGGCAAAGCGGATCACCTTCTACAAAAGCGGTGACAGTCAGTTTGGGGGCGTAAGGATGGCCATCCACAAGCGTAGCTTCAAATGTTTCGACACCCTGCTGGATGACCTTTCGCAAAAGGTTAGTGGGACAGGTACCAGAGCTGTGATGGAGAGATTTCCTTTGAAGCTGACTGTGTCACTGAGTTACACTTCACTTTCAACTATCCACTTTGGCAACGGCATAAGCTTTACTTCTGTAAATTTTCACCTGCAACAGACATACAGTAGATACACAGTGTACAGATGTACAGTATATCGAGTATGAGTTCATATATGTGTCTATATCTAGGTGCCACTGCCATTTGGTGTGCGGACTGTAACTACTCCCCGTGGCATCCACGCCATCAAACACCTGGAGCAGCTCCAGGATGGTGGCTGTTACCTCTGCTCTGACCGGCGCCACACTAAGCCAATCAACATGGAGCTGGCTAGCAAACGCCCGAGTATCTGGTACAACCACAGCCGGAGACCCCAGCGTCCTGAGGCCTCGTCCACAACTCCACCCGGCCATTTGCCTTACAGGCAGCGACGGATCCTTCTGGTGAAGAACAGCGAGCCGGGGATGAGGAGGAGTGTAGTGTTGAGCAGGAGGTCGACCAGGAGTCTGAGGGCCTTTCTTGATGAGGTATCTGAGGTGATGCAGTTTCATGTCCGCAAGCTCTACACTCCAGAGGGACGCAGGGTAAGAAGTGATTTGTATTTGAATGTATAGTTATAATTTAGAGTGTGTTTTGTATGACAGAAGACACCCTGTTTAGTGGAAGCTCCTGACACTCTGTGAATTTGTTTCCAGATTGACAGCGTGCAAAGCCTGATGACTTGTCCTGCTATTTTGGTGTGTGTTGGCCGGGAAGCCTTCAGTCCACTGCTAGTAAACTTCATCAGGAAGAGCTCAGATGAAAAACTGCCTGGGTTGGGCAGCAGGTCACCTGGTCTTGGCCCCAGAACCCCTGGAAATGGGGCCCGATCCCCTGCTACTCAAGGAGCAAGATCCCCACCTCATGGAGCTCAGTCAAGGGCCAGCGAATACAGTGAAGGGCATGAGAGCAAGAAAAATGGTGAGCTATTGGGAATTAACAAAATGTTTACAGGCAAAGGTATTTACATATACAATACTGGGTGGGTAAATACACAATACACAAACCTCAATTTCAACAACAGACATAAAGTAGTAAAAGGAGTAAGAAAAAGTCAAAAAAGTGCCATTTTAAATGTGCTTTTCTCACTCTACTTTCAGTTAACTTTGGTCTGGAAACCAAAAAGAGCATCATCCACCCTCGTTCTGATTCCTCAAACCGCTCCACCCGTTTCTCTTTGTCTTCAGAGAAGTCATACGGCAATGGTGTCAGTGCATACTCCCAGGGCAGACCAGCTATTATGAACGATGACATTGAAAAGCGTGTCCTGGTCAATAAAGATGGCAGCCTCTCAGTAGAGATGAGGGTGCGTTTTCGCCTCCACAATGAAGAGACCTTACAGTGGTCCACCCAGATTAAAAAATCCCCATCTCTGACCAATGACTGTTGCCCTCTGAGCCAGGCGCACCCCCATTACTTGCAGCAGGGCCAATCAGAAAGCTGCTCTGACCCTGATTCCACAGCCTTCGACACAGAGGGTGTGGAGTATTCCAGCCAACCTCTGCAGCATGCATTGGAAGGGAGTCGCTGCCCTTGCTGCTATCCGAGTCAGGAACAGCAGTACGACTTGTGGGAAAACCCTGTACACAGCCACAAACAGCGTCCTGTCCCACCCCCGCATAAATCCAGCCACACCCACACTATGATGAGACATACACACTCCTCTAGCTCTTCTTCATCATGTAACTCAAGGAGAGTGGTGCGCTGCCGAGCACAACTCTCCAACTGTGGAGGAGGTTCTGGTTCAGAGCAGAGCCAACTGGTCCAGGAGGAGATGTGCGTGACAGAGCAGGTTGAGCGCAGAGTAGAGGTGGAGCAGGATGGAGACACCCATGTAGAGGTTTGCAGGGTGAGCCGGTGCTGCAGTCGCAGTGAAGTGGTCGCCATTGATAGCAACCTACGACCACTTAGCAGGAGGTCAGCTGAGGATGAGCTAATGATAGAGGAAATGGATCGTCCCCTGTCTGGGGTCAGCAGCTCCTCACACGTCCTGCAATCACTGAAAGAAGACCAGGATGATGAGGATGATGACCTGCCACCCAGCGCCTCACAGTGCGGTCACAGCAATGAATCATCACCATCCCCAAACTCCCAGACAGGCAATGACAAGCCAACAAGCAACATTTCAGCCAGTTCCGTCCACTCTACCAAATACAAGAAGCACAAAGATGCTGAAGAGAGAGGAAGCAGAACAGTATCAGCAGCCTCTTCCTGTCACTGTGGAGCTGCCACCCCACACTCAACAACTGGAGCAGATGAGACGGATCGAGCTTCCAGCTCCAAGTCCAAAATAAGTAGGGCCTCTTGCAGGTCCACCACAACCAGGGTCCCAAACTCAGAAGAGGAGGGGGCAGCAGATGATGAGGATGAAGAGGTAAATAGGGTTGTTAGTGGCTTGTCTGGTCACACAGGACTTTCAGCAGGCTCTCGGCAATCAGGATCATCCAGTGTATGTCATAATTGTGGGGGCTGCAAACATGGGGTCAACTCCAGTTCCAGTAGTAGAGCTTCACAGAGGTCCCATCACTCCCTCCGAGCCTCTCCAAACCCCGCCTCACCTCTCTCTAACCAAGAGAATGCCAATGATGGCAGTGAGGATGATGGCTCAGATGTGTCAGCTGTGTCAACGCAATCCAACAAAACCAACCTCACCAACCATGGGCGCTTCTCTGTAACATCAAATATTCTAGAGGGCAGAGCATCTAGTGCCATGTCCAGAACATCCAATCCGGAGCAAGCAGGAATAGAGGAAGACAGGGCTCCTAGTGCCGCCTCAGCCACAAGTCACAGGTCCAGCAGATCACAGAAGTCTTGCTGTAATGGTGCCACTGATGCCACAACTGAAAAAGAGGAGAGAAGCCCCAGCGCCATGTCGGCTCAGTCCAACCTGTCTGCCAAGTCCAGCAAGTCTCACAAGTCCAACAGCACTGGTATAGCTGAAACTCCTGACATCAGAACAAGAGAGGAAGCAGAGGGAGAGAACACTGTAGAGAGAGCAGTTAGCTCCTTGTCAGCCAAATCTGACATTTCTGCAAAGACCAGAGCTTCAGTTAAGACTCACAAGTCCAACTGCCCATCAAGTATAATGATTGCCTCTCCAGCTGACAATACAGCTTTGGAAGAGAATGACACAAACAAAAGAGCTCCCAGTAGCCTTTCTGTTAAGTCTAATGCTTCTGCCAAGCCTGGCAAGAAAGAAAGACCTGAAAGTGTCCTGTCTGCTAAATCAACTAAATCAAATGTGTCAGCAAAGTCCAGCACATCTCACAGGACCACTTGCAGTCATTGTGTGAGAGAAGTATCTCCAGGTGCTAAAGAAGCTGATGAGCCAATTAAAGATACAACAGGAACGGAAGGAGAAACAGAGATGGAGGAGAGAGCAGCGAGTGCCCTGTCAGCCAAGTCCAATCTGTCTGCCAAGTCTAATAAATCCTGTAAATCCACCAAAGCTTCGCAAAGGTCACTTTCACCAAGGTCAGAGGCTGGAAGAGATGAAGAAGAAAGGGCAGCGAGTCAAATGTCTGCCAGATCAGTTAAATCCAACATGTCTGTCAAGTCTAACTGTAATGGCAATGAAAAGGTAGCAGAGGAGGCTGAAGAAAAAGAAAATGAGTGTGTGGAAGAGGAAAGAGAAGAGGAGGAGGAAAGACCAGAAAGTGTAACATCTGCTAAATCAGAAAATGAAGAGAGGGCAGCCAGTGCAATGTCCTCTAAATCTAAAAAATCTAACTGTAATGGCAGCACAGGAGAAAATCCTGAAACAGGAGACAGTACAGGAGATTGTGAAAAGGATGAGATTAGGGCTGCCAGTGCTTTGTCTGGTAAATCAGCTTCATCTGCAAAGTCTCACCACACAAATTGTGACACAAGTTCAAGAGTAGCGTCTCCGGCTAAAGATACAGCTGAAACAGAGGAGGGCGGCATGGTGGACAGAAGCCCCAGTGCTATGTCTGGAAAATCAAACATCTCTGCCAAGTCCGCCAAGTCCCGAAGGTCAAACCACACCCCAGCATCTCCAAATCCAATTGAAGCTGCTGTTCCTTCTGTGGAAACAAACGGAGAGGAGAAGCAAAATGGAGATCAAGAGCGGGTGGCTAGTGCCATGTCTGTAAAGTCAAAAATTTCAGTGAAATCCTGTACTTCTAACAAGTCAAATTCTAGCAAGCATCTTAAATCAGTGTCACCAAGTCCAAATGTTGTCACCATTAAAACACCAGAAGGGGTTGATGAGGAAGGAAATGTGACAACAGAGAGAGCACCTAGCGCTGCATCAGCTAAATCAGGAAAATCTAAAGTTTCATGTACTTCACGTAAGTCCAATCATAATGGAACAGCTGATATTGCTGTTATTGAAACAGCTGATACAGAAGAAAAGCAAGAGGAAGACAATGCACCAAAAAGTAAATCATCTGAACACTCTAATGGCCAAACGCTCTCACCCAGGAGGACACGTTCACCACGAACACACTCACCCAAAGCTTCAGCTGCATCCCCCAGCAGTCCTCCATCCCCTGTACAGCAGTTATTACCTGGCCCTGGTGTTGGAGAGAAAAGAGGACCCAGTGCCTTGTCAGTTCACTCCACAACCTCTGCTAAGTCTGGCAAGTCCAAATGTCACTGTAGAGCAGCTTCGGCACTTGAAAAGGCAAAGAAAGAAAAGGAGGCGGAGGTCAAGGAAGTGGAGAAAAAGGAAGAGGATGAGAAGCTGAAAAACGAAGATGACAATGAGCCTTCAGATCGAGCAGCCAGCGTCCTGTCTTCCTCCTCCAAAAGACAGAGGAGAGAATCAGGAGGCAGTGAGCATGCACTGAGTCGAAACTCATCAGGGTCAGTCTCTCTTGGGTTGCCAGAGGACCAAGAAACAGGTGACTCAGATAGCGGCAAGTCCAGTGTTTCATTTCACATTATCACTGAGAGTAAGGGCAGAGTGAAGACGGCAACTCCTGATGTCCGCAAAAGCACAGAAGAGTCTGCTAAGGAAGACGTAGAGAGAACAGAGTCCGCTATGTCTCAAAAGTCCAACATTAATGGCAGTGAAAGCACTTTGTCTGACAATCCTCAAGCAGTCAATATACCTACTATTGAAATGCCTGGAGGAGGTAACAATGAAGGCGAAGAAGTTGGAGAGCAAAAAACAGAAAGAGCAGCCAGTGAACTCTCAGTTAAAAGCAGCAGGTCTCACAAGTCTTCTCATAACTGTAGCGTCAAATCAGCAGCTCGATTGGCTACTAATGAAACTAAAGAGCAACATGCTAGTGCCAGCCCAACCAAAGCAGGAAATGAACTTGAAACAGGCAGTGTGAAGTCTGCTTCAACAACAAAAGCTAACAATATGGACACCCTTAACAATAGGACCCCATCTGTAATGTCATCAGCAAGTGCTAAAGTTAGGAGCAAATCCCCTGCAAGTGCCAGTGCTAAAAATGCCAATGTTGCAAAAACATCTGCTGGAGATTCAACAAATAATGATGCTGAAAACAAGGCCTTCAGTAGACCAGCCAGTAAAGCCAAAGGGAAAGAAGATATCACAGACAACGAGGCAGCCAGTGTCCGCTCCAAGAGTCCCTGTTGCCTCAGGCCTGAGTCTGCAGCTTCGGCTAACTCAGGGTCAAAAATGAAAGCCTCAAAGGAGAGTAAACCAGAGGATCCAGTCATATCAGACCATTTTAATACAGTCAAAGGCGACAGTGGCAGTGTCACATCTGTCAAGACATCCAAGAAACAAGAAACACCAAACAAACCCTCAACGACCTATCCCTCACACAGCTCCAGACCATCTAGCAAAGTGGAGACATGTAGTGAAAGCACTCTGTCTCGCTCTCTGTCCGCTGCTGACTTACTGAAGGAAACCATGGCGGCTGTACGTCCACACAGCCGACAGTCGAAAGCCAGCAAAACCACCGACAAGCCAAGGAGTGAGAAAAGCAGCAGGTGTCAGAGAAACAAGAACCAGAAGGATCAGGAGGAGCTAGAAATGACACCTGCCTGTCTACCCAACGCTTCCCCTAATGAGGTCATTAGCGATTGGCTGCGGAGCCTTCCTGCTAACAGCAACATGTTTGCACTTGAGGATGGGTTGAACGAGGAAGAGCAGGAGAGGGAGGAGGAGGTGGAGGAGATACCTGGAGAGGAGGTAGCAAAGGGGGAGGATTGTCCTGTAGCTGAGGAAGCAGACAAGGAGGAGGAAGTTGAGGCTGAAGAGAAAGAGGAGAAAGAGGAAGAAGTTGAATGTGATGCAGCGGAGGAGAAGAGCCCAGATCCAGCTCCAGGTGTTGCAGCAGGGACCTCATCTCACCCCACCACTCTCTTGTTGAGTTCTGAGTCTCTGCCAAGGAACTGGCATTCTTCAGTTGCAGTGATGAAAGTTCTTCTGAGCTCTTCTCTGGGTCGATCTCGGAGCATGCCCGAGGTAAGCTGATAACTATGTAAAAACAATAGTACAAAAAGAATATACTGTTGTACATAATTACATATTATGTAATATCAGTTTCTATCTATCATCAGATCACGTAACAGTGTAAATCTGATCTCTGCATATCAGTGGTTCCCAGCCCCTTGATTTGGATCCCCCTAACATAAAGGAATGTCTACTTGTGACCCCATGTTGCATATAGGTGTTATGACCAAGTCAAACAAAGAGTGATATTTCTTCTTGTACTTGAATAACTTTTAGAGGCCTGATAAGGTAAAACTATCCAGTAAAAAGGTTAGGGTTACGTGTAAATCTAACCCATAAAGCTTAGAAACAATAGAATTTTGTGGAACATGGATATTTTCTCCGATTTCCTGTTCTACTAATTGTCTTGGCATCCCATAGATTTATCTTGTGACCCCAGATAGGAAACCATTGCATTCCATGAATGCCTGATTAACATGGATTTAGAATGGAATATATCAATGTTGACACTATTTATGTATGTAACATGTAAACTATTGGTATACTCTGAACATTTGCTGTCCTCTCTAGGTGTCTCCAGTTTATGGTCGCAGACTGAGCACCTCAGCCAGGGGGCTCTTGGACTGTTTGGCCCAGCTCCAGCTCATTGAGCCTGCAGTGAGCCCTGGGTCTGGTCAACAAAAGGACCGCAAACAGCAGTATGACGACATTATGGCCATCCTTCAGTCCCTCTGGCTCACAGAACCAAAGGACATTGAGGCCAAGGACTGCAGCAGAGACCAGGTGACTCCACCGAGGTCCTCATCCGGGGTGGGTATGAGCAGTGGCTCTGCTGGATCAGGGAAGGAGAATGGAAATCAAGGAGGAGATGAAATACCCCCAAAGGAGACAGAATCTTTACATGAGGATGAGGAAGAAGAGAAGGTTGTAGAGGAGGAGGAGAAGGAGGAAGGAAATGAAGAGCCAGAATACAAGGAAATTGAGGCTGAAGCCATTTCAGATCCAGAAGACACAAAAACAGACATAGCAGAGGAACCGTTGCAGAGTGATGAGCAGAGTACAGTCCCTCCAAGTCTTGACAGCCCAAAAGCCACTGACAACCCTTCATCATCGGACAAGAGCTCTGTTAACGACAGCTCCAAATCCCCCACTGATAACGAGCGAGAGATGCTGGAGGACTCCAGCTCAGGCACGCCTCCAACTGTCCTGCGAGCACCCTTGTCCAAAAGACTATCCCAAGACCCTGATCCAGTTTGGGTTCTGCATCTTCTGAAGAAGCTGGAGAAACAATTCATGAACCACTACATTAATGCCATGGCGGAGTTCAAAGTTCGTTGGGACCTGGACGACAATATCATCCTGGACACAATGATCTCCGAGCTGAGAGAGGAGGTGAGCCGGCGCATCCAGAGCAGCATCGAAAGGGAAATGAGGAAGATTCAGAGTCGAGCCGGCAGAGGGGGGAGGTCGAGCCGGCCACCACAGCTAGGGAACCTCTCCAGGGAGTCCACCATGACAGATAAGAGGCGTCAATTGTTGAAGGTAATTCCACCACAAATCTCCTCTTTACATCTAACAAGATACTGCTGCTGGAATGGCAGAAAGATAATGTTTGATTTATGTTTCAGGTCATGAAGAACCAGTCAGTGAAAACTGCTGAATCCCTCAGCGATGGTGAGATAACAGGTGACTTCAGCGACCAGCGAAGCGAGGACGAGTACTGCCCCTGTGATGCTTGTGTACGCAAGAAAATGGCCGCCCGACCACTCAAAGCAAACCTGATGGGATCTGAAGCACCAGTAATGATGGAGTTTGACCTCCTTAAGATACTTCAGCTGAAGAAAAGCCCGTCACCTGCACCTGCAGTGCCGCCACTACCTGCGGACGAGGAATATGACAGCATGGCAGATGAGGAGGGGAGAAATTTAGAGGTACTGCAGGAGGAAGAAGAGGAGGATGAAACTAAAGAGGATATCAGAGCTGAAGTTGTTTTAGAGGAGACTATCCCAGAGGAGGATGAGGAAGATATAGAAGAAGATGAAGGAGAGGAAGTAGGAGAGGATGGAGATGAGGAGGAAGAATGCCAGTGCCACTCTGCCAGAGATGAAGAGGTGAGCAGAGAAACAGCAGAGGGAGAGGAGGGTGAGGAAACTAGTGACAATGCAGAAGATGAAGGAGAGACAGGAGAAGATGGGGAGCAGGAGGAGAGTGACAGGGAGACGGTAAAAGAGGTAACAGCAGGTGATGGAGAGGAGGAGGAGGAAGAGGCACAGGTGGAAGAGTGTGAAGTGTCAGAATTTAAGCCTGAGGAGGAAGAAGAAGGATCGTCAGGCAAGGAAAAAAGCGGAGAAGAAGAGGAATCAGGGGAGATAGAGGATGAAAACACCGCAAATGAAGAATCAACGCCGGTGGAGGAGCTTGTGGAGGGGAACATCAATGCAGAGGCAGAGGATGATATTGAAGGGGATGATGGCACCGGAGAGGGCGAGTCAAATGAAGATGAAGAGGTAAGAAAAATTTTAATTAAAGGAATTTACTGAGTAAAAGACAAGAAGTAACTGAACCAAACAACAAATCAAAATATCCCATCTACACAATAATGGAATTTTACTATTACTACAACTTGGGACTAATTTCCCTAGATTTGGCAATTATTTCTTTTCAAGCAGAATTGACTTTGACATTTTAGCAGTACATACCAGTTTGAGCACCACCTATTTTAAAACACCTTTGAGTACCTGAACATGACCGCAGGGTTAAAGTCTACCTTAAAGAGGAATCTGACCTACTGTAGCCTAACAACTAATTCTAAGCCTGTGGGAACAGATAATCTCGCCATCCAATTAGACAGACTGGACAAATCTGTTTTGTTTGGCAGCAACGCAGAGCTTCCACTGCTAGAAGTCTGCTGTTATTGTCAGTCACCAACTGTTTCATGAAAACCTTACTTTAAATTCTCATACTTTAAATCAATCTGTTCTCACATTATTTGACACACACACAAACAGATATTTAAACCAGTTAAAGTTCATTTGCATTCAGTTTGTAATAGATCAAACACATTGCAGGCTTTCTGTGCTGAAGCTAATTTTAAACCATTGCTTTGTAACTAACTTGCATCTGTAATTACTGACACTTAGCTGCCCCATCAGTACACAATTAAGTTAATTACAACTGCTCAAAGATAATTTACTGTTATCTTGTTTAACCTTCAGGGTAAGGGGGTGACTCCGGATGTCTGTGTGACCGAGGGGGAGGAGGCCGATGCCGAAGACTCAAACACAGACGGCAAACGTCCAAGTGACACCAGTCCGGACGAATCAGGACATGAGGGGGCTGAAGCCACAGGAGATGAGGAGGAGAAAGAGGGTGGAGGTAATGGTGATGAGGAGGAGGTTGTGGAAGATGTTGTCGAGGAATTTAAGCCCGAGGAAGAGGAGGGAGAAGAGATCAGAAACACATGGGAGGATGGCGCTCTCCTCCATCAGTTCACCAGGACCTCAGTGGAGTCCCAGCCCGGCTCCTTGGAGGACATTGACATGGATTCACTCGAGAAACGTGTTAAGTCCATAGAAGTGCCCAAAAAGAATGCCGGTGGATCCACTGGTGGTGCGGGCCAGAGGAGGAGCCGGTCTCCGGCCAGGGTCAAACGGCGCAAACCAAAAGAGAGCGACGTTGAACTGGATGACTTAGACATTTAACTCACATTGAAACACCTCAGTGTGCTTGGAGAGACTAGGCGTGGTCTGAAATCACAGATTTATGAAGAATATCAAAGACTCCAATAAACCCTTTCTCTATCAGTGACCACACGGGTAGAATTATGTAGGTTTAAACAACCAAAAACAAAGACTCAAACACTTGAAGCACTTTATCACTCTGGTGTAGAAGGACAGCAGAAACGTCATGATTGTAGAAACTTGAAACTTGAAACCACCATGTTATCCTATTTAATTATATGAATTATATTTATTATGGTTATTTGTATATTTTTGAAGTTAATTGTATGTATGAGGGGATATGTCTATCTCTGGACTATATGTGTATGAATGCTGTATATTTTTGAAACAAAAAAAAAAGATTTTTGACACCTATGGGTATATTATGTGAACTCAGTTTTGTGTTCAGTGGACCACAGGTTTATTGATTTATTGAATCATATAGCCATACATCTACAATGTACCTCCAAGGGATGTTAGATGTTAAATGACAATTAATTAGTGTTTCACAAAACCAGCGTACTGATACTTGGTTTGTGTTTTAGTTCAGTTCTTGTCTATTTATTTGCATTTGTCTCAATAAGTTGAAGATGCTGGATTCTCAGGGGTTTGGACAACCAGGTTGCTTTTGAAAGGTCACCTCTGAGCTATAACTTACCTACCTACTTATATCTGTAGTCTATAAAGAAGACTTCTGTTTAAAACTACTCAAACTCAGTAATGTAATCTGATTACCTTAAACAAATAGTTGGACATTTTGAGAATTTGCAGAGAGTTAGATGAGAAGATTGATTACTACTCTCATGTCTGTACACGAAATGTGTAGCTGAATCCACTATACAGCTAGCTTAGCGTACCACAAACAAGGCACAAACAGCTAGCTTGGTTCTGTCCAAAGGTAAGAAAAAAACATCTGGCTGCACCTCTAAAGCTGACTAACTGGTTATATCTCATTTGTTTAAACTGTACAAAAAACAAAGTGTAAAAACAACAAATTGTGGGGTTTTTTTTGGGGGGGGGGTTATGTGCCAGACTATATCTTAGCCAGGGGTTGTGACTTCCTGGACTTTTGTCGTCACTGTGAGGTTGCCAAACGAGATATAACATGTTGATTAGTGAGTGAGCTTTAGAGGTGCTAGTAGGTGGAGTTTGTTACCTCCAGACACAGCCAAGCTAGTTGTTTCCCTCTGCTTCCAGTCTTTGTGCTAAGCTAAGCTAACCGTCTCCTGGCTGTAGCTTCATATTTAGTGCAAGGTTATGAATATTATTGATGTGTTTTTTCTTTAAACATACTTCTGGGTAAACTCTTGTGTTCTTTTCAGCAACTGTACCTCATTATATTTATCTAGTCCATTTACTGTGATTAATATACTGTACATGCATTTATTTTCCCACGAACCCAGGCCTGAACAGAGCCCACTGTGACACTGAGCGTATCTGTGAGAAGAGCCATCTTGTGTTTCTGACACAGAAAAATTTACAGTAAACGCCAGTCTGAATTTCAGGTTGATGCATATCTTCCTCTGCTGCTTAAATTCCAGAGCTCTTAAGTGTGTTACATGCTGTAGATTCAGGTGGGGTTTACATAACCAGCGTGTTACTGATGCCTTACTGTATCCATGGTTATATGAAGGTAGATCAACAGAAACAGAGGGGGAAATCATGGTTAAGTGGCTGTCTTTTGTTTCACTTCTCTCTCTGTTAGAGGCTCTCAAGCAGAATCAGAGAGCCTGTTAAAGAGGCTGGGATGGATCAAACCTGCTCTTTAAAATGCTGGAAAATATACTTTTTGAGACCCCTAAGGAATATTTTCTCTTGTTTAAACTAAATAAGGCTGAGTGAGCTGGGCTCGAGGCTTAATCCCTGACTATACCTTTAGAGCAGAGATATTCTGCAAATGGTCAGTGTGAATGAGGCAAAACATTTTTATCTCTTAAGGCCTCCTGTTTGTGGTACCAGGGGGGGTGTGTGTGTGTGCCTATGCTGCTATTGGTCTGTTTGGCTGTCCATCAATCTGTGACATCACCAAGTGAACATCATGTACCTAGAACAAATGTATATGAATGTAATAATATTAATATAAATAAAGACATGTGGACAGGGTGGTGACTCATGTTATTTCACCATGTGAAACAGTGTGTGCTAAAGTAAAATGTTGCTAGATTGCTGACTTCTCTTTGTGGCACTGAGCAGGAACAACATTGAGCAACATCTTACTTCACAGTGGTGTGATCTAACTTGATCTAGGCTTGAGTGCCAAGGGCTGACTTTTTGTTTCATGGAGCCTTGACTTTGACTCAAGAATCAAACACCTAAAGGGTTGGTTCAACTAAATTGCAAAATATATATTTATTTTTCACTCACCTTAGCCAATCAGATACTGTAGTTTTGTTTAGTTTTTTCCCCCGCAGGATTTGAATATCTGTCTCTAAGCTTTGAAGGACATACATGTCCTCACGTTTTTCCTAAGAGACAGATAAGATCAATATCATTCTGATGTGTGTGCATTAACTTTGGTGCTAGAGCCAGCAGGCTCTTGCTTAACTTAGCATAAAGGCTGGAAGCAACTAGCCTGGCTCACTCCAAAGCCTAATAATTCACATACCAGTAACTCCAACACACAATATGTACAGAATGGGAAGCACAGGAAAACCTTTCATTCTTAATTCAACTACTTGCCTCATAGACACAAATAAGCTAATTAGCTACTTTTGCTGTGCTACACATTTGGCTCTAACCAAAAATTTAAAAACTCTGCTCCTCCACACAACCATTTTTATATCTCTGTTTGTATATGGATTAAACAAATGAGATACAACACAGACCGAGGCAGGCAAGCTGTTTCCCCCTCCTAACCACCTGCTGGCTTGAGCATACAGACATGAAAGTGGTATCGACCATCTCGTCTAACTCTCAGCAAGAGAGAAATGTCGAATTATTACTTCAGTTGGAACTTTATTCGTGGTACTCACAGTGCTGAACGGTCCCTGTTAAAAAAAAAATTGAGAGCCTAGTTTGGAAATTATCTAACAGAAATGAAATTCCATTTACTTCAAATATTGTCGCAGCAGAAGAAATCTCAGTGACAGATGTCTCAAAACCTGAGCAAATAAAACCAACAATATCAGTATGAATAGGTACCACTGAGGGTAAGTGAAAATCTGAGAAACCAACCCTCTAGTTTTAACCCTGGGCTCTCTGTTGTAGTGTAATATTTGTATGAACCCCCCATCTGGCCCAATCATAAAATCAATGTGTATGTTGAGAGTGTGCTAGTCATCTATCCAGCCTTCCTGCAGCTGCTGAAAGATGTTTTTACATCAAATTGTTCTGCTGTGTGAACATGCTGACACATTTTTTTTAATTGGGAGCAACAGACGCTTCATGATAACTTTAAATTAATGTTAAACTACTGTATTTGACAATCAAATTGGTCACTACGTACATGTATATAGAGTATGTGGTAGTAGTCTAGTAGAATTATGTGCTAATGCTTTCTGATCCAGATCTGATGTGCACTTTACCTTCCTGAGGCACAGAGCAAAAACACTCTGTGCTTCCCTACCTGCCTTTGGCTCTGCCCCAAAGGTGTTTCCAAAGCTGCTCAGCTGCTCTCAAGATACATTCACACGTCACACTAATCCAGTACCTGTGTGAGTGTGTGTGTGTGTTGAGTCACAGGGATTGAGGTTGACTTACATCACGCGGACCAATGTGGTAGTGTCTTTACCTTCAGAAAACTGTTACAGAATGCACATATCAGTGAAACCTCCGCTCATTATCAATTTTAGACATTTTAATATAATTCAGTAATGAAGTATGATGTGTTTATTTGTTTTTGTTTCTTTTAAATCAAAAACTTAGTTCATTATTCAGTAGTAAAAGTAAACAGACAGACAGGTATTGGTGTTTTAAAACTGCTTTGGTCAATACATCAGGACAACACTGTCTTTTGTGCTTGTCACTTCCAAAAAAGTGCATTACATTGAATTTTTATAACTGTATTTGCAACTACTTATTCCCAAATGCTTTTTCCTTTCTATAGCACAGATTGACAGTATAATATGCAGGTTATTCTGGTCAGGTTTTCTGGTGTTGAGGTGTCAAGTCCGCCACTTACTGTCATGATGTGTTTGGTTGTTTATTGACCTTTTGGCTTGTAAAAGACATTAGCCTATAATCAAAGCAAGAGCCAACAACGGCAGACTTTGTTTACCTTTGACTCATCTGGGTTAGGGTTCGGATTAGTTACACTAACTATACTTAAATACTAAATATAGTCAGTTTCTGTTTATCTGAGACATTAAAGAGACATTAAGACTCTGAGCTCTCTGTGGAGGGGAAACAGGGGCTTGATTAAATGCATAATGTACTGCATGTGTGTACAGACTTTGCCTGTTTCCATCTCCTTCTGACGGTGACATTATGCCTTGCAAATTATGACAGGCATGCCTCCACAGCCTCCCTCACGATTGGCTGTTGCTCCAAATGAGACACCGCCTCCATGAGAGAGCAACTAGTCAGCAAACAGACCAAAGCCAGAGGGACCACCTAGACATACAGAGAGAAAATATAATCCATCTATCCATTCCTTCATTTATCTTCAGTCTTTTTGATCTTTATGCACATTCTATCCTCTTTACCTTGGTTGTGTTTCTGGCAGTGAGTGTGTGTGTGGTCATGTCAGAGGACGTTATGACCCCAGTCAACTTGTCCACTCGGTAGACGGCCTTCAGAAGTGCTTCCTTACATTGGGACTCAGGACGACCAGTCAGCTTCTGGCAGAAGGAGGAGACTGCCTCAGTTCACCTCCAAAACTATTAATGTTTACTGTAACACCCTACTAGTTCTTCTGTCTGTGTGGGAGGAAGTTTAATTTCACACCCTCCAGGTCAGAGGTCAGACTTAGCTACAGATCAGGAGCTTGTACTGTACATGTTGACGTGGTTTAATTTAGGTAACACTGCTTGGAAACAGTCTCAAGACAGAAAACCTTTTCCAAAGAAGTTACTTGTTTAATTAAGATCTTTATCTGGTTTATCTGGTGCTGGTTAGTTTCTGTGTGTTTCTCTGTGCAGAATATGGTGAAATCTGTTTGAACTCAGGAGACTCTAATGAATAAATATATTCATATATTTAGGACACATGCATATAGGACTTGTGTGGCTAAAATCATGTTTATGTTTCATTAAGAGTGTGATTTTATCTACCTGGAGTAAACGTGTGGCTCTGCGGTAGAGTTTGCTGTTGGTGACCTGCACGTCGATCATGTGGTTCTGGTAAATCTTCCCCTTTAAGACGTGAGCGCCGGTGCTCACAGCGTTCAGCACCAGCTTAGTGGACAGCTCCCACTGCTGAGAGAGAGGCAGAATTGATTTTCTATCCTCTGCATTTACGTAAGATAGACTGAGAGGAAACAACGAAAACATTAAAAAAAATAAGCTGTCATCTAAAACAAGACCTTCAGAACACAAGAAATAAGAAAAACTGAAGATCAATAAAAACAAAATTAGTCTTGTAGCATTTAAACAGACAGACACTCCCTCTGTCGTGTGTGTTCATTTCTTTATAGCTCTGCAGAATGTACTATTGAAGGAGGGAGGAAAACAAAGAAAAAGAGAGTATAGGAAACAAAACAGTCATTTATCATGCTCCAGTGAGGGACTCAATCGATGTGTGTGTGTGTGTGTTGTACCATGTGTAGTGAGCTCCTTGAAGTAGGTGACGGCCAAGTGATTTTTAGTGTGGATAAACACAATTTATTGATGTCATCCTGCAACAAAAACATCAATTAGGACTATTTTAGGTAGATAGATAGATAGATAGATAGATAGATAGATAGATAGATAGATAGATAGATAACTGACTTGTAAAGCAGCAGCAGTGTCTCCATCAACCTGATGATAAACTGCATGGAGGTTGGATGTCTTTTCTCTCACTCTGCGTGCCACCTTTGCCACTTCACTGACGTCATCTGTGGATGGAGAAAAGCCATCAAGACACGCACATTTGGACAGAATCCAAATATTAAGAAATGCTGTCTCACCTGAGTGTGTGTAGATAAGTAGAACGGTGTCCTGGTCATTGAGAGAGGGCAGGACTTGATGCAGAAAATCCTCATGTGCTATGCAAAACTCAGGACCCTAGAAGAAAAAAAAAAAAACACGACAGTCATAGAAAACCTCCTTAAAGTAAATGCTTATGTAGCATTCCTGTGTGTGATAGTGTATGTATATGTGTGAGAGTTGTTAAAGTCTTAATAAGTAACTTTAACTTTGGTCATTTCTTATTAGGTTATGAATAATTTCATTTGAGGTTATTTGAGAAAAGATTTTCATCATATCGAAACCAATTTTTAATACTATTCATGGCCATTAAATGTATCTATAGTCATTAGTTACCACTCTATATAATAATTTGCATGGTCAGTGGTGGAGTCCACCATTAGAGCACTACATTAAAATGGTCTGAATCTAGTCCGGCTCATTTTGAAGAGAGAATGTATTTGTGTTGGTACATGTAAAGTTGCAGAGATTTACACATTTTCATTATGTGATATAAATGGAAACCAATGGAGACTAAGACCAACCAGCTGTATAATAAGAAAGACTGAAGCAGATTCATTGAAAACAGACATGAAGTCCAACTGTGTTTCATAAAGCAGGTAGGATGTATTTTATACTAATCCTGTTCTGGGTTAATCTACAGGTCACACGCAGCAGAGACACATGTGTTATTACAAAAATAAGCTGGATTTATTTCATTTTAATTGGATTTTAGTGGATTTCAGACATTTTGATACTTTGTAAGGCTTTATAAGGGTTTTTTTCAGAGTCCTGTAAGACGCACAGACAAATCTCCAGTTTCTGAGTCAGCTAGTGCTGACAGCACAACTGTAAAAGACATTCAGAGAAATGTTAAAGCTGCTGAACAATGTGAGATTTTTCATTGTTAAAGATTATGCAATGGTGCATTGTTTCAGATTCGAGTCTTTGTGTTTCTATTTGAAAGAATGACTTGTTCAAAAATCCTAATTAGCTTCTTTTGTTTAAATGCAGCATATGTCGACTCATAGATTTCCCCTCACATACCAGTGAAGTAAGCGGACCGTCATTGTTGTTCAGCTCTCTGTATCCTCCATTCACGAAACCTTGAATATCTTCGTAGGCTAACACACAAACACACACACACACACAAAAGGATATATATCATCCAAATATAAAAGATGTGGCTCTTGCAGAATACTTTCTTAATCTGGTAAAATACATTTGTGATTATTAACCACTGAAATCTGGTCACCCTGAAAAACATGTTACTGTAATGTTGGTGAAAATGAAGCTGTGTTGTTTTGCTCACAACTAATACATCACACTCCTCTCACCTGCTCCGAACGTGGGGTTACACTCACTGGCGTCGATGAGGCCCAGCACAGCCAGAGAGCCCCAGCCCAGGTAACACACACGCCTCCCACAGCGTAAACTGAAACACATACAGAACCGAACAACAAGTAAGTTAAAAATAGGTCATTGTTTTTACTATTTAACATATAAATGCAACTATATCATCTTAGGTGGCTGCAATACTGTCTGTATGATGAGCACTGTAGCACTAAATAATTGGAAGCTTTAGCAGCTGCTAATCCACCTGGAAAAATGTCATTATTCTAGGTTTCACTGCAGAATTTCTGAGACTGTTCCAGCTTGCAACAAATATACTTCTGAGCAATGTCGCTGCTGTAGATATTAATGTGTGTGTGCTGTCGAGGGTAGTATGCGTGGTAAATGTTCAGTTTAAGGTGATAATAGTCATTTTTACCACCATGTTTTTGTGATGATTTATGAATTAAGTCAGGTCTCTCCCTCACTGACAGCTAGGAAACCAGATAGCAGTCTGTTTGCCTTGTTAAATAAAATATCCAAGGTTAAAGTAAAAGGTAAAACTGGATGTTTCACCTCTGCCCAGCTGCCTCCACCAGACCAGTTATCCCCTCACTCTGAGAGTACGTGATATCCAGAGTTTTCTCATACACTCTCAAATGCTGCAGGATGCCCCTGTTGGAAAAAAACAAACACAAAGGACATAACTTCAAATATTTCAGTCATACAGGCAGGTACAATGTGTTTGGAGGACTAGTCATGGATGTATCTAAAGTGCATGTTGTATACGTATATATTCAGTAGTATCCAACAAAGCAATGACCTCTAGATGTCAGCAACACACAATGGAAATGCAGCTTCACAACAGAAAAACAAGAAGCTTCTGTACTGCTTTAGGTTAGTCAGCCATTATAGACATATAAAAGCTTTTGTGTTATCAGCTGGAAAAAAGGGAAACAGGGACATTTGAAGAAATGGTGTGTGGGTTTTAAGAATGTTACATGGTCTAGCATTGTACTGTCATCTACAGTCACATGATTGGGCATCACTGGTGCGGTTATGACGCTGTTAGGTTTAGAATAAATTGTAAAAAAAAAAAAAAAAAGGAATAAAACAAAAAAATATGATTTTATTCAAAGTACTGCTGTGGTGAACACGCAGATTTGGATGCACATTGGATGTATGTGCATGAGCAGCTCTAAGTCTTATCTAATGCAGCCATGCACGTGCAGCCACATGTGCCTTCTTCTCTCACTAGCAGTGTACTGAATGTTCCCATTAATGAGAGCAGAGACATTGATTCATGTGAATGTACAGCACTGACATTCCTGAATGCATAGATCACTAGTAATGTGAAAAGCCTGTCCACACCAGATACAAGTTTTTTAGGCTGATGGCTGTCAACACAAAGAAGCACTTAAGAAGCTGCATGTTGAACCTTTGGGTGCAGAGCTGCAGATTGAAGGTGCTATGAGGTTACTTCAGGTCATGACAGATCACCAACAGTGTTGTGTAAGATGAAGCACAGTGCTATTATAATCTTCTAGTCAGCCTACTGTCCTGATGTGTGAGTCCTGTCTGCATACCAGAACTGTATGTACTTTAGAGTCTATCAAATACATGTGAAGATCTGAAAACATTATAGTATAATTGTAGAAGGAAGCAGAACATGACACATACTAGGTCACATATTAATTGTCTGAGCTCTAGCAATTAGATTATAGTTCTGAATTTGTAAAACAAACTACATTTGCGACTATGTTTTATAATGTGATACTGTATATTCTCATGTCTCCAAATGAATTGGATCTAGAAGTGTGACAGTTGTGCATTTTCATCTTTATTCTCTGTTTAGTTGTTCACTCATATGATAGTATTAAAAGAATTAGCTTGACATTTTGGGAAACACTTACTCACTTTCCTCAGAGTTAGATGTGAAGATCAATACCGCTCCCATATTTGTGCGCTAACTAGGGCACAGACAGTTAGCTTAGCCTAGCTAGAATAAAGACTGGAAGCAGAGGGGCACAGCTAGCCTGGCTCAGTCCAAAGTCAAAAGATATACCTACCAGCTCACTAATGAAGACACTGTATCTTCATTAGTGAGCTGTGTATATCTAATCTGTACATTCAATCCCTTTTTTATTTCCCCCTGCGCCCATTTCTTTATGCTAGCTAAGGTAAACCAATCACCTGCTGACTGGTGCTTTATATTTAGCGTACAAACATTAATGTCATGTCTTCTTATTTCCCAAAATGTCAAACTTTTCTTTTAAAGGACCAGTGTGTAGGATTTAGAAGCATCTAGCGGTAAGGTTGCAGATTGCAATCAACTGAATACCCTCCCCCTCCTCTTCCTAGCATGTAGGAGAATCTACAATAGCTGTGAAACTCGCAAAAAACAAGAAAGACCCTCTCTAGAGCCAGTGTTTGGTTGGCATAAACATGGCAGGCTCCGTGGAAGGGGGCCCGTTCCCTATGTAGATATAAAAGGCTCATTCTAAGGTAATGAAAACACAACGATTCTTATTTCCAGGTGATTATACACAAATTAACACATACTTATGAATATGATATTCCATTTCAGTCAGTCGATCCCCCTAAATCTTACACACTGGTCCTTTAAATATCATGAAATTACAGTGTAACCTGTTTCAATAGCATTAAGAGCCTCAAGTCATATATGAGACACTGTGAGATGGTTCAACTATTACCAAAATATTTCATGAATTTTCAACAGTAGCAAACTAAAGAAATGCAGAGGGTTATTATATTAATTTACAATTAACTGACTGTGACAGCTTTTCAGTGCTTTTCACCATGCTTACTTGTGTGTGATGGGTGTGTGTGAGAAGGCAGCAGCATGAGCAGCGGACATGATAACCTCCAGGAGAATCTTAGTGGCACTGCCTCCTTTCATCCTGGAGGAGCCACTGATGCCTTCTGGCTGAACACAAACACACACACAGAGACAGTTACTGGACAAAGTGTAGACACATGGCTCCCTTGTCTCTAGTTTTGAGACTTGACATAAATGCAGTGCAATTAAACAGTTAGTGATAAAGAGGAAAAGCATGTGTAGAGGTTCTTACCCCAACTGATGGGTTGATGAGGAAGGCCATCTGACTTTTGGAAAGCTCCTGCATCCTTTGTACCACACTGTGAAAAGTGAATGTGCAGCCTGGTATGGGCTCATCCCTACACACACAAATACATGTTTTTATGTTGAAAATAAACTTCTTTCAACCGCAAGCAAATTTCATCCCAAATTACCCTTCAGTTCAGGTTATTTATCACTCTATACAAGCCACAATATTAAGGATATGGTGCATGAACATACACACACACCTGGCCTGATGTGCAGGGTTGAAGCCAACCAGTACAGGAGTGTAGACCTCAGGGTGCTGCAGGCAGAGGTCCAGCTGACCTGCCACAAATGGAGCCTACAGGACCGGGTATCAAACACACTCAAAAACAGCTAAAAAAAATCCCATCCTACACAGAATTCAGATTCTGACCAATCAGAGTGACTTACAGATAATCCACAGGAAATGCCAATGAACAAGACCCGCCTCTTCCCCTCACAGACCTGCAGGGCATCAAAAACATGCAGTAGTTAAATGCTGAAGTTTTGCCTAAAAAAAACTACAAAATTCACACAAACTTTACACAATCTTCCTGACCTTCTTCAGACTGAGCATGCCCAGTTTGCCGTCGTCTTCAGGAGCCTCTTGAGAGGAAAGCAGAGCTCTATAGCAAATAAGAGAAAATAAAGACCATGTAACTTCTAAAAGAAGAAATAAGTCATTCTTCCTCCTACAAATGAAAATGTGAATTCATTAACAATAAAACATACTATTGCTCACTTCAATACGTTCAGAGGTTGTGCAGCTGCAGTCTTACAGTCTTACTTGGTCTGGTATTAGCAGTTGCTAACAACAGCTAACGTTAGCAAACATTAACATTAACTTTTGTTGTTTAGGAATTCTACTTTTCATTTGATAGAGGAAGATTATGTTATTTCCTCTCAAAGATTACATAGTATAACAGAACTTGTTACAGCTAGTTTTTTTAATAATATGAGGTGTAATCTTGTTCCTTGTAACAAAACAGCCCCGACATACCTGTCTCCTCCTGCAATGATGTATGAATAGACCGAACTCTGCTTCGGCTGCCTCAGTGCTCTGTTGAAACTTGACTAACAACACACACACACACACATGAATACATAACACATGGAGTCATAAAACAATTGAGATTTTATCAAATGATTTCAAGATTTCATTAACTCTGCTAAAAATGAAATGATATTTTTGTGGGTTTCAAGAAAGATTATGTGGATTATGAGAGCAGATAACTTGAGCAGTGGTTGTGGTCTGTCTGGTGTGTGTCAGTGGATTTAGTCATGTGGGGAGCATTTCAGGACTTTACCGCGATAAGGAAAGCCAGTCGACCAGAAGTCCCACATCCGCTCAGTACAACAAGGCTGTCCTGAGGATCCTGTTAAAGAAACAGAAGACACACTTTCACCTCATGCCTGGCTAACCATCAAACAGACAGACAGACAGACAGACAGACAGAGGGAGGATACCTTGAGGATGAGCGCCACTCTCTCAGCGACCTCCATCATGGTTTTCACCACTTTGTCACTCAAAAGCCTCTAAAATGACATTCAAATGATTATTCTCTTATGTTTGTCCCAGTAAGTTGATTTCTACTCATTATCAAACATTTAGGTGTATTTCATTTGACACAACATATTATGATTCCTGGTCTTTACCTGGTAAGTGGTTCCTGCCTCTTCCTGAAACATCTGGGCGTCACAGGCCTGTAACATCCTCACCATATGACTGGCTGAGGCTCTGTCGATGTCACGTGTCAGGGGGTTTGACTTCTCAGAAACAGGAAGTGACGGCTCATAATCTGGGGACTGAGAAACGTAAGATAATAATTTTAAGAATAATTCAAAATGTTGGCTGTATTCAAACACATCTACACTACAAGCTTCAGTGTAATAATGTCAAATGCAAATTAAAACTACAGACTTTCTTACTGAGTGTTAGATAAGAAGATCAACACCATATCAATCTTCTCATCTAATTCTCAGGAAGATATCCCTTTAACTTCCTCTTACCTCCCATTCACGCATAGTGGAGAGACCACAAGTCCAGTCTGATCCCGCCATTGTGCCTTTTCTGCCAAAAACAGTTTGTCACAAGAAACGTCCCTTTATGCAGTCTGCTTCCTTTTTGTCAGGTGCAGTGATTCAAAATGAAAACCATATCGTTCTCGGCTTTATCTGTAGAGACAAAGTTCACGTAAGGACCTTTGAGACTGGAGAGAGAAAAGAAATATATATTTCTCTGTCACACACCAACTCAGAGTGACAGTGTACATGTGGATTAATCGCAAAGGTCATTTTTGCAACTATTTCATGGGAAACAAGTGAGAAATAAAGACTCTGGCAGCATTGGTGCACGATAAATACAAACCTTTAACAGTGAAATGCAACATTTTCAAACACGCTTTTCAATCCTACAGTCCACAAAAGATCCAATTGATTGTCAGCAGTGAGAAAATAAATACACCCCGGCAGATTGTGGAGTCTACAGTAATACGCGTCATCGCTTTCAGTGGACACTGTCAAACTGCTGCAGTGTGCCTCACTCCTCCAAACTCCCACTGCTGTCTCTCATCACTGCTGGCTAATTACTGTCAGTGACACAGCGGCGAGGACATTCTTCACTTCATGTTCCACCAACAAAGAAAAGACTAATATTACTTCCCCTCATTCTTCACAACTCCTGTCGCCTCTTCTCTTTTTTTTAAACCATGAAATGAATTTTCTGTAAAGGCCTGTGACTCTCTGTAGAGTGACGCATCTCTACTACTCATTACTGGCTCTCACTGATTATTAATAATATTTGACATCTGAAGTACAGTTATGTGTTAACCTCTTAATGAGTCAGTGCAACACCAGAGCTGTGTGTAGGGTTGTGTGTCAAAGATGTAGCTCCTCCTTGGCTCTTTGCCGACAGATGTGTCATAACTGTCTGCTTTTAAAGCAAAGTTGGTCACATTAGTAAAGAGTTGAGGCTCAGACGAGCTATGAAATTAACTACAGAGATCCTGTTCCTCCAATGTCAGCCATTTTTAAAGCATCTTCAGCTTCAGGTTAACAATACACAAAGCAAGAAACTGCCTAAGAGCCCCAAAACTCCCAGGGGCCCTTAAGGCTCCAGTCTTACTGTGTTGGAATGTCAGCTTGTCTTAAAAACTTTTTTCAGGCATTTAAACCAAAATCAAATCAGCTGAAGGAATTCATTGGTCAGTCAGAACTGAGCCTCAACTAACCTGAGTGATAATCTTTTCCGACAGTACAGATGGTGGAGAGGCAGAGATGCACAGGACATCATCAGTTATTTTTTCTTGTTTATCATTGTGTGTGTTTTTAACGCAGCCTGCAGTACATTCAGACTTAAGTTGCTTGTTTTGCCTTTGCAGAAATCTGAAAAACCATTTCAATGTGCCTCCAACGAGCCTCCTCCTCAGCCTCTGTGTCAGCCTGCTGCATTTTTCACAAACTGAACACACTGTCCTCACTGAATGATGCAGCAGCACATTGACCAACCGATGACAATGTATTTATACATAACTAAGTTGAAGGGGTTCAAGCTCTTTCTTTTGCCTCTCAGGAACCCTGTGACTTTGAAGTCACTGTTTTCAACCTGTTTTTATAGAGGCTGTTCATAAATAATAAATTCTTCTTGACTTGAGTTAACCCTTCTTCTGCTGCAGCGCTGCACATTGACCTTGGAACCAAACCATGAAAGGTCCTTAGATTTCAAAGTAGCTGCAGACCCTCCGTATCATTCTCAGCAGTGTTCCTACTTGTTGACAAATCACAAGGAGCAAAAAAAGTCGAAAATCAAAAGTTTGGTTTAAGCATCAAGTTATGACATTTTGTTCTTTAAGCAGAACTGCAAGCTACACCACGTCAGTTTGTCTGTGGCAATGTTTCCTTTTGCCTGTTAACAGTTATAGTGTTAATGTAAATATCAAAGTGTAATGTGTTGTGACTTGTGAAAGGATTACAGTAGGCCAGTGGGCACTTGACCTTTAAGAGAAGACTGAAACAAATCTGTGCAATAAAAAAAAAAAACACCCTGTTGATGAAGAACCACACTCAAAATCTTTTCACTGGTGTTTCCTTTTATTTCTGAGTATGTTTAAAAGATGCTTACAAGAAAATAAAAAATAACTGATTATGGTTACGGTCTTATTTTTTTTGCATCTCCTGAAATACATCTGCACCATCTACAAAAAAACTGTAGTTACAACATCACATAGTCAATAACGGCTTAGAAAAAAAAAAGTATCCCATCTTGCTTAGACATGTGCAGACAACTGGTCTCTCTCGTTCTCACCGCCGCTGTACGGGGTGCAGCTGTGCCTGTTGAACATCACATTTCCTGAGGACAGGGATAGGCAACAATCTGACATGGAGCTCCAAGAGTCCGCTCTCTTCACCACCAACCGGGTTTCCAGTTTCACTCGTCCCTCCTGCGGGGTGCAAACGACAGCCTCCATTTCCACAGCCACATTTTTCATTATGAGGCTTGATTTTTGAACAGGCGAGGTCGCACTGCTATACAGAAGCAGATCAACCCTGGTGTTAGCGCAGGAGGCGGCTGTATTCGGAGAGGGCCGAGGACTTTTTTAACCCCATCCCAGATACGAGGTGCATAGTGAAACCTGTAAAACACAGCAAATTTATAACACAACTGTTCACCTTGATGAAACCATTGTCTTTTTAAGCTGCAGCTAACAATTATTTCATTATGTCCTACCCTCAAGTACTGCAACATATCCTTAAATCCTTAAAAACAACAGCTCCACAATCAACTACACTCATAAACTGAAACAAAGAATATTGTTTGCATTTCATATTCTCATAATAAGATAAGTAAAAACATATAACCTTTGTTGTAGACGTAAAAGCTTTGACTACGTGTCTTGAATTATTGTTTGTGTTCAATAAAGACAATTACAAAAAGAGTTTCATATCTAAGACAAGCTAACATACCCTTTACCCAGAAGGCTTTGGCAGGATGATGGGGGTCTTCTGTATGAGGGGGCCTGGTGGATCCTTGCTCCCATCTTCAACAGACAAATCAAAGTGACTTAAAGTGCAAAAGTTACACCAGCAGTCACCGACAACGCAGACTAGAATAGGTTTTTGTGTTACCCTTTGTTCTCTCAGTTGGTATTCTTGGTCGCAGCTGGGTCCAGACAGGTTTTGCCCCGGAGGACCAGCATCCCTCTCACCCTGGCGTCACCTCCTCCTGCATCCCGGTTTGTACATCCTGGGCTGACTGTGGCTGGACTCTGACATGTCGCCCATAATAACGACACACTACAGCAGGACAACAGATGTCAACGGTCAGCTAGCTGGTTCATGTTAGCAGAAGGGAGCTACAGATAGTGTAACATGCACTGAAATATCTCTGAAACAAGAAATTTAATCTCAGCTAGCAACCGTGTGACAATGACTCTCATTGACATTTAAAGATATTTTAACTGCTGGTGGTAACATTTAAATTCATCCTCCAGGGCTTAAAAAAATGGACGTACATCACATTACGTTTTGTTTTCCGCTGGTGTACTTGTTACGTAACTTAGCGTTAACCGTTGCTGTGCAGCGTTGGAATGGTAAGAAGGGTCTATCTGCAGTCTGGCAGACCTACCTGACACACTCACTATACTACATGACACACACCCTGATGTTGTCCCTGTAACAACATGTTACAAGACACACACCCCTAACCCCTAATCCCAACCCTAACCATCTCACTGCTCATGCCTAAACCTAACAAAGTGGGTGTGTCATGTAGTAAAGTGTATCACGTAGATATTGTGAGTCTGCAGATAGACCTGCTTGGGAACGGTTGGCGAATTTTGACACACTGGCAGCAACTCCACCCGCGTGAAAGTGTGTTTGTTACATATCAAATGCATCTCATTGGGTCTGGTAGATGAAGTCGCTAGGAAACATCAGGTTGATACTGGTGGTAACACCACTTTAGAGACCATGCACGTAACCTCAACACACTTTATATTTTACTGTATGAAGGAAGAGAGACCAATACTCGACATCGATATTCCTTCCATTTTTTTCTTGCTTAGTTCTGCTGCTTTTTGTTAACCTCAAAAGTAAATTGCTGTTAGTCACATCCTGGGATGTCAGCTTCCTTAAAGACATAGTTACATATATTCACTGTATGCAGTATTGTTTAAGTGAGTAAGGAGTATCCTATTTTCCTTCCAGTAAAAAACAAAGCTTGATTATAATTCAAGAGTGACCTTGTAAAACTCATTCTACTCATTGGTGTATTATACGAACTCTACTGTCTACAATTACAGTCCTCTGTCGAGATGAATAGAAGGACAGGTGCCCATCAAGGTTTGACACACATCAATTTAACAAAACCATCATGGACTTTTGTAACACAGAGTTTAGAGGATATATGGAGAGTCAAGAGGTATTACAGTACTCTTGGTTTAAATCAGATAGAACATGTAAGTCTATAATTGATTATTGGTTACTTTCATATAATTTATCACAGTCTGTCTCTGATTTATCAATGGATATTGCCTCTTTAACAGAACACAGTCTAATACATTTGGAACAGAAACCAATTAATACTTGAAGAAATAACAAAGGTTTTTGGAAATTTAATTCAAATATATTGAAGGATGAAAATTAGTGTCAGAACATCAGAGTCTTTAAACATCCCTGAAATTCAATTATATGTACACAAATGGGAATTCTTTAAATATAAGGTTATAAAATATTCAGTATCCTTCAGTAAAGAAAAAGCTCTTATGGCTAGAAAAGAGGAAAAAGATTTAATTTAGGAGAACACAAACTGTAATTAAAGTAATCCCACAGAGGAGTGGGATTACAAGGTTGATGCCATCTTTGTCCCCAAAGCTATGGGTGCTTATATCCAATCAAAGGCTAAGTTGATTGAAGGAGAGCAAAACACTTGCTATTTCAGCAAACTAGAAAAAAAACGTCAAGAGAGAAATGCCATCAAAACATTGTTAACTGAAAATTAAGAATGCTCTGATCCCAAAACAATTACTAGTTAAATCTTCTCCTTCTATAGTCGTTTGTATGGAGCGTCATACTCTGATCATGACCTCTTAACGTTTTTTGAACTGATTAAAGATAAGATTCCCACAATTGATTGAGAGTTCAAACATATCTTTAATGCTTGAGGAGATGGATAATAATTGTTTACACTTGGACAAATCCCCTAGTAGATTATTTAGACGTTTTAAATTTACTCCAGTTGTTTAGCGGATCCTGAACATTTTTGTTTTCATTATTCTTCTTTCCTTTCCCTACATTTTGTTATTTGTTGTACAATTTAATTTATTTTTATATTATTTTATACTGGGATGTATATTTAGCCTACAGTAATGATTATAATGAAAAACTGTCTAGAACAGGCATAATCCATGTATTGTATGAATTCAATTTACTCAATAAAGTTGAACAACAAAAAAAGACTGAGTGAGTGAGTGAGTGAGTGATGAAGTTACACACCATTGGTCGCCTGAGTGTTGGAGTTTCCCCATTGGACGTTGCTCTTTCAAAATGAATCGGCGCGAATAGCTTTCTATTACGTCCTCGGGGGGCGTTTACAGCGGCTCCTCTCATTTACTGCAGCTGAGTCCTAATTTATGGCACACTAAGAACTGAATTCTTTGCTACTCTTGGACACTAAAGGCTGCTCGCACACTAACAAAGGAATGTTTTACTGCTCTTGGACACTACTATCTTAAGACTAAAGACTTCTGAATTCATCGAACAGACCGTTTTGTCTGTCACTACGGTAAGTGAAATGCTTCATTAGCAGTGATGGTGAAGTATATGTTACACGACTGTGCTTTAGCTTTCATGAACAATACGGCTGCAAGGTTGACACCGGAACATCTGGTCGGTTGATCGATATGCTCTTGTCCGACCAAATTCTCATTGGTCGGACAATCACTGATGTTAGGATTAGCTGGTAGACCTATATATGTTGTATATTATGTCAAGATTAAGAAGAACTGTGTCTGTGCTGACTTCAGCTAACAGCTAGCTCAGGCTAGCAGGCTAACGGCGTGTTAGCGTGCTAATAAGTCTCTAACATCTAATAAATCGCTAATAGACTTGCGGGGCTGCAGCTTACCTTCAGGCATCTCAGCGGAGAGTCGGTGCTCTGCAGCCTGGTGAGAAGCAGTTTGTTTCCAGAAAAACGGAACCTCCCGGTGTTTGTGTTGATCTGTGCTGTTAGCCGGTTAGCTTCTGCAGCGGATCTTCGCTATGTTGTGATTCGACCTCACTTCCTGTCAGACGTGTGACGCACAGCGCCGCCTGCAGGCTGGTTTGTCTTAAAGTTCTCAGGCAACATGCCTGATTTCAGGCATGGAGAAGTTTTAAATTCAATTTAACACTTAATTCAATACATGTTACACATTTCATCCCGGACAACATTTCAGGTTCACAAATCTTTTACTTTCATTCCGATATAACTTAGTTATATTTGGTCATGTTTTCGTATGACGCCGACTTGTTTTGGAGACAGGCACTTCCTTCCTCATTCTCACTTCATTCTCTCTGTTTAACAAGTATATTTGGTCATGTTTTCGTTTTTGATCCGCTCCCGTTTGTTCTGTTGTTTGTTACCATATTACGCTGTCATGAACAATTTTTTTTTACTAACAAGAAACCACCTAATGTTACTATACTAGTAGTACGTACTGATTTGGCCCAAATGTAGCATGTATGTAATATGCAAACAAAAGCAAAATCGGCAAAATGCCAAAAATACCGGGATCTCCAGTATACTCATAGAACTTACATTGTTATGAAATGAAACCAACTGGTCGTTCCATTGCAACATCAGCGCGCAGCAGCAGAGCTACGCCTTCGCCATTTTGGACTGAAAACGTTTAATGTATCATCAAAGACCATAATAAGCCAGAAAAACGCCCCCCCCTGCAAAGCGCCGTTTTTTTTCTATTCAATTGTCATATATTTAATGCCTCTAACTAAATTGCCTGTGCTGAACAATGACAAAAATATAATTAACATGCACACTATAACTATTTACTTACTTGCTTGCTTATTTATTTATTTAATTTATGAAAGAATCAAAGTATAAATTTGTAAAGCATTCATTCAGAATTTATTAAACAACAAAAACTTTCAAATCATGGGTTCAGATTTACAAATCCAAATAGGAAGACATAACATGACATAACATAACTTTTTGCCTCGCTTTAGAGGAGCAAAAAGTGAGCAATGGACATAAACGAAAGATAGAAAAATCCAGCACTGTTGGGGATTTTGAGAAAACAGGCAACCTTTTCCTGTCACTCCAAAATAGATGCACAATAGACATGACATGAAACAGGGCGCAAAATTAACACCAGCCACAAGCCAAATGCTGGTAAAATATGCAAGTGGCCGGTAGATTTGTGTCACTCACCAGCCAAAAAAACAATGATAATCTAGTGAGTGGCTGGTAAAATTTGAACATACACAAGCCATTTGGCCAGTGAACAATGAAGTTAATTTTGCAGCCTGCTATGAAAAACTGTATGAAGTGCATACTGCTTTCGTCGGTAGTATGAAGTAACCGAATACATTGCTCGTCTCCACTAACACGTTCACCGACTTCCTGCCTGCTGCTAGTTAGCTAATGTGAAGACAAGACTTCCATTAGGTTGTCATTGGAAATATGAAGCAGCAGCAGGAAATGTTTTCATCAGCAGTAACTTAACACTTTACAAGCTTTTATTGAAAACAGCCATTATAGAGGTGACGAATAAATAATATATTAAGTAATTGTTGTCTTTAACTGGCTTACATAATAAATAAACGTAATAATAAAAACAATATAAATACTAAAAATCAGGTAAAATAAATAAATGTACTGCAACAGAGTTATTGGGTTGTTGTACAGAGTATACATAATCTTTTTCTTTTTTGTATGACAGATTATATGGATGAACTGTTGGACCTCGTCTGTGAGAAGGTTTTCCAGGACCCTGACCCACATGTAGATGAGCTGCTGAAGACCCCCGTTCCTGAGGATCTTTGCCCAGTTTGAAAGACCCGAGAGGCAGGAAATGATAGCCTGCCATGTTTTGAGGTTCAATCAAGAAAGTTCTGAACCCCACGTACCTTCCTTAAGCATCAGGAAATTCTGGATTCTGAATTCAAACTCTTGGGCCCAGAAAGCCCCAACACCAGTTTACAGCTTACACTAAATTACAATTGATTTGGTAGAGACAAACAAAAGCAATATAAAATGCCTATATATTTACTCAAGAAAACAAAGGAGGAAGAGGACCACGCAACAGATGATCTATATGATCAGTGTATTGAAAGTATGCAGAATGTGTGCAAGATCTGTCACAAGCAGTGTAGAAATTTGCTAATACACTTGCAGAAATCTAAAACATGCCAAATCCATTTTGACATGGATTCTTTACGAAAACAAGCCAGGGAAAAACTAAAATCAAAACATTCTGAAGCTCAGGCTAATTATAGGCGACGGCAGTTACTGCAAGATCCAATTGCATTTAGACGAAAACATGCTATGGAGCAGGCTGCTACCAACCAAAAGAATATTAGAAAAGATCCTGTAGGAACGAGAGCCAAACATGCTAGAGTGCAGGCAGCTAGCAGACAAAGACAAATAGAAGAAGATCCCGTAGGAACAAGAGCCAAACATGCCAGAGTGCAGGCAGCTCGTGCTACAAGACAAAAATTTCTCACAACATTTCAAGAAGTGCCATTTCAAGAAGCTCCCTCTTTGACTTCTTCAGTCATATATCAGAGTCAGAACAGTGACAGCCTTGCTAATGAGGTGACTGCACAGCAAAGCACAGACTCAGTGCTCCGTGACTCAGAGTCAGAATCGCTGCATCGAGAAAGAATCCAGATGAGGCCTGCCACATCTCGAAATAACATGGAGTGTATAGTGTGTGAAGATGATAAAAATATTGACATGGAAAGTCCCCATGAAACTAGTCAGGCGAAGGCAGATGATTCAACGAGCTCTGACTCTGACGACGAGGATGAACCACACTCTAAACCCGCAGGCATGTGTCCAAATGATCTAGAATGGGAGAAGGCAGATGATTCAACGAGCTCTGACACTGACGACGAGGATGAAACGTACTCTAAACCTCCAGACGTGCGTGATGATCCAGAATATAATTCAGAATCAGATAGTGGCTCAGATTCAAGTGCAACTAACTGTTCCAGTGACTCTTCCAACAATCCACTCTCTAAAATAACCCCAACAACCCCCCCTAATCTTGATAGTTCAGTTTGTTCTACATGTGGCAGAGGGCCATTTAGGTCACTTAAGCTCCATTTGCGGCACTGTAGTCGTATAATGATAAAATATCAGTGTTCACTGTGCAAGACGCTTCTCCCAACGGAGACGTCTCTTAAACAACACTACATGTCTTTGTATTCCTGTGAAATCTGTGGCCAGGTTTTCTTTGACGAGAACTTGTACGATGACCACCAGTGTCCCAAGGGGCGCAACATGCCTTTTGTCTTCTTTTGCTCTGAGTCGATGCCAAAAGAATGTAAGAGATGCAGTGCTTTTTTTACCTGTGAGAAAACTTTGTTAAATCATGTCACTAGATTTCACGCGTCGGTGGTAAGCTCCAAGTTCCGCGTTATTACCAATCCATTTGCGCTGACTAATAAAAAGCTTTTATTACCACGTGTCTCTAGCACAGCTGCCCAGTCAGCCACTAGTAGTTCTGGGCGCGTCCTGGTCTACAGCACTGCTACGTGTCAAAATCCCAATGCAGTCAGACAGGTTGTTAATGTAAAGCTCTCTGTCGGCCAAACCTATGCTGGATCCCTGTCCACTGTTGTGAAGTCCAGCCCTTCCTCTCATACAACATCGTCCTCCCACACAAGCATACCCCAAGCCCAGATATGCATGACTTCTGCTGCTGCACCTGTCAGATCAGGTCAGCCGACCAACCAGCCTTCATGTCTTTCTGCGCCATTATTTCTCCCTCCCAGTGCTACTGACTCAACTCCAGCCACCCCAGTCGCTCACCCTGCCTCCCCACCAATTCCTACCATTATGGCCCTTTTTGAGAATGACAGCCGCAACGTGGCTTTGATGAAGCGTATGAACACAGACTGGCGTTCCAAGGCCTCTTACCCCTGCAGGCAGTGTGGTGCCATCTTACGGCAGCCCTCCTACATCATCAGCCACCGCTACCTCCACCGAGGCCACCGATCACACCGGTGCCAGTGCGGCCGAGCCTTTAAGCACCAGCTGCACCTCCTGCGACATTGTGTTCAGCATGCGGAGGCCATGAGCTACATCTGTGTCAGCTGTGGGGAGAGTTTCACAGGAGCAAAACTCTTAGCTGAGCACATGGAGGGAAAATCACGGAAGAAATCCAATTCTTCGGGAAAGTGTAAAATACCCTTTACATGTGACTGTGGACAACTGTTTTTTAGACCCTCTGCTTATATATGGCATCAACTTAAAAACAAGACAAAAACTAAACAATGGAAGAAGCCCTTGAAATGACAAAGTACTGTCACAACTCTGGTTTATCCATAGCTTGTACATGTTTTTTACACTTTAAAACAAAGAGTTTACTCAAAAGGGATCTGTTACATGCTGATTGTCCCAGGTTTTTTTTTTAATGTATTCGTTACCAAATGACAAAAATAAAGCAAAATCACCCTTGCATTCAGTCTTAATGGCCTTTAATTATACGCATGTCCTGAATAGTTGTTAACATGATTTCACCATGTGCAAATGATACACAGTTAACAGTTAGAAATTCCTCTTTTGTTGTTCTTTAGACAACATACCAGAATACAAATAAACCCACAATTTTTTTTGTATTTTATATTTAAGCTACAACACATCAAAACTCAAGTTTATCCTCCAGAGAAAGAGTTAGTCCACTTTGGAAAGCTTTCTCACAAAGTGCTTTCTTGGTGACATTTGGTCCTCTTGTTCTGTTTTTTCAGATATTGTTTAAGATGATTCAAATGTTAGGCTCCTATGTGAGATTGTAGAGATCTTGGTATTCAGGTTGAAAAGTAGCATATGATATTTTTATGATTGTTTTCATAATCTTTATGACTTTAATGTTAACAGTCCCTAAATATTATGGAGTTTACTAAATGCATCTCCACTAGATGGAGCTGTTGGGTTGCTAAGAGAACAGCTGAGCCTACAAGGAACAGGTGTAGGTGCTGGATGCACTTTTGATTACAACCTCTAATGTAGATGTTAATCTATGAGTTTCAGTTGATATCAGTTAAAATCCAGATGAAATAAGTATTTCTTCCCACAACACCTAAACTGATTTTTTCCCCACTTGTTTGAGTGTGAGAACACATTTCATTCATGATTCACTTGGGTTATAAGAAAACAGAAAGACGAGGAATTGTTATTGTTTTACAGACAAATTCTTTTTAAGACTGGTAACCATTAAACCTGCTAATGAAAAAGGATTTACAAGAGGGTTTTATAAAACTAATTAGACTAACAGTGTACAATATTGCATGAGGTTTAAAATAAAATCAACAAAATTTGATGGAGTCCATCAATAAAACCTTACAATTAGCAGTTAAGAGAGCGAGTCCTGGAACATTTGACAGCATGGATTACAAGTCTCTCCATAGATCTTGTTTGAGAATAATTCGATTTTTTTGTGCACAGTCACACAACTGCTGAAAGCACAACAGATCTGTCAGTCTTCCACTGTTAAGTCTCATTCTATCCGTATAATTTTACAGCCATGAGTCATCGTGCAGTGCACTCAGCACCAGACCAGAAGATGAGCTAGTCTTCCAAGTGGTCTAGAGCAGCTCTGGGTAGAGAGGGTTACCATCTCATTTTCATGGATACTGTAGAAAAATACACTGAAGACCATTCACTTTTTTTCAACAAATCTGTAAAGCCATGTCAACTGAAAAACAACAACAAAAAATACTTCATAATCTGCATCTGTTAAAATTAGCCATGCAATGCAAATGAAGAAATTTTTGTATTCATGGAGGGAAAACACTGGGGGGTCAAACTAAATCTATATTACTGTATGCTGTGCAAGCACTTTTCAATGTATGGATCTTTCTGCTGGACTTTAGAGGCGGTGCAGGTTTGTAGAGTTACTGACACTTTGTTTCAATTTAAATATGTGACAGTTTCAAGCCAACTCATTGAGGTATTTCTTGAAACAACTCTACAAAGACAACTTTTAAAGCCCCTTTAGCAACTTTATTTAAAAATGTCAGCCAATAGCAACAAATCTAGTGACTTTTTAGGCAGACATTAGCTTGGAGAGAGTTGCAAACACCACTCAGACAATATGGAGTCCTTCATGCTCACCGTGGCTGTGGCTCAGCTGCATTCAGTCAGTAAGACAGAGCAGCACATTCAATATACTGCAGCACAGTCAGACTGGAAGAGGTAACTCTCTAACTGCAAAGTGATTGTGGCATTTTCTACTTTTCTTACCAAGAGGCTACATTTGCACCGTGGAAAAAATAGGCTTGTTTTCCATATAAGTCAATCAAGAAAAAAAAGCATTTTAAAATGCACCTTAAATTACACATCAGTGCCTCTTGCTGGGTAACGTCTTCATCTTGGGTTTATTCCACATGGAAAACTTCTCTGGGTCTATGAATTCCTGACACAAATAAATCCTGAGACATCTTATGGAGATTTTTTAATAAGCATTTAACATGTCTGAACACCTACAGTAGTGATAAGTAGTGAGTGTTTTTAAGGGGGATCTTGTCATCTGATTTGGCATTTACCATTTTCCAATGAAATATGTACAAAATATTCCAGTGACAGCTGTAGTTTACTTTAGGGAGGTCCACCATCTCACTGGTGTAATCTCTCAATTTTCTCTTAGGTGTAAATGCTGAAATCTGTTGAGAAAAAGATCACGGTTAAATAGATTCACAGTAATTTAATGTGCTGTTGCGAGACTATTTGATAAAAAAAAGAGAAATATAATGTTAGTATGTGTATAATTCAGGGTTTACATGCTCTAATAATAATTCTGAAGTTGTGTTTGTTAAATACCTATAAAACATTTCAAGAAGCTTCAATATTTTGATCGATTTTGATTAAATGGATGAAACCAGAAGTACCATCAAAAAAGAAATACAGAAACCAATATAGCAATCAAGCAGCCAGTCTGAAGACACAACAGGCATCACAGAGATGGACGTAGCACTGCGTGGCCTCATTATGGTCTGCTGTTTAATCCTAAGGTGTGGAGGTGCCTCCCACTCTAATTTTTCACTGTGTATTTATTTCCAGTGGTTCTGCTTGGTGTAAAGCAGGAAGTAAAATCCCTCTACCCAGGCAAACACACATGCACACATAATCCTGTTGTCAGGATAATGAGCCATACAATAACACTTCTGGACTTTCTGTCTTGTGTAATCCACTTGTTCTTGGAAGAGGAGCTCAATAACAAGAAAGAAACAACTCAAACGGGAAAACAAATGTATAAAGGTGGTTCTTCATTGTAATGGTTCCCATGTTCTCTTGACGGGCTTTTCAGAACAAGATGTACAATATGTTGTGGATTAATGTCGAACTATACTGTAAATAGTTAAAAAGGGGTTATTATTATACCCTTGTTTGCATAATTAGTCATCTAAATTAGCCATGAAAAACTGTGTCTCTGTGGTTAAGCATGTTCATTAAGTTAATGACCTGTAAAATACATATGTAAGTCACATAAACCACCACTCACTTTTACATCCCTCGTCCTGACAAAAACGCACAGACATCCTGCCTGAAGGTATCATTTTATACAACAAATCAAATCAAATGACCAAATAGCAATTTTATATTGTTTTGCAAACAAGAATAAGGCTTTGCACCTCCCATTGTCCCTTAAACCCCTGGCATTAAGAGAAACAAAAGACAGACAGTTTGAACTATTAATAACTAGACAATAAGTCACCAGGACCTATTGCAAAAAGCACCAAGAACTGCACCATTTACAGTCACAACTATGTGAATATTAAAGCAAAAATTAGGTAGAATTTAAGCCCCTTTAGTATAAATGACCATAAAAATAAAGATGAAATTTAGAAAGATAAATGTATTGGACTTTTACCCCCGCTAGAGAAGAGTGTAATATCCCTCTTTTTACTCTCATGCGCTGAAAAAGGGACTGTAATTAAGGAGACCCATAAAACTATGCAACATCTTTAAAGCCATTTAAAACTGTCCTTTCATGAAAAAATGTGTTCCATTCTTGAGCTTGTATCTCCAAACTGGAGAAAATGTCAATCTACTTAGGTTAAGTCAACTAAAAGAGTCCAAATGCACGAGTCTGTTAACATAACTCAAACGCACAATGGAAAAAGTCATTCATCTCAGGTCATCTTCAATTTATTCATTAGAATATTCAATTTAAGTGCATTCAATATAGAAACAAATAAAACAAAAAAGTGGTTTTGTCTTTCCATTACCTGAAATGCAAGGATTAACTACAGTATTTTAGCTGATCATCTATTATTCTTTGCCTTCATATTGGTTTCCATATTATGAGGTTGGAGGGAAAATCTTTATTTTCAATGAAACCGCCTCCTGCCATGAAGAAAGCCACCTTTCCCTCCTTTCAGGCTGCTTCCACCGCCGGCCACAGCTTCTTCTGATTTTCTCTGTCGATTTTGCAGAGGTCCTCAGGAAAGCACAGGCCTTTATCACTCAGGTAGTGAGAGTTTCTGGCTGCCACCCAGACCGCCACTCTGTGAACCCGGGATGAGAACTGGATAGTAATACTTCTGGGCCCATTTGCATTCTTTGCACCAAGGCAGTGGACTGTCAACCACTTCTGGTAGGTGCTTCTTATCCTCTGGTAAAATAGCCTGGGATATTTTGATCACTTCCATTCATACCTGCTGGTTCAATTTCAGTTCAATTCAATATGCTTTACTGGCATGAATGTGATAAAGACAGTATTGCAAAAAGATCCAGTAGCTTAATAATGTAATTAAAAAGAAAAAGAAAAAGGAACAATTCATAAAATCAAGAAAATAGCAGAAAATAATGAACACTCTTTTGTGTGTGTGTGTGTGTTTGTTCGAAGAGCAAGGAATTCTAAATGATCAATAATTGAAGTCTTTAAAGAGTTATAATAACAATATTATATATAGCAACATATATATAACCAAGTTACAACAGCAAAATGTAATCATTAATTATTTACAAATCAAATAATATATATTACTCAGGTTTCAATAGATAAATTACAGGCCTAAAAAACAGGTTGACTGATATATACATAAAAAAGAATAAATAATTAAAAATTAAGCAATTAAAAAAGTCAATACAGAATTGTGTTTCTCAGGATGTAATCATCTCACATTCGGGCGTTTCCCCAAGTAAATATGGGAGTTTCTCTATGTCTGTTATGTTTTCAAAGTCAGGGTGTATATTTATTATGCTGGGAAAATGTTTATTTGTCAGAGCCTGGTATTTGGGAGCAGAGTCTCTCCTCCTCTGGCAGCCAGCTCTGTCTATGCCAACTCTTCTCTACAGCAAGGCTGTGCTTTTCTTAAATTTTCTTTTTACTGTGGTCAGATGTGTAATGTGAAGTCTATTTTTTGGGTCAGATAACATTTTAATTTACTCTGTGTTTTAGGTGTTTCCTTCCAATATGTGATATAGTTTTCTTTCTGTAGGTTGATAATTTGGTTTGGTGTTGGGGTCCTGAGGCTATCCGGGACATGTTAGGTTGTCTGGACCGAGCCTCAGGACCAGCTGGCTGAGGGGACTCTTCTCTGGCTGTAGCTCTTGGCAGATTAGTGCTGTGTGATTGCATGTCTGAGAGTCACTAGTTTTTAGGTGATGTGTTTGCATTTTCAAGATGAGGGGGTATTGACTGTGTTCTGCTCTACAGGCATCGTTTGTTGTCTTTCGCTAAATTAATTAATTTTGGTCCTCAGATTTCACTGCCATATAGAATTATCTGTTCTAATACAAATCGGAATTTTTTAGCCAGATTTTAATTGGAATATCAAATTTAGTATTTCTTCTAATTGCATAGAAAGCTCTCCTTGCTTTGTCTCTCAGATTTTTCACAGCCAAGCTGAAGCTTCCTGTGGAGCTCATGTTGAGGCCAACATATGTGTAGTTTTTGTCTGTTGTGATTTAGTGGAGTCCAAATAGAAATTGTGTGTGTTTTCCTGACTTCTGAACTGAAAAATTACATTATTGTTTGTACAGAATTCTCTATCTTCTATGGTACGCCATTGAGCCAAAGGTTCGCGCAGAGTGCAGCACAGAGAGTACCTCTCCAAATCTGTGATTCCAAGATGGCAGTGCTCTTTTTCTCTTCCTGGTAAAGCTGTTCAAACTGAGTAACTTTTCCTTTCATGGAGTTGATTTCCTCACAGATGGACTGGACTCCACTATTTCAGTTTTGTTGTCTTGAATCCAACTTGTTGGACTGAGTGCTGATCAGCTGAACAAGTGTGGAAACAAAGTCGGGAGGTTGCTGGTTTCAGGTTTTCCCCTCTTGTTTGGAGGTGGTTTGCTTGGTGTAATCAGCAGATTGGCAAACTCTTCTTCATCCATCACACTGATTTTCAGTTCATCTCTTGCAGTATAATCAAGACAGTTGTACATTAGGACTTTACAGCTAACTTCAGTACTGCTGCTTGCCAGAGGTGACGTATTGTTAGCTAAACTTGCTGCGTTGCACATGGTCTTTGTCTTTTCACAACATTTTTACCTCTTGTCAAAGCCCGAACTCGACATTTTGGAGCAGGAGTCACATTTTTCCACCAATTAACAAAGTTTAAGTTTATAACCAATGTCTGTTAGAGGCAAGCTATCTGTAATTACGTTTTCACTAATAATGTTAAAATTGGCAGCAGAGCTTGGTTCAAACATGGATGTATAAAGAGAAGTGGATACAGGAACAGTGTCGGGCTTTGAAGCAAATTTGACACAACGTCCAAACTGTGCAATTATGTCATATCAGTCACACTGGCCCAAAAAGACTTTCTTCCATAAACTTACATTGTGAAAGAGACGTCTGTAATTTTTTTGAGTGTAACAATCCCTGCAAAATGACTCATTTCACTATCAGAATTTGATCCATTCGGTCCGATAACATTTGGAATGTCTAATAGAGCCACTGAGCATCTTTCATAGGAATGAACAGAGCCTCCAACGCTGTATCCAGTTCTGTTTTTACATCCATGGGTTCAAAGGCCCAATCCAAATGTCCACACTCACGGACTTTGCTACTGCTAAGTGTGCGAGGGCTTAGGGCTGTTCCACTGTCAAATCATCAAGTGCATGAGGGCTCTCTCGCAGACTTTTTGAGCTCTTTACGCACACTTTCTGTAAGTCCACATTTCTGCAGACGTGGCTGATGAAATTACCCACACTTCATAGTGCTGTGACATTAAATACGGGGTTACAAGGGGAAGCCCAAAAGCGTAAAAAAAAAGATTATATACCATTTCGAGACCTTGCAGTCTCTCATACTCGAGCACTTACATGGTGACGTCAATTAAGTCTGTGAGGGTTCAGGACTTAGGGGGTCATTGGGATTGATCCATAGAATTTGTTCACACCACCATCTTGCCCAAATATATCTAGCTGCAGCCGCAGCACAAAGGTTCAGTATCTACACAACACACCCACTTTACTACATGACACACCCACTTGGTTAGATTTAGGCATGACGAGGGAGAGGGTTAGGGTTAGAGTTAGGGTTAGAGTTAGGGGTCAAGGGGTGTGTGTCATGTAACATGCAGTCAGGGTCACAACATCAGAGGGGGTGTGTCATAGTAAAGTGGGTGTGTCGTGTAGGGTTAGGGTGAGTCTACAAGACTGCAGCTAGACCCTTCTCCATCTTGAATGCCTCACCGACTCGCATGTCCCGCCTCCCTGACTCGCACTTCCCGCCTACCCAACTCTCTTCCTGTCCTTCAGCAGCACAGCCACAGTTGTCATGACAACAGAGTGGCTAATCTCCAGTGGACACAGAGAGAGAGAGAGAGAGAGAAAGTGCAACTGCTTGCAGAGAAACGTGCTTCTGAGGAAGAGCAAGACTGCATGAGTGTGTGATAAAGAAATGCATTGCATGCTTGCATGTCCCAGAGTGAGTGTGTGTGTGAGTAAGAGAAATAAATTAAGCATATGTGTGTGTGTGAGTGTGTGTGAGATAGAGAGATGACGGGTGAGTGGGCACATGTGTGTGATATAGCCTGTGTATGCATTTACATTAGACATCAATTTGATGACATTATTGGCTACATTTTTAATTAGACATATTAATATTAAAGCAGAGTACAGAAATGCCATTTAAAATGTGTATGTTTGCATGATGGAAACATGTCTTCCTCTCTTTCACTCACATTCTCTCCATCCCTCCACTAATTCCTTAATCCATTCATCCCTCCTCTGTTTTTTCTTGTGGGCATTGCTTCCCTCCTCCAACCTCTGAATCCATCCCTCTCCTTCATTTTCCCTTCTCCTGACCTTCACCATTTTTTTAAAAAATTCCTCATTCATTTCACCATCATTCTTCCATCTCTTTCAAACTCCTAAATTAAATCCATCCTGCCTCTTTTTCATAGCTTCCCCTTTGCAATTAATCCATCTTTCCTTTCCTGATTCCTACACTGAATCATCTTTTCTTCTCTCGCCCTCTTTTTGTGAGTCTGTCTCTTAAAAATGTGTCCTTTTTCCTCTTCTGTCTCCGACACGCCCTTTTCATCCCTCCTACAATTTCTAAATCTTACAGTCATCCTCATCTCTTGCATTCTTCTGTCAGTCTTTTCATCCTGAATCATCGTTTCTATCTCCCCCCCCCTTCTCTCTCTCTCTCTCTCTCTCACACACACACACACACATACATACACACTTATTTCATTCCTCCTCTAAATCCGACCCTCTTTCTCTATGTGCCTCACAGCTTTCCAGCTCCCTTGGTTCCTACTCCCTCCTCCCATTCACACACATACACAACGTCCATCCCAGTTTCTCACACTCCTAAATCCTTGCCCCTATATCTCCCTGCTTGCCTGGCAGGGATCACACACACACACAAACACACACACACACACACACACACACACACACACACACACACACACACACACACACACACACACACACACACACACACACACATACATACACACACACACACACACATACATTTAGGCTTCACATATGTTACGGCTGATTAGGCTGGCAGAGCCACAGGGCACTCAGCCTATAGTGGAGGAGAATGGAGGGATGGATGGAAAGAGAGAGGGAGAAAGAGAGTGGTGGGAGGTGCAGCCGGGTAGACGTTGTTGGGTGATATTGAGAGAGGAGATGGATGCGAGAAAGGATGATTGATGGAGAGACCAATGTCAGAAAGTGGAAATCTCATTTTCCCTCCCTCCTCTACGATGAGGAAACTAGCTGTTTTCATTGGAAAACAATCACCCTGCGCAGTGAGCTACTGCACGACCCCTGTTACTTTCTCTGCGCGTTGAAGCCGCTCTCCGGTAGAGGGCGGAGTGACTGAGTGAGAGAAAGAGAGAGAGAGAGAGAGAGAGAGAGAGAGAGAGAGAGAGAGAGAGAGAGAGAGAGGTGAGAGAGAGAGAGAGTGAGTGTGAGTCAGGAAGAGTGGGAAAGCTGAGCTGCAGAGGGCTGGAGCTGCGGAAAGGAGAGGAGTGGACACGGGCTGCAGCGGACCCCGGGTACCTGCAGCCTGAGTGCGGGCGGGATGAGAGGCGGGAGTCGAGGGTGCTCCGGTTGACTGAACGAGGAAGGTTGATATTTGCACGAGTCGTGGTCTGAGAGAATAGTCACACACACACACGCACACTTACTCACTCACACATCTTAAGAACAGCGGGAGATGCATTACGTCATAGCCTCCCGTCGCCCTAGATGACCGCGCGCGCAGGACGGGATGATGCAGGGCTGCAGGACTAGACCGGGAACGGATTCCGCTGCTGCTGCTGCCGCTGCCACTGCTGCTCTCGAGCGCCCGGTGGCGGTGTCTCGACCTGACGAGGGAGAAGGGGAGCCGCCGTCGCGTGGCCGCCGGCTCTGATGGCTCCTCGCGCCCCGGGCGGGAAAGAGACACAGCAGTCGCCGCGGCGCGAGAGGGAAGGGGACAGCAGGTATCTGGGAAGTGACGTGGTATCCGCGCCCCGCGAGCAAGCACCACGGTGCGGTTGTCGTGCTTTTCACAGGAGGGCAGGAGCGGGAAGGGGAACATGGCCGCGCAGTCGGACGGCGGTAAAGCCGGGGTCGGGTGCGGCGGCGGCGGCAGCGGGTTCGCCCAGCTGTATGATGTTGACGCTGAGGAGCCGCTGGACTCCGCCGCGATCCACATCTGTCAGTGCTGCCGCTCCTCCGCTTGCTACTGGGGCTGCCGCTCAGCCTGCCTCGGCTCTCTGCTCGGCGGGGGCCAGCCTGCCGGAGGGGTCGGCATCCGGGAGACTCACTGCCCACCCCGGGAGCAGCTGTGGCTGGACTGCCTCTGGATCATCCTCGCCCTCCTTGTCTTCTTCTGGGACGTTGGTACGGACTTGTGCCTGGCGGTGGACTACTACCGAAGGCAGGACTACCTCTGGTTCGGCCTCACACTCTTCTTCGTGCTGGTGCCGTCGGTGCTGGTCCAAATTCTGAGTTTCCGCTGGTTCGTTCAGGACTACACCGGCGGGGGGCTCGGGGAGGTGGAGGGGCTGACTAAGCGGGGCGCGGTGGCTCTGGGGTGCCTGTATCCCGGCAGGGACCGCCTGCAGCTGGCCACCATCTGGCTGTGGCAGGCCACCATACACATCCTCCAGCTGGGACAAGTGTGGAGGTAAAGGGGGCACATACAACACACACCTGATCTCAACCTATCACCACACTCCCTCCCTTCCTCTCACTTTCTCTCTGTGACACACACTTTCTCATACACACACTTAATGCTCCTAATAGGTCGATTGGGGTGTCTACTCGATGAAGCTTAAAGAAAGGAAAGCTTGCTTCACACTGACAGGCTCTAGAGGAGGAGCAAGAAGAGGACAAGGAAAGGCTCTGAGTGACCTAGCTAGCACTTCAGCTACTATCTGGGGATGACAGACAGAAATTAAGAGAGACAGTGGTCCTACTATTTCACTAGATCACAGAGTTTGTTTCAGAGTTTCTTTCCTTTTTTGGGTCACCTTCTGAATAGTTAATTCAGCAACTCACATTCTATGTGCAGCCAAAAAGAACAGCATTTATTGCTGAGAGGCGTACAAGTCACTGACACTATCCACTACAACTGTAGCAATGGTAGAGTTACTATAGTAAGCCTTATTAACCCCATAGAGACTAGAGATAAAGTGACACACGATTTGTTTTTAGGGAAACGCTGTCCATGGTGCTGAAATCATCTCCAGCACCATGGACAGCAACAGTCAGGGTTCTTCACTCCAGTTAAAGAACAAGGAGTCATGGCTGTGTGTGTGTGTGTGTGTGTGTGTGTGTGTGTGTGTGTGTGTGTGTGTGTGTGTGTGTGTCTGCGTGTGTGTGTGTGTTTGCGTTTGTGCGTGTGTGTTTGTGTGCACTCATGCATGTCAGCGTGTGTGACCAGTGGAAAAACGGTGTCACGGCTCTTCCCATGAGTGTCAGCATGCATGGAGAGTACAAAGAGGAAAAAGCATCTGCGCTTCTGGCAACACGTCTCTCTCTCTCTTTCACTTTCACTTTCACTTTCTCACACACACACACACACACACACACACGTATATATATACACACAGTTGGACATGGGTAGGTGCTAATTGAAGTGCTAAAAGCACTGGCGGGAAAAAACAAACACACACATGCACCCTTTTGCTCTTAAACACACACACATGTTTTTCTGTCGCTGGTTTCTTAGGCTGTAGGCTCTCCTGGGGTCCTTGCTTCATATTTGTGTTTGTGTGTGTGTGTGTGTGTGTGTGTGTTTGCGCGTGCACTTGTGTGACAGCACAAGTAGTAGTAGCAGGAGTGTGCAAGCCTCCTAGCCCTCTATACAAGGACAGTGTTCACTCTCTCGTTCCCTCCCCACCCCTCTCTCCAAGAAGACTCCTTAATGGTGTCCACTTGCCTCTGGGTGGGCAGCAGGGAGAGTAGAGTGGTGCGTGTGTGTGTGTGTGTGTGTGTGTTTACATCCTGCTGTGTGCGAGGGAGGGATGTGCTACTCAGCTCCTCTGCTTCAGTCTTTCTGTGGTTGTAGGGTTAAATCAACCCCCACACTCACACACATCCCTCCTCTGCTTCTGTGCACCCCACCCAGTAATCACCCCCTCAGCCTGCAGAATGGACTCTCCTACCTGGAGGAAGTGGAGGAACAGGAGGAGGTGGAAGAAGAAGGGGAGGGAGGGAGGGGGTTGTTTGTGGCTGAGGAAATGGTACAGCCTGATTGAGACAGATCGCTTAGAGATGGAGAGGCTGTGGAGAGAGAAGGGGTGGTGGTGGTGGTGGTGGGGAGGGGGAGGTTGCACATGCACAATGGGTGTAAAGGGGGGGGAGGGGAGAGGAAAGAGATGGAGAGGAGAGAGGGAAAGGGAGGAGTGAGAGTGGGGTGGAGGGGTGCAAGATTTACTGTATTCGGTACATATGGTCTGCAGTTATGGAAACCACGGACGTTAAGTAGCTGTCATGGTCACCTGCCACGCTGCACAGTAAAGCCTCAATCCTCAACCTGAATGTAAATGATCACACTTCCTGTTGACAGATTTTTAAAAAGACAAACAAATGATGCTGGTTCTTTATCCTTCATTGATCTTGAGTCAAGGGCAAACAGCATTTTGGTGTTTGTATCTTATTTTAAAGCTGCAAAATCAATTAATTCAGTTTTAAATGGTTTGTTAAGAGGTATTTAAATACATGTACGTGATAACGGAGGGCATGCGTGTGTAGGCGTTTTCCTATGGATGGTGCATTATTTATGTTATGTGAATTAAGCTCGTATGTTTCGAACCAGATGGCTGTAATAGCAAGACATATAGAGCCATGCATAATGTAGTAGCACACACACACGCAGTGACACTCCTGCACGTACAGTAGTAATGTACACGCAGGGAAGCAGGAGGATATCATTAGAGTACATTTGCACATATGTGCATTTACACATACATGCATCCACACACACATATACACACACACACACACACATATACACACACACACACTCTTTGTAAGTGCCCTGAGGCATTTTTAATTGAAATCACTGCCTACATCCCACCCACATGTACTGTTGTCTCCCACATCTAGAAATCCAGTCAGTATATACGAAACAAAACCATTTTATGGCTGTTTGTTCATGAGGAGCTTTAATGAATGATCAGACCATAATAAAGCCTCAAAATATTTATAGCACAGGTTCAGTGGGGCTAATTCCTTTTACAATTGTATTTGTTTTATTTGTCAAATTACTATATAATGTGGTATCATGTAGTTTTTGTATTGATGGGTTGCATTCACAAGACCATCAGATGATTGTTGAACGTCTATAAATGTCTAAATCACAAATCATATTTTGATAGCAATTTTTAACAGAATTTCTTGATGACTTTATCATCTTTATCAGCATCTTCATCTCTTGAATTACATATATGTGGAATTTCCAAGTAGAACATTTGTTTTGCCACTATTCCCAGTAACATACAGATCAATAACATGATGGAATTCTACACAAGTCGAATGTTCAAAATTTGGATTTTCTTATTTACCGCTTGTTTCAATAAGCAGCTTTTTTCATCTTGATACTTGTCACTGTACCCATTAGATGCATTAGAGTTGCAACTAATGATTGTTTCATTGTTGTTTAATCTGACAATTATTTTCCTGTTTATTCCATCAGTCGTTTTGTCTAAAAATGTCAGAAAATAGTGAAAATGGCCACTATAAGTTTTAGGGCTGCAACTAACGATTATTTTCATTATTGTTTAGATCTTTTGTTATTTTCTGGATTAATCAATTAGTTGTTTGGTCTATAAAATGTCAGAAAATGGTGAAAAATGTTTATCACCGTTTCACAAAGCCCAAGATACAACCTCAAATCTCTTGTTTTGTCCCGACCAACAATCCACATCAAAGATGTTCAGCCCACTATCATAGAGAACTAAAGAATCCAGAAAATATACACATTTAAGAAGCTGAAACCAAAGAATTTCAAATTTAAAGCGATTAATCAATTATCAAGATAGATGCCGATTAATTTTCGGTCGATTGACGAATCAACTAATCTTTGCAGCTATAAAAATTTTGCAGAATCAAGGTGACATTTTCAAAGAAATTGTGTTTTTATCAGACCAACAAACCCATTAAGGTTATTATCATACACCATGAGGAATAGCATCAGCTCATCACACCTCAGCAAATACTTTTTTGCTTATAAAAATGACATTTTTTCAATTATCAGAATAGTTGCCAGTAAATTTCCTGTCGATTGAGTGACCGAGAAATCATTGTAGTGCTTGCTTTGTTTTAACTGTTTGCATTAATGCTCATTGCTGCTCATCAGGTGAAGTTCATCAAGTCAGATTGTCAGACCAGCAGGTGTAGCTCATTATCAGAGCTCCATGAATATGACGTTCACACTCATGGAGTTTAAAACGGAAGTTTCAAGCAGGCAAAACACATAATTAGTGAGAAAGAAAACAAATGACATTGAAAAGTATAGACTGGAAGGATTTATGTTATTGTTATTAATTAGCGCTCTTACCTCTGATCCCCTACAGGTATATCAGGACGCTGTATCTGGGCGTCATGTCACGCCGGCAGAAGGAGCACCAGCGACGCTGGTACTGGGCCATGATGTTTGAATACGCAGACGTCAACATGCTGCGGCTGCTGGAGACTTTCCTGGAGTCTGCACCTCAGCTGGTCCTGCAGCTCTGCATCATGATCCAGGAGAACCGAGCCGAGACGCTGCAGTGTAGGTGGAGCGCCAATTACACTGGCTTCAGTTCCCAAGATCACTGCACAGGGTGTCTGAAAAGCCGGGGAAACCAGTTCCTCATGAACACTACCAACTTCCTGACACACTGACAAACACACCATGATTTCATGTAGAGCACAAAGCACATACAAATCAACAGCTGCATAAACAGTAATTAGCAATTTGCACACATCATGCTCAGTAATTTGTGACTGCAGATGGTGCTGCTTTTGGATTTTCACACAATGGTTTTTTTGTTCACGTTGTCCCAGAGAGCACTATCATAAGTGTCCGGGGGATGTGCTAGCCAAAGTCCATCAGCCTCCTCTTCCTTATTCATCCAGGAAATGTATCATCTAGGAGGCCACCCACTGGTGTTATTCATTCCTATCACGCTGGAGTTTTGTGACACCTTCTACTTTAATGCAAATATGTGACTAGCACAGGGGGTGGATCCACACAGCAGCAGGAACATTAAAAATAACTTTGTAGTTGAGACTCATACTTTTAATTGTCTTTACCAAATGTTTCTTTCCTGTCACACACTACCTCTTACCTAAGGATGTGCTCACATTATTACACAGATCGCCCCCACTGACTCAACATAATTTTGTGCCAACTCAACTTTTGTTTCTGAAACCTTAAAACTCTGATTCAACTTTATTCTGATTGAGTCACTCAAACAAAAAAAAGCATCCATATCAACCACCTCTCTTCTCTTTTTCTCCTCTTGTAACCCTGCTCTGTCTCTCCCTGTAGGCATCTCCTCCCTCGCCTCCCTCCTGTCACTCGCCTGGGTTCTGGCCTCCTACCACAAACTGCTGCGGGACTCGCGTGATGACCAGCGCAGCATGAGTTATCGCGGGGCGCTGCTACACCTCTTTTGGCGCCTCTTCACCATCTCATCCCGCGTCCTCTCACTCGCCCTCTTCGCCTCGCTCTTTCACATCTACTTCGGCATCTTCGTGGTGGTCCACTGGTGCGCCATGGCCTTCTGGGTGGTGCACGGTGGCACCGACTTCTGTATGTCCAAGTGGGAAGAGGTGCTCTTCAATATGGTGGTCGGCATTGTCTACATCTTCTGCTGGTTTAACGTGAAGGAGGGCCGGACGCGCTACAGAATGGTAGCGTACTACATCGTGGTGTTGGCAGAGAACACCATCCTCACTGGACTGTGGTGAGTTAATCCAAGTGGCATTTTCTTACATCTTGAACCTAGATGCAACAAATGCAATATCATGAAGGAAATCTTGACACGTAAAAGATGTCAAATTTATTTGTTGCATGCAATGTACTAAGATAAGGAAGAAAAAACCTCAGTACCTTAGGAATAAAAACAGAAGAAATCCCAAGAGAGGCAATTCAAACAAGGTTCCCCCCTCCTTCGGCGACTTGGTATGCAGCAGAAGCTGTAGATGGGAAAAAGGCATTTACAAAAACAATAACAGAAATACAATCTAACAGTAGAGTTACAGTAAGTTTGATTTAGATATAAGAAGACCAACAAAATGAGCTGTATAAAATAGATCTCAAGAGATGAGTGCCAGGAAGTAAGTCCATGAAAATGTCTAGTAGGGGTTCCTCATATCAAGTCCAAGGAAGGCCAGGAAGGGAATGGGATTTCATGTGGATGGGACAGCTCTAAAAATTTGTGTGGGGAGCATTAACAGAGCAGCAGTAAAACACTCTGATGGCTTTGGTGTTTTACTGTGATTTGTTTAAAACTTTAAAACTGGATTATCAAATGTGTGTAGGTGTGAAGGGCAATCTTTTGTTACACTTTTAAAGCAGGAAGAAGAAACGTAAGAAGTTAGAAGGTAAGTATGAGGAGCAAAGTGATTTACTATTATATTCATAAAACTGCAGGTACGCCTACAGGGACCCAGTTCTGACCGACTCCTACGCTGTCCCAGCACTGTGCAGCGTCTACCTGACGTTCGCCGGTGGGGTCCTGGTCATGCTGCTGTACTATGGCTTTCTGCACCCTGCCATTGCCCACCTCCAGCCAAGCCCCGCCTCGTCTTGTTGCGCCCAGCTGCTATGGGGTCTACCCCTGCCCCCGTCGGCCCCGCCTACAGCCCCGCCCACCCCAGCCCACATGACCAAGTCACTGACAGAGGAGGATGTGGCCGAGACGTGTCTTCCTGTCTTCCAAGTGAGGTCAGTACCTCCCACCGCCAAGCCTGAGGGCCCGCTTATAAAGATCGACATGCCCAGGAAGCGTTATCCGGCGTGGGACGCTCACTACGTAGACAGGCGCCTGCGGAGGACTATAAACATCCTGCAGTACATAACGCCGGCCGCTGTGGGCATCCGCTACCGAGATGGACCCCTGCTGTATGAACTGCTGCAGTATGAGTCCTCACTCTGACACACACACTTGTCAGCTTACACACACATCAGTACGCAAAAGCACATACACACTATAGAAAGACATGTCTGCATACATGTATACTCAGATTCAGAGAAGATTGAGAAACACATTCACACACACAGTGGCGCACTTGATAAAAGCACACAGACACAAAAGCAATCTGTCACACTTTTATGCACCCACACACACACACACACACTTACACACACACATACCTTGTGGGTACCTACGACCTGCAAGTCCCATGGCCATGACTCAACAAGCTGCTTCAGCGCGAGTCCATCTCTTTCTCTCTTTATCCCTCTGTGTCTCTATTTCCGACTCCTTTGATCGCCCCTCATCTGTTATCATTTATTTAGTTTCACGCGTCCGAGCTCCGCTGTGAAGAAAAAACTAAAAAATCAAAAAACAAGCGCAGTTTCACACCGGAGTCTTTGACCACCGCATGCCGTTTACGTTGCGCACACTTTCACGGGTTTCAGAAGAATAAAAAGACGTGACACAAAGAAAGAACAAACGTCACTTTTAATAAAAGGAGTTTCTGAACACATTGTCGTTAGTCTAGTCAAAAGGTAGTGTATATATTTTCTATGTACAGAAGGGATGTTTTTTATGTACCGTTACGTTGTTGTCAACTGGGGATAGAGCAGTTGGACATGTAGGTTTTGAGGGGTGGTTGTTGAGGTTACCAGGGAGAGTAGACGAGCATGATGGGAAAAATGGAGACGTAGAAGGTTTTGGCATCTAATGCGCACTGAAACAAATTTCACTCAACGTTTGAGCTACAGTCTATTAACGGAATAGTTTGATATTTTGGGAAATATGCTAATTCCACATTCTTGCTGAGAGTTAGGTGAGAAGATTAGCTTAGCTTAGCATAAAGAATGAAAGCAGGGGGAAACAGCTAGCCTGGCTCTTTCCAAAGTAAAAAAAAAAAACCCTACCAGAACTTCTTAAGCTCATTAAGTTGTAACTGGTTTGTTCAATCTGTATACAAACAGAAACGTAAAAACGAGTAGTTGTGGTTTTATGGAGTTATGTGCTTTAAATAGTTCACAGTGACTTCCTGGAGTCTTGTCTGACCAAGAAATAGTTACAATAAATAAGTAGGTAGATTTTTAAAGTACAGAGCCAGGCCAGAGGTTTCCCTCTAATTTCAGTATTTCTACTAAGCTATGCTAATCGTCTCCTGGTTCTTGCATCATACTTAACGGAGAGATAAAAGAGTATCTATCTTCTCATCTAACTCTCATCAAGAAAGCAAATAAGCATATTTCTAAAAATGCCAAACTGTTCCTTTAGCAAAACTTTAGCATACACTATGTTAAACAACAGTTAGCAACATTAGCTCTAAAGTGAGAATATGAGAAGTAGTACATGCTCAAAGCAAAACTTAATACTAAAATAATATAATGTTCTTGCTCCTGAATGCCTGGCAATTTGAAAATATTTCAAAAGTCAAAACTTACTGTGGCAAAAATGTCTGCGTAGATAAAGAACAGGTGGTTTACGCCTGAAATCAGCTGGGTTAGCTAGCCGGATATTTAAGTTTTACATTTTATGATTCTACATGCTATGCGCTAAAAAAGAAAACATTTTATTAACAAAAGGTAATTTTACTTACTGATATAGTCTCTGTCTCTCACTCAACACATTGTATGCTAAAGTGTTAGCATGGAGCTTGAGCCAAAGATCTACTGAGGACAGATGATTGATATTAATATTGAAATTATTATTGCTAAACATGTACATTAGTCAGTATGCCAATCTCCCCAAATTTCTGTAATGCTAATTCCTTAACATTTATAAGACCAGTGTAGACAAATCCATGTTTTTTTGAATTGCAAATGCAAGCTCAATTAAAAAATACCATCAAAAGCAGACAAAAGGTGAGGATCTCCAATATTGTTACATTTTAAATTCCGAAAAACAGAGAAAAATCTGAAATCCTTTAAGAATTCTGAAAGAAAATTGAAGGGACAAGTTCTCCATCATTTCCTGTTATGCTTAGAGGGGATTCTGGGTGGTGAAATTTTCTTTAACTATTCCGTCCACAGTTGCCAATGCAAAAAAAAAACCTGGCTGGTTTACCTTGCTAGACAGTGACAAAAATGAGAAATCATTTCCAAATTTTCAACAGAAAGAGCAAATGCATGACTATTAATATTTGATCTATGTCTACTACATTTTTCTGTGTGTGATGTCTTAATCATGTTGGTCCCACGCTAACAGGGTGCTGCCACTGAAGCTGATATAAAACAGTTTTGGACTTCAATCGTCACAACCCTCTCGATGATTTCTCTTCTCCTGTAACACGTCCAATATCAACTCCTACAAAGCCACCCACGGCTGAGCTGTGATGTATGGCTCATTATTTATTTTTTTGTTTGTTTATCCCTGTAATCCAAGCTGTTACATTGGCAGGCGACAACAAATGAGCCAAGATATCAGTCATCAGGCCGTCGACAGGAACGCTGAAACTCCTGAAATCACATGCCGTCAGAAGGCCGCCTTAACACCGTGTGGTGGCCAGTTTTCTGCGGTCCCATGTTAGTGGTAGAGCTGAGCGCAAAAAGCGTGTGAAAAGGGGTACTTTAACATATTTTGGAGTTTTATTCTCGTCTTTTAGTAAGTGCTGAAACGATGAGTCGATTGGCTCGTTAATTGACATCAGTTTTGATAATTAAGTCAGTAATCATGCAAAAATGCCCTGTCTCCAACTTCTCAAATATGAGGATCTGATACTTCTCTCTGTTTTATATCATAATAAATTGAATACTTGTGAATTTTGGACTGTTGCTCGGACAAAACAAGGAATTTGGAGATGTCAACTTGGGCACTAAGAACTTGTAATGCATATTTTTCTCTTTCTCCTGCCATTTTATAGACCCGTGATCTGAAATCTTTTTGGCTTGTGACCCCTTAAAACGAAGCAATGTCTGCTTGTGACCCCTCATCAATGGTTACATAGGTCCACTGGTTGTTACCAGTATAACCAGTGGACATGTCTGAATTATCTTTAGAGGCTTGAAGAAATAAAATTATTCAATAATTCATGTGAGAATAAAGCAAACATTGCAATAAAGTATAAAGAAGTAAACTGAATTTTGTGCAGCAACTTTCCTATCCTGTTCATCATCTTGTAAGATTTATCTTACGACCCTTGAAAGGGTCCCAACCCCCATGTTGGGAACCGTTGTTATAGACTAAACAATTAATTGATTAATCTAAAAAATGCTCAACGGGCGATTGATTATTTTAAGTCCTATCAGTTTTCATCACAATGCGGCAGATAAAAAAAAAGGAGGCTAACACAAAAAATGTTGAAGTATCCCTTTAAGTTTGAACAATGTGAACAAGGAGTGAGCTTACATTACTTTTCCGTGGTGCTACAGTAGTCAAATAAAAAATAAATCAGTTCATTTGCTGCAAAATGACAAGCAGATTTAGTAGATGCGAACGTGCAACAGAAGCAGCAGCATCGGTGTTCATATGGTGCAACACACTCAAGCTACAGAGTCAATTGGCTGCTAATCCCACTTCATATGGTGCAAATATGAAACACACATGTACTTATGGTGCAATAAGGGCAGATTGTCTCTTTGAATTCTATGGTGCAACTTCAGTACTGCCTTCAGTTATCGGCCGAGGCTGTGCCAAAGGCTCCGTCCAAATGGACAACTGCTCTTCCTGTCCTGCAGAAGCTATGCAAGTCTCTGATGCAGGGAGATGTGCTTAGTTCACACACATACACTCACAACACACACACATACATATACACACACACACGCACACACACACAGACAGGGTTTTCCTCCGCAACAGGGAGATGTGCTTAGTACACACATGCAACCACAAAGTGAAAAGTAGTGTAAAAACATGGGATATATCCCTACCTCACCGCTTGAACACATACTTACACACACACTCACACACTAATATCCAATGATCCCTTACCCCTTTATAATTTGGGAACAATATTCATATGGTGCTATTGAGTAAAGCTGGATGGTTTTTGTATAGTCGTGGTTACAGTGATATGATATGAAGAATTTAGCCAAATATGTTTAGAAAATTTGAGTGTTTCACATTCAGATTGATTGAATAGTAGTGTAATTCAATCAATCTCCTCATGTAGAGAGTGTACATAAAAACAGCAACACCTTCTGTCTTTGTGAAACTAGGTGACACATACAGTAAAAAGCTACAATGCCTTATCCACTCAACAGAAGTGGAGGTTTTTTTTTTCCAAGATAACTGAGTTGTGCAAAAAGATGAAAATTAGGAGGGTGGTGCTACTTTTTTTGGTACACTCTGATTTGGACATGCACAGCACATTAATGTCAAAGCACAGCGCTTTAAAGCAAAGGAAAACAGCATACTGTGTTAGCACGTCGTCCGACAAACCGTATATGTGCCATCTAGAGAGCACAGTCAGGCATTTTGTGTTAGTCTCACAGATCGTGCTTGTGAATTTCTTGCATGAATGTTCTAGATTTGAGCTCCCAGGAAAATAATAACGGTCACTGCAGAGGCTTAAAGGTTTGAAGAGTCACAGCTTCGTATGTGCTTCAGGGTTGTTTAAGGGAGACTTATGTTGAGATCCAGAGCAGCTGTCCCACTAGCTTCCCCCCCCCCACCACCCAGCACTGACCTCTGACCTTTTCTGACCCAAACCATAACCCCTCGCACCCTCAACTCCAGCCAATCAGAGATCAGGTGTAACATAGCCAAATCAGGTCTGACACAACCAAAAAAAAACAAAAAAACAAAAAAAAACAGTATTTCTTGTTACGGAAACATTCTTGCTTCTTATGTGCAGCGTTCAGACTCAGTTGTAGCCTCTGTTTTCAATTCAAATCACGCTTCATATCACTCAGCAGTCACAAAATGCCTGGATCCACATTCTGGTCTACAATCGAGTCTGCACCGCTACAAATGAGAAGTTTGTAACCAGAGCCTTAGCCAGGCCTGCTCTGCAGGAAATTGAAATCCAGTGTTTTGTCACTATTGTATGGCTACATATCCACAGCTATGCAAGGTTACAGACAGAAAGGTTCTGGGCTTGGATAATCTTTACAAAAAAAAAAAAAAACCACATCACTGTTCTCATGTATTGCTTGTTTTGTTATTATTTATTTGCCTTTTTTATTAGTTTGCAATGAGGAGGTGAAGGAAGCAGAAACTATAATGTATTAATTAATTTCTAGTATTAATGTGCAACAGTGCAAACGTGACGTACACCGATCTGTACCATCTGTTTACATTTTTTGAGAGTTTTTGCATTTGTTTATAATAATTTGGTGCAAAATCATTTTTATGGACTTCATTAAGAATTTGTCTCTTGATATATAAAAACGGTCGGGAGGGGGGAAAAAAACAGTGTAACGTACCTTTAACTTGAGAACAACTGAGATGGATGCAACCTCCCGACTGAGGAATGTGCATCCGATTGTGAAAATTAAAACCGGAGTTATTTTTGTCCTTTGGATTAACACATAAATGTTCCACTATCAGGGTCTGCAAAGCATATGAGGCCTGTGGTTAGGCTGTGTGTGTGTGTGAGTGTGCGTGCGCGTGTGTGTGTGAATGTGTGTGTGTGTGTCAGTAAAGCTTCATATGCTTTTTTTTAGCCAAAGTTTCACTCGCTTGATCCAGAGCTGTGAAAGTATCATTACTCATCATAGTTTTGTAGAACTCGAGGCCAGACGCTAAGCTGTTTCTGATCTCAGACCAGTTTCTACCAGATCTGAGTACAACTACGATAGAAATCCTCTCCTTTTAGAACTGAAGAGGTTCGGTTGTTTTGGCACAAATACTCACATTCAATCATGGAAAAAGAGCAGGAAGGATTTCAGTGATTTGACTCAGGTCTGGCTACTATAAGCACAGGGCAGGGTCAAACTAAACCTTAATGTGGATGTATCTATATGATGTACAATGAGCTATTATTTTGTTGCCGTCATGCTTTTCTACTGTGTTCTTCAGCTTGGAAAAAAAAAGTAGATTTAGAGATTTCAATGTGCAAAAGTAGCTTTTATTTTCTCGTGGTTGGCATTTTGATTGTAAATACCTTTTTCTGGTAATCCTCCTCAGTTTGATCTATGTTCGATGAGTTTGCTTAGATGGCTCTTTCAAATGTACCGATAGTAAATGTTCTTTATAAATATCCAGAATGTAAGACGAAAGAGAAAAATATGGCTTGACTGGAAACTGTGTTTTCGTAGGAGTCTGTGCCATCGTGTTGTCCTGAGTATAAGCACACTGATATTAGATCTGTAGGCAGGATGAAGTTTTTGGAGATGATTTGCCAGACAGCCGTTAGCAAGATCTGGTTCAGTTAACATCTGACTCACATTGCTGCTAAAGACTAAAGATAGTTTTTAATTATTCAGTGAAGAAAAGCCATCTCAATCTCTGATATTTTGCATTCAAACAAGTGAAAAATAAACCAATTGGATGAGATTTGTTTTCAAAAAATGTTTTAGAAACAAAATATGACATTTTGGGGAATACGCTTATTTGCTTTTTTGCCAAGAGTTAGATGGAAAGATTGATTCAACTCCCATATCTGTACACTAAATATGAAGCACAACAAATGAAATTCCATTACGGATACGGAAAGAAATTTGGGTGAAACAACCCTTTAAGGAAAATTAGGCAACTTAGGAGTCACATATTTGTTCAAATGGACATTTTGGACTCTATATGTGATTAAAAAGCTTGATAAGATGGTTGAATCTGCGATGTGCAGCTCAAAAGTATTATACATAAGCACATATTTCAAACTTTGGGCTGAAAATGGCCACAGAGGAACAAAACCAGCCGTCCTGCAGTTTTATTTTCTACTGAGAGCAGGCAGGGGCTGTCTGGCGAACATCTCACAACTTCACCGTTAAGAATGATGGCTGCTGTCATCAACCGTGTTCAAACCGCTCCTGCGTCAGCTCATAAAACATCATTCAGGAACCTGGTCTTTGGGGGCATTCCCAAATTCACACCGAATGTCTGACCAACCACAAACTAAACGGGAGAGAAACGAGACCACACGTTTGTGTATCTCCGGTTTGTGTTGTGTTCTGTGTCTACGATAGTGTAAAAACATTCTGGGGAAGAGTTGAATGATATTTTCAATGGCTCTAGGTGGCCAACATTAGGAAATGTGTTATTTTTGTTACAATACCTCCTGAAAATAAAGTCTATTTATCTGTGAAGAGACAAAGATTTACAATAATACAGATGACTACATAGAAATTATGACAGATTTTAAAAATATAAAACAGATATAAATGAAAACATGTACAGTTCATTTGGTTTTGAACACGATACAGAAATGTATATGTGTCAGTACTGAGTTTGATTTTATATATTTACCATTTTATTACATTGTAATGTTGTGACTGCGATGGAGAAAAAAAAAATATAAAGGAATATAAATTAATTTTTCCAAATGTGTGTCGCTCTTCCTTTCCATTTAATCACTTGTGATGTGAGGGGATGTCACATGAACCACAATACAAAAGTTTTTCACAATTTCCAAGCAGCTTTATTCATTTTGGAAAATCTCATTAAACCACTGAAATCTCTGGACAGGCCAAGCAGGATTTGCATAGTACCAAAAGGACTTTTTACACTTCTCAAAACTAGAAAAACTAAAAACAGTACCTTTAAGGCTCAAACAGAAATAGAGTGCAAAAAAACGCAGCTTGCATGTAGCATTTTAACATCACAAACACACATAAATATGATAAATATGATCACCATAAAAGTGAGACCATCTTGTCAAGACTATACTACGTTTTTACCCCTGGTCACTGGATCAAATGTGTCACTTAATTTGCTGCAACACCAAACAGCAAACAACAGTGTTTATGGGATATATGGTCTGAATTAGAAAACATACCAGCAATGACATTACTGCTGGAGTGAGTCATTGCAAATTGTCTCATTTGTTTATGGTGATTATATCAAGGCAGCGTAAGTAATTTTACATTTTGATGTTGAAGAAAATGCTACGTGCAGAACAAAGAACAGAACATGGCATGAGTGTGGATGGAAGTTTCCTCGTGATTCGTTTCAGCAGCCAGAGGCACGTTACAAACACAAACACATGAATAAATACATGAACAGTGTATACATGTGCACTGCATTAAAAGATAAGGTGATATTGGTGATATTCTGCAGTTTTACTGTCAACGAATTCCATGAAAATACCAAAATCAACCACTCAACCCCAACGTTTCATTAAAAAAAAAAAAAAAAAAAAAAAAGGCTCAGTCATTACCTAAAGCTGCTTGGCACTTTAGTTTTTAGCAAACATGACTCAAACAGGAGTAAACTGAATTTGTTGGGGACTATCTTCAGCTGCGGATTAGTACATATTTGGGTGTTCTAGTGAATATTTTGCAGCAGGACAGTGCATGTTAACTTGAGTCAGAATAATCTAGTGTATGTGTTTATGGTCATGAAGGAACATGTCATCAAGAGCAGCGGTGTGACAGATCGATGTGTTTTAATGGTTATAAATAGACAACTGAGCTCTATGGCACAGAGGTGTAAGATATTTTCACTACACCGACAATAACTGTTAGTAGATTCTTTCATTGTTAGTTTTGCCTGTTTCATGGGATTCGTTGACAGTAAGAAACATATAGAATATAACCAGACGTATCCTTTACACTCTCACAGTCAACTACTCACTACTTCAGCAGCACATCAACAGACCTGATCCCTGAAAAACACCCGGCTGTCATATCAATATAACCTTGAGCAAAACCTGTAGCATAAAAAAAGCCCAAATTTCAGTGAATAAAAATGGACTCCGAAATGCTTTTTCCAAGTTTGGAACATTAAAAATCACGACCTGAATCTGATCTTGTAATATTTCTAAAATTTAGGTGTTCCAGTGTGTAACTATCCTACCTGATACTGATAATAACTATTATTTTGCTTTAGTTCCCTTTCATTGAGAGACAAAATCCCACTTTAAGAATGTCTCTTTTTCAGATGGTGAATACGTCTTTGGACAAATGAACTGTCTTTGGTATAATTCATATACATACTATGAGAACAGAATGAACACCTGGGACAACTACATTTAGTGAACAATTTGCATAGAAATCTCCAAAACACCATTTCCTCTTACTGTAACATTTATAGTCTTTATTACCTTTTATGATATAATTTAATATTAAAAATGTATAAATTCCAATTTCAAATGTAAATTTTTATGGATGAATATAATATGAATATGAATATGGATAAAATGGGGAAATTAAAGCATTATTTAGATGATGTCAGACTCAGGTATCAGTGCAACAAATAAACCTAAACAGTAACAGTACACAGAGTAGATATAGTAATCTGAACAATAAAGTTCATTAAAGCTAAAAAACATAAAAGCTTTCCTCTTCATGAAACAGGATCTCAGTGAGATGCAATATAAATCTTAAATAAGCTATTGGCGCCCTCTGCTGGCAAAAAGTAACACAACAAATACAAAAAATACAAACACATCTAGAAACAAAATTCCTAAAGCGACATAAAATAAATCTCTTAAATCAGTATATTAAACAAAAGTCTCTTTTTTAATCTCCCAGAATAAAATTATAATCTCAATGTGATCATCTTTTCACCAAAAAAGTCTTCAATATCTCCTCAGAAACTAATTTTATTGTGCAACAAAACTTCACTGGCTTCTTGTTTTATGTTCAAGTCATCTCTGGTAACAGGATTTTTAACAACAGTAACATTATGGAGAGTTAATGAAAACTATAGTATTTACCATTTCTTACATCTGTTTTTTATACCAGTGTACAAATCCACAGCAGAAGAATCATGTGTCAGTAGACCTAAAGGCTTTTAAAACAGCATGTGTGTGTGCACATGAACACACACATACAGACATGCCGGAGTGAAAGCTTGGCCAACGGCCTCAGTGAGTAAAGTGCAATATGTCAAGTACCTATTGGAGTATGAACAGGTGACACAGATTAGTGTGTGATGACCGGCTCTGACTGATTTACTCCAACAAAGGGTCGTCGTCATCGTCGTCATAGTCAACCTGCAGCCTCTGAAAGGGCCGGGGGCCTGACGGGCGGCGCTGGCTCAGGTACCTGAATAGAACTGTAGAAAAACAAGTCTTTCTAGTTTGTTGATGAGCTGGAGACACGCAGTACATTTACGCTGAAACATCAGGGATTAAGGGTTACCTTTCAAAACCTCAAACTCAACCTCAGCCCTGGAGCTTACTGTTGCACTATCACAATCGTGCACCTGCTCGACTGCATTCCCACTTGGTTTTTAAAAGCAGTACTTCAAGAGTTTGTAACTTGCTCTCTGTCTACCAGCATTTTCCCTCCAATTTTAAAAATGCAGTTGTTTATCTTCTTAAAAGTCCTCTCTGGATGCCACTTCCAAGATTTTTGGAAAAAATCCAATCTGGCTTTAATCCTCTTCACAGGATGGAAACTGCTCCGGTATAAGTCACTAATGGCCTACAGCTTGTATCTTAACTCTCCTTGTTCTCAGCTCAGCCTTTGACACAGAAGAACACAATGTCTTCATCAGTGTTGGCATCAGTGATGTAGCTCTAGACTGGTTTCTTTCTTATCTGTCCAACAGATCCTTCTCTGTTGTGGTTGGAAATGCTTCCTCTTCTTTTATGGGGTACCTCAGGGGTCCATCCTAGGTCCCCTTTTATTCTCTATCTACATGCTATCCCTCAAGAATATTATGCATAGACATAACATCGACTTCCATTGTAATGTGCATGATATGCAACTGTATGTCCTGATAAAGTGTGAGGCCACCGATTTACCGATGTTATGTCCTGCCTTGCTGAAGTTTAAAAAACAATTCAAACTTGCAGTTTCACATCTAGTCTATGTGCCTCATCTAATAATGTTAGAAATGAAGCCCACAATCTAAGTTTTTTTGTTTGTTTTTTTAACCGTGAGCTGTCATTCCATGCTTAGGTGACTAAAGGTGACTGGGACATCCAAGCAAGACTGGGTCATTTATCTCTGACTTGATTATTGTGTAGGACTTAATTCTAGTCTCAGCACGCGAAACATCCAAAGATGTTTTACACAAAAAAAAAATGCTGCTGCCAGCTTTTAACATTTGTTCAGAGAAGCAATCACATAACACCAATCCTGGCTGCTCTTCACTGGTCACCTGTCAGTTTAAGAACTGATTTGAGGATTTAACGGCACATTGTTAAAGTCCTACTAGTGGTTGCAAAATCTCACCTTGTCACAAAGGGTGACTGTATTTTTAATGACACTGTGATTACCCATTTTATTATTTCATCTCCTTTTTATAGCTTACTTTTATGTTTCTTGCTCTCATTTCACTGCTTCTGCTCTCGTACTATTCCTTGAGAAGTAATAAACAGTAAGTAATATACTGTTGCAATCATTCGCACTTACCAGTAATTGTAGTGAGTACCAGTAGGACGCCCACCACCAGGCCAACCACCAGTGGGACATCCCAGCAGGTCTCAGCAGCCAGCAGGCATCGAGCCTTGGTAAGGGTACCGTTGTTGGGCTGCTGGGGTACCGACAACAGGTGGCACATTAGCGGGTAAATGTCCACGCTCTGTAAACTGCTCATTCGATAGCCCTGACGGAAGCTGGGCCCCACCGCTGCCAGGAAGGGGTGCATGCTGGGTAAGGAGTTGTCATAGCCGTGATCACCCACTGAGAGAGGGAAGGAAAGAGAGAGAGAGCTGTTTATTTAATAAAACAAAAGCCAGCCTGTGAAGAGTGGAAGAAAAACAAAAATCACAGCTGACTTTTTTATTGAAAAGATTTCCAACTATTCCAGTTTAGGAGCACAACAGACAGAAATGAATTAAGATACGTACATCTCGGCAGCTTGTTTCCTTGCCGCACTATGGTCCAGCCCTCGTCAGCAATCAGAATGATTGGCTGGATGCGCTGGTTGTTCCGGTAGTGCAGCCTATCAGGAATGGCCTTCTTCAAATATGCCGTCATGTGGGCGTGGCACTTTTTCAGCAGGGCAAAGACGGTATCTGGGTCTGTAACAGGAAAAGGCATTACTAAAGAAAGAAGATGCAAATTTGGACTTCTTATACAAATTGTTTCTAATTCACCCTGATAATCATAAATTAATCAAGCTTTATCTATGTTTTTATACAGGAAATAAAAGTTCCACTATTTTTCTTTAGGATAACGACAACAGATGTATGATTAGGTACATCGAAGAAAGCCTGTTTGTATGCTAGCTCATCTCACATTAGCTGATGTGAGCCTGGTTACCTTTCTTTGGGATGAGGGCTGTGACGGGTGAGAGGTCCACCAGTGTGTAGTTGTCGGGGTGGAGGCAGGTGTCCAGCTGTATAAGACGCTCTGCCGAGCACTGAGCCATGCCGTGGTCACTGGTTACCAAGACGTTAATGTGACCCCAGAGGCCTGTCCGCTTCAGCTCAGACACCAGCAGGCCGATGTTGTCATCAACCTGATCACATGCAACCAGACATAGCCATCAATAACTGTTTCCATCAAGCAAATTCTGAGTGAAAGGTGTTATACCCAAATGAGATTAACCTTCAAGTGAGCTGACTCAGTAAATCATGCCAAACCTAAGCTACGTTTCCATTTTTATTACACATTTATCAATATAAACATGTCTGCCAAGCAAAAGCACAGACTTAATTGCACTGAGGAAATGCTACTAAAACCTGCTGCTTTAATTTAGCTTTTCTAATTCAATAATATAATTCATATAAAAATTCACAGATGGAACCTCTGCTGCAGAGAGATACATAAACATCACATGACCAAACAGTCTGACAGGTAATAAGACCAGATCAAGACAAAATTCAAACAAGACAAGGTCAAAACCTTGGAGGACTGTGTATGGTCAATGTGAAACTGTGGCTAATTTGTTACAGGGATAGTCAGCGGTAGTGTCTATAATGTGAATTCCTGGATATTAAAGGTTCATCTGCTATTTTCTGTAGTGGCCCCAGTAATATTTGTTGTTAAAGTGTACTCAAATAGTACATGACATGGCTAAGTAAGTTGAGTAAAAAAAAAGGTTATAAATGCAGTTGCAAGAACAATACTTTCCACTCATATCTTGGGATGTTTGCTTTGAAAGAGAACTTATTTTTAATTCTAATTATAACTATTCTAATTATCTGTTAACTCCCCCTGCTCTTTCATCTGTTTCACTCTACATTTTGGGTGCAAATTCAGAAGGCTTATCTCCGCCCAGTTACCACAATTACAGTCAAATTGAGCGCACCTGCAGAGCAGCCGCCCCACCCTTAACTGACATTATAAGGCTGGTCCAGCCAACGATGCTGAAAGTTACTGCAGAGCATGAAAATTGCATGTGCATAATTTCACAACTTGTTACTCCAGTTTCACTGGCAGAGTGGCAATACCTACCAAAAACACATACGTGTGTGTGTGTGTGTTAATGTAAAATGTGCTAGTATGAATATTTTACTACCAAAAGTCTGATTCCTGTCTGAGCCAAAAATTGCTTAATTTGATTATTTATTAAAAGTTGGAGATTCTATTTTTCAAAAATAACAATCCCTAAAACGTACAATGATTAATTAATACAACAATACTATACAACATCCCAAAGGTATTCTCAGAAAACAAAACCTAACCTTTGGTTAAACTGACTAAAACCATATTTTAACACCTGGACAGATCTTTTTTTTTTTTCCCCCATCTCTGTCTCCCCTCATTCCCTATCTTCATCTACTTTCAGCCATCAATACATAAAATGCCAAAAAATTACTAAAAAACAACAATTGGAGATTTCGAGGTGACCTGAGACTTCTATAAAAAACTCCACTTCACATTGTGAGCTGTTCTTTACCTCAAGCTCCTTACTTCATATAGCAACCCGATGGCTTACTTACATACTATAGTTTCAACTGTGTTTGACAAGTCAGAATGTCCACTGGGAGAAAGATCTCTATTAGAGTTGTGTATGACATATACTTGCAAACTTTTCCTTTAGAACAGTGTCTTTTGGACATTTAGTTTTGTAAACCAGGCTCAAGCAAACTCCTCTGAGGTTCTGAGTTAAAAAAAAAAAAACAAAACTTCCACAGTCTGTACCTCCTTCAGAACTTTGGCCATAGCAGTGGTGTTGTCAGGGCCGAATATGTGACCTGACCGGTCAGGTTCCTCCCAGTAGAGAGCTGCAAACATCACTCCTTGCTCCTGGGGGAATGAGACATAGCATACAGAATGTCAGACAAGAGCTGTTCACCCTTCCAGACTTCAAGCATTGCAATGTCAACCAAAGTCCTGTCAGCTAAGTTTTAGAGCAGCGAACAAAGTAGAAATGGAAACCTTGGAAGACATTAATGGGAAAACAAAAAGGAGTGGAAATACAGTGAAATATATTTGTAACTAATACATTAAATGTAACGGTAAGCTTAGTAAAGTAACTTTTCTACCGTCCCGTTTCCCAACATCCAGCTTGTCACGTTCCCCAATCGTTGCTCGAACGTCACATTCGGGTTGTAGTGAAAGAAGTGTGTCGCCGTGTGGTTGCTGATGGTCACTTCGGAGCCGGGCCACATCATGGCTGCTGTCTTGTAGCCGGAGTCCAGGGCCGAGACCCAGAGGGGCCGCGCCTCGTTCCACCACATCGGGTCGGTGTCGTTGCCAGCGTGGAAGCTCTTGCGGCTGATGGGGTCGTACATGTTACTGGCCAGGATACCATGAGACTCAGCGTACAGCCCTGTCACCTGGAGACCACAACAAACGTTACTGCTTTTCTTATGATAGCTATAACTCATTGTTATGCTAATATTGTGTATTTGAATTTATTCTACCTTTTTATTCAAATGTTAAAACGCCTCATTAACTTCAGATATGACTTATCATTTCTTATTTGCCTTTGTATTATTATCCTCATGGCTTCTATAATCAAAGCTTCTACATTTTATTATAATGGTTGAATTATTAGGGGTCTAAGCACCAGCTGTGTTGGAAACCTATTGTTTTTGTTCAGATTTTTATTAGGGGTTCCCTAGGGAACCTGCTAAATTAAGATAAAAGTATAAAATATATTGCTGATACAAACAGATACATATTTACCACATATGCTAGTATGCATTTTAATCTCTTCACACTATCAGATAAACAGCTGGAAGGAAATGTTTTCAGACAAGCATCTCATCGGCAGTCTATCACGCTAAGAACAGCACATGCTGCTGGTTACCAGGCTGTAGTGGTTAGGGAACGTCTTGGTGATGAAGACGTTTGTGAGCTGCTCCACCAGGACCCCTTGGCTATACAGGAGCTTCAGGTTTGGCATGGGAAACCTCTGCAGGTAGTCGGCTCGGAAACCGTCGAATGATACCAGCAACAGCGGCAGAGGAGCCTGCTCAGCCGTGTTGTTCTCTGTCACCACAGAGTGCACACCACACAGGAAGCCCAGCAGTATTTTAAGTAACATCCTGTAGAGATACAAAGAGAAACACAAGTTAATGCTCATTTCTCTTTCAATTTGAGCCATCTAACTTTAACTATAACATCATGTACATATTTTCAAATAATACCTGAGGAGTTAGTATTGATGAAAGAGTTATATATCTTTGAGGGATTAATGCAGAGAGGTGCAAATTCAATCTAATAATGTACTGCCGTCTAAAGGGAACCAGAGAACAGTGAATCTGAAGTTAACAATCCATATAAGGATCTAACAAAGAACAAAGTGATGACACCAGAAACAGAAAAAAAAAGAAATTCCTCAAGAAAGACTAAAAGCTCTAAAGCTAAATCAGCTCTTTTAAGTAATCGCTAACCTAAACAGTCGAGTTTGAGTTTCACATCGCTAAACTGGATTCTAAACTCTCAGTTTATCTTCAAGCCAAAAGCATTCTTCGGTGTCCAACTTTTGCTTACAAAGAAATGAAACTGAGAACTGTCCCTAAATGCTGGTAACATGTCAGTTTCAACAGCTCTGTTACTACTGATGTGGTTACAACGGCTGCTCATGGTGATACCATCTAGTGTGAGGTGGGGGATGGTGGGTCAATGTTTACTGGTAAAGGCTGTGGTCCTTTTTTTTATTGAAATGGAAAGTTTGTTTTGTTCCTTCACACATTCTGTCATGAAAGAGAATCCTCCGTCCCTCCTCTCCTTCAAAACATTTGCTTTATGTTGTTATCAAAGATGACTTTTTAAATCAAGTGCATTAGAAACACGCCTCAGAAGCATATGCAATCTTAAATTATCTAATAAACTCAATCTGTTCACTGCCTTGATACTGAAATTATTGGATTCCTGCTCATGTTGTATGTCCCACATCAAAGTCCTGTTTCATATGCATCAAATTACAAGACATGAAGACACTACTGCACATTTCAAGCTTGGTTTGACACAGTTAAATGTGCATTTTCATAACAGCTACACAAGACTGTGAGACTGAAAAGAGTTTATTTCACAAACAAACACCCACAGTTTTTTACACAGTGTGATCACTGTCCTAATTGGAGCTTCCTATTCCCCTCGCTTCTATCAAATATCATTTTCTTATTTGCTTTTTAAAATGAGAGAGTTAAGCCGCTCCAAAAGCAAAGATCACAAGCTGTGATCTCCGAGATGCGTGAAATTGGGAGTAAATCTAAAGAAATTAGATTGACTACAAGCACAGCTGGGAAACGAATGGAAGACAGAGAGACATTGAATCCCTCTCTCGCCTCTCGATTTGATTTAATTCGCTTTCAATAAAGTCTTTAAGGCTTTTAGTCTGCCACATCTGCCATAGAAGAACCTCATAAAGTTACCTAAGTAAAATCTAATTTGTGAATATCACAACTAAAGTGGTGCAAGCTTAGGATGACAGAAATTGAATAAGACACCAAAAGTGAACATTTTTCTAAGATCCAACAACACGGCCTTATTCTGAACATTGAATAACCTGCGACATATACACTAAAGCTGCAACGATTAGTTGATTAATTGATTAGTTGTCGACTATTAAATTAATCACCAACTATTTTGATAATCAATTAATCATTTTGAGTCATTTTTTTAAGAAAAAATTTCCAAATTCTGTGATTTTAGCTTCTTAAATGTGAATATTTCCTGGTTTCTTTAGTCTTCTATGACAGTAAACTGAATATCTTTGGGTTTTGGATAGAACAAGACATGTTCTTGGATGTCATCTTGGGCTTTAGGAAACAGTGAACAATATTTTTCACCATTTTCTGACATTTTATGGACAAAATAACTAATCGATTCATGGAGAAATGATGGGCAGATTAATCGATAATAAAAATAATAGTTAGTTGCAGCCCTAATAAATTCATGTTAGAGGCATAAATATTACAATATTAATTCTGCATCTGTCTCAACCACATCACAGTTTTAACACAGTTTCAAAGACATTATTATTACATACATTATGTGTTTTTATATTTCCCTAATTGTTGATTCATTTCTAAGTAAACAAGGCAACTGACTTCCAACTGAAACCTGAAACCTGTTCAACAGCCAACGGACAGGTCAAATAAATAGCAGGAAGCCTCTATTATTTGACGAAGAATAACGAGGAAATGTCATTAATTATTGCATAAATAGCCACTAAAGACAAAGCAGAAGTAAAACGAAAAACGGATGATATCAACTGAGTGAGAAACATGTTATTTTCACTATCAGCAGGGCAGCTTGTTAGCAGCCTGCAAGTAGAAGCAGCGGTTAGCTTGCTAATGACAGCGTCCACATAAAAACTGTCAATTTCGTAATGTTACCTGTAACAGGGCAGGTGTCCTCCAACACAGTAGCGCTCAATAACTTTTCCCTGTAATCTATTTACGCAACAACATCGTAAATGAACTTCCTCAAAATGACGAGAGACGTTGTCGAGCTAGCAAAGATAATTTGTAGCAAATTCCGGTGAGAAATTTCTCAATAAATCCCTCATTGAAATATGACGCACCGTAATACAAAATACGGATGTGTAGTTATCTATAATTTGGTTTTATATATCCACAGATATTCACTGTCTTATTCTCTTTTAAGAGAAACACAGCAATACGCATTAACGGTTTCGTTTATACGTTTAAAAAATATATCATGCTCTAATTTTGACGTCACGTCACCTTTCACTTCCTCTCTTATTGCGTTTACCTTAACGTAGTGACGCCTTGACTAAATTGGCAGTTCAAGCAGCGAATCAGCGTTCAGACTTTCGGGGGCGGGACAAGTATTAGTGGTTCTTTGGTTGCATGGATGTAGTTAAATACAAGAAACACAATAGCTTTTGCACCTTTGTTAAAAATGACGAAATATTCTCATTTTGTACATGATACTAATTTTAGCTTGACATACGAGTAGAATAGCACACTATTGTTAATCCAGTTATTTAGTAAAGTCACTTAAACATACCTCTGTGAGATACTATTGTGGTAAATGAGGCTAGATTAGAAGTGCATGACCAACTCCACCACAATGCCTCTCACTTTTTACATTGCAGCATTGCATTGCAACTCCACACTTGCATGCAACTCTTCATACAAACTGATCTCAAGTTTAAGGTACTACACTACACAAGATAAATCAAAAAGGGCTTTGGCAGAGGCATAAGCCTTCACACACCAGCAGGAAATTTCATGAATCCTCCTCATATGCGATCTTACATGACTCTTAAATTGATTTATCCACAATCTTCAATCACTATCAGCATGATGAGAAAACTACAAGAATATATAGTTATACTGACCTTTGGTGGGTGTTACATTCTGCCATATCCATCTTATGGTCCTCCTACACCGTAGAAGGCTCACAGTTAACCAGCAACTAAGTGATATCAAGGCCTGAGTTTCACTTTCGTATTGCACACAGAATGCACATGGTGCTTCAACATGTGATCTTATGAAGCCTCAAAATGCAGGAAAACTGTACTGTTGGTTTTGCATGTATTAGCCCATCACAAAGCATACCAATTTCAAAAGCCTGTTTTCAAAAGAATCAATCATTACTTTCTGTACACACAGACCTGAAACTTGCATGAGATAATCCATCACAGTTTTTATCTTATGGTGAAGCAGTGTGGTAATAGAGGCAGTGTCTTGAACATGTTATCTTTTTGGTGTAATACTTGTAAAAAAAAAACAAAAAAAAACCCTCAAAAGTTCACTTCAAAACAACAAACTAAATGCAAGAACTTTATGTTGTATTGCTTATTATTTCTCATTCAACAACCTTGCTCATGAGTCTTTTGTTTCCTTAAATGTAGAATTGCATTGTCCCTGCTTTCATGTTCTGTTTTTTGGTAGTTGGTTAAAAATATTGAAGATGGTCCTTTAAAAGATGGCTATGTGCCCATAGCCATTGAGTAATTGACATTTTTGAGCTGCAGTATTGTCTCACTAGACTATCTAAGTTGTACTCTCCTTTAAAGATCACCGCTGTCTTTTCTTGGCATTGCCTTACTGCCTGCCCTGTCCAAAGTCCTGGGTTTCTCCTTGATAAGGTTGGTGCTGTTGGCATCACAGTCACTCTGTTTCACACCTTGACTCGCTCCACTGTCTCGAGACAACCTCCATTTGACCTCTTCACCCAGGATGGATTCTTCTGACGAGCACGTTTACGAGACCCCAGACGACTTCAAGGAGAGGCGAAGCAGTTCCTCTTCCTCCTCATCCTCCTCGTCTTCTTCACATTCTGAAGATGAAGAGAAAGGGGAGATGGAGGACTTGAGTAGGAAGGAGGAGAAAGAGGACGAGAAAGAAGAGAAGACAGAGGTAAAGGTGAACAGCAAAGAGCTGAATATGGGGAGGAGGTCGCCAGAGAAGGAGGAGGAGGAGAACAGCAGGAACTCATCACGCAGATCCTCATCTTCATCATCATCTTCTTCATCAGCCTCTGAGAAAGAGGAGCCAAAGTCTGAAAAGGATGAAATGGAAGTCACACTTTACGTTAAGGTAGGGAAGAAATGCCATGTTAGTTGATTTTAAACTATGTAAGATGATTGATTTCAGTTTAGTTACATTCTGTGGTGTTTCTGTGTGTACGCACATATATTACACACACAAAGACACACACACACACACACACACACACACACACACACAGTTGCATGCTCAAATTACAAACTCTACATCTTTGAACTATCTTGCAGGCCTCATAAAACTCACTCACAATCACTTTCATATCAGTTGATCAAGAACAAGTGTGCAAGGTCAGTGAGTATCTCCTAGTGTGTGTGTGTGTGCGTGTGCGTGTGCGTGTGTGTTTGGAATGTATGATCCATCCAGAGTTGGATTTTATGTCCTATTGTTGCACCCACTATACACTCACTGTGCTGTTCACACACACACGTCTATTTGTAGGTGTACATGTCAAGTTGTGTGTGCGTGTGTGTGTGTGTGTGTGTGTGTGTGAGTGTGTTAGCAGGAGTTACTCTGATTCTAAATATAAGTTGAACTGACAAGAATGTTCTGAGTCAGTGTTGGAATAGTTGGGGATGGTTCCTGTCACATGGACATGTGATTTCCCAGTGAGTGTGTGTGTGCGTGTGTGTGTGTGTGTGTCAGTGCGTATCAGTGTGTGTTTGCATTATACCATGTGTGTTGATTAGTCGACTTCCTGGAAAATCTATCCATCTATTCATCTATCTATCTATCTATCTATCTATAACATTAAACCTCCACACACAAAAACACATTAACTCAATGTATTACATAATCTGCACGTTCCACACTAAAGTCCAGTTGCGCAGGAGTATATAAGGATCATAAATCTGACACTTTGAAACTGCAGCAACATAAATTATATCAATATAACACTGAGGTCATTGGAGAGTGCCCACACACCTCATAAAAGAAATCCCTGAGTTTGTGAAATGTTTTCTTGAAGTAGCAGCCTCTGCCATCGGTGTATGAATAAGTGTTTGAATGGGTGAGTGTTGACATGTATTGTAAAGCGCTTCGAGTGGTTGCAAGACTAGAAAGGCGCTTTATATATGAAGCCCATTCACCATTTACAATAGCATTGCAGTAGCTCACTTTTTCAATATTATTAGCACTAAAATTTCCCCCAGCAAATGTTTCCATCTATCAAAATATGTCAAAGTCTTTTCTACTAAAGAGTAGGCAGATGACTGAAATTGTCATCTGTGACACTATACTGTATATTATTATTAATTTTAACGCTTCCAAATTAATCTAAAGTTGCATTCCACTATATAAGTTGATAAAGGATACATCTGGTGATATTCAAATATTTTTTATTGTTAACATATCCAAATGAAAAGACACTGTGTTAGTCTGTCTCTCTGTACTCTGAGTTCCCCAGCCTGCGTGGCTCACAGCCCCAAGCCCATCTGTGCCTACTGAAGATGTAAAATGCCTATCACTGAAGTGTTTTTAATAGTTTCTAGACAAATTATAAGCATGAAGACTCATGAAATAGAGTACATGAAACAAACTGAGTCTGCACGCCATGACTTATGCTAAAAATATTGTTTAATGCACCTCCTCATTCCTCAGTGGGCTAATTGTCAGACATAAGACCACATGCAGGTGGCGTATAGACATATAGGCTTTAGACTAATCAGTCAACAAGATACACCTGGTGTAACAATCAACAGGACCAGGAACTGCCCCCCAAAAACACATAATAGTAACATAGCAACAATACAAGGTTTACCAGTGAATCTTTAAAAGAAAAATGTCACAAAAAACCTTTACAAGGAACATGCCAAAGAAAAAATCCTCATTATACCATTAGGTGTAAGAGTATGAAAAAAAAAAAAAATTCAAAAAGCTTCTCTCTGGAGAAGCAGTCTGTCTCTATTCCCTCCACGTTTGCCTAGATGACACCCACCTGCGTGTGGGCTTATGTCTGACAATAAGCACGTTGAGGAAGGGCTCGGCACGAAACATCTGCGCATTAATAATATTTTTAGCATAAATCACGGTATGCAGACTTTTTTGTTTGTTTCATGTATTTATGTAGAAGTTCTAGCACCCATGTGTTGTCATAGAAGAAGTAGAGAGTTGAATACATTTTCAGCATTAATCAGGTTGTTTTCAATAGTTATTGGACAACAATGAAGCTTTATGATACAGAGGAATAAGACAGATCAGATCAATCAGATTTATCATTTAACCAGTTGAGGATACAGTATGTACACTACATATAGTATGCTGGACAATTTGTGTTTTACAGTAAAAGTTTTTTTTTAGAAAATATCAAAATTTGTGGTAACCAGAGTAGGGATGCTATAACTGCATAGATGCATAGCAGCAGAGGACTATAAAACTACCTGACTTCAATTTACGGTTCTTTTTATGTTCAAAAACTTTATGTCTCTTTTTCCCTCTTTTATGGGGACTTTAAAAGTTTACTACAGTATGTTTATCCAAGCTGCCAGTAAACTCCATCATATTTGACTCTGACGAGAAGCTGAAGAGTCAGTTGGGAGTCAGTTGGGTGAAGGAGCTAAGTCATAGAGTGAGAATTCCTAAAAAGGGACCCATGGGTGTTGATGAGTCTGAGGAAGAGATGATGACTCTCGATGATTTAAAGTCACCCGGTTGTGTTGTCAATCAGAGCTATAAGAGCTGGGAGGGGCAGGGCACCCTTGTGTGACATGATCTGCCCTTTCCCTCCTCCTTTCCACGGACACCCCCATCCCACCCCACCCAAAGGGGTTATTTTTGACCGACACTGTCACGCCCCGCTGCTGAGGGCATGGGTACAAACTGAACCCCTAACACACAAGCACACACACACACACACACACACACTCTTTCTCTCTCTCTCCCTGGCTTTCGTCCTCAGCTGACACTCTGACAGAGCTGCTATGGGACTAAGCAGACTTCACCGAATGGACCTGGAGTAGAATCTGCCGTAAACTGAGACGGGTCACACACACACAAACATACACACGCACATACATCTACACACTTGTGGAAACAAAAAAACACAAGCAGAGCATTTTTGCTTTCCTTGACCATGACGGATACTACAGCTGAGGAAGACAAGGACCCTGACATCGAGTTGTTTGTCAAGGTGGGGGCGTTTTGTGTGAGCGTGTGTGAACAGGCCTGTGTGTGAACATCACAAGCTGATACTAGATCAGTTTTTTTTTCACTTCTAAGTGACATTTCTCTACAAACTTCACTATTTCACCCTGCAAACTCATCCACACTATAGAATCTGTACTCTATTGAGGGTGTGTGTGTGTTGCGGGATGGCTCCTTTAAGCGTGTGCATGCCATGTTGTTGTTGTTGCGTGCTGATTTTCCGTGTGTGAACCTGACACCCACGTGCATAGACAATCTCTCTCTTTCTCTCTCCTACTGAATTATTACTGGAGTCCTTTCAGTGTTGAGAACAACGGCTTTAAATTAGTCTGAAGTTATGATACAATATGTGTGCAGTAATGCGCACAGTTTTAACATCTTGCTCTCTTATTTTAAGGCCTTTTAATGAATATAGCCAGTAGATATTTGTTTTTAATATGGGAGTGTGACAGTATTGTGCACTCATTAAAATGTGTGTTTACTTATAAGGCAAGTTTCAGACATGTTCATCATGAAAAACATCTGTTCGGTTTTTGAAATGAGACTTTTAAAGGAATAGTTTGATATTGTGGGAGAGTTGTGAGAGTAAAATGAAAAAATCAACACCATTGTCAAGTCTGGATGCTAAATTTGAAGCTACTCTGTTAGCTTAGCCTACCAGCACTTCTAAAACTCACAAATTAACACATGATCTCATTTGTTTCACCCACACAAGAACCAAAGTGTTAAAATATTGTGGTTTCACAGAGAGTTATGTGCCAGACTGTTTCTTGGCAGGATGCAAGAAATAGCTGATTTCCTGGCAACCTCAACTGACGACAGGACTTTGTTATCTTTGGACAGAGTCAAGCTAGTTGTTTCCCACTGTTTCCAGTCTTTATGCTAAGCTAAGCTACCTGGCTTCTGGCTGTATCTTCATATTTCACGTACAGAGTACATATGAGTACATATGAATACATATGAGTACATACGAGTACATATGAGTGTGGTATATCATTTCTCTCATCTAACTCTGTGCAAGAAAGTGTTGAGCTTTAAATAACTTAACCATTAGTTCAACCTTATTTTGTCACGTACGCTGCAGTGATGGTGGAGATTAATGATGCTCAAAGTATGTGTTTGTTTCCTCTTTCTTAAGGACCATATCAGTGTTTTTGCAACGTTTAGCTTAACATTTTTGCTGACCATTTTTGAATGCATGCTACACAATGTGGTTGCATGGTAAAGCAGTTATAGTGCAACTGATCCAAAACGTCTACACATAACAGTAATGGAACACTTACTGCTTTTTTGACTTCATTGACTTTTATATTTTGCTGAAATGAAAGCAGTAATGGCTGCATGGAAAAGTAGAAATGATACCTTCAAATTTCTTAAACACAACAGCATGGTTTACAGAGTGGTTAGCTTGTGGTTATCCATTTATGTGATTTCTAATAAATCGGCTACAAGGCGAGTTAATTTATATAGCACATTTCAGAAACACGGCAATTCAAAGTGCTTCACATAAAACATTAAAAGCATCGAGACAAAGTGCAAAAGAAACACACTATAAAAGGACATTTAAATACAATTAAACATTCATTTAAGAGCTAAAATAAGCTAAAATAGAATAAGACTGGTATAAAATACAAGAATAAAAGTTACAATGTGGTGTAAGAAACGAATAATTACTTGATTTAATAAAAGGCAGCTGCTAACAGAAAAGTCTTCAGCCTTGATTTGAAAGAACTGAGTTGTAGCAGATGTGCTCATGCAAAAAACAAAAAACAAACCATGCAAATTCACACGTATGGTTGTTTAAACTTTTAAAATCTGGGTTTTCTGTGACAAATGCAACAAAAATGCACTCGTTTCTTTATGAATTTTAGAAAATCAGGGTCAGAATCTTAAAACAAAGTGGAGAAAAGCAGCTCATACATAGGTTCCAGGTGCCGTGTCTGTGTGTGTGTGTGTGTGTTTCTTTGGTTTTGCTTATGACAGGAAAGATCTATGATTTCTATATCTGACGCACGCTACCACAGTATGAAGGAACCAGAAGTCCAAACGGGCAGTGAAGCGGCTAATGGAAGCAGTGTGGATTATTCATGTTGGACTCAGCGTCTCATTACAGTGTCATGTTGCAGCTTTGCACACACAAACACACATGCAAACACACACGCAAACAACCTCTTACTGTGTTTGATCAGTTGCCAATTATAAATGTGTGCACACACTCACACACACACAAACATATCACCAGATGCCTCAAACCCACTACTTCTTCTTGTGTAACGTGTGTGATTTAATTGATTGATTGATTGCGCACTTGTTCAGTTGTTTGTCAGGAGTGCGTGCTGTGCGAATCAGTGTATGTCTGTTTTAGTGCGGTTTGTATGGGTGTGTGTGCTCGTATGAGAAGGTCAGCATATGAAGGCTTCCAGAAAGTGTTGCTGCATCACAAACATACACTAGTTCAGTTTTGAACTTAGCTCTGAATTCCATTTCTGTAGCAGTATAAGTGTCTCATCATGTTCATATGTGTGCGTGTGTGTGTGTGTGTGTGTGTGTAGGCTGGGAGTGATGGGGAGAGCATCGGAAACTGTCCGTTCTCTCAGCGCCTCTTCATGATCCTCTGGCTGAAGGGCGTGGTCTTCAATGTCACCACTGTTGACCTCAAGAGGTAATAATGAAATAATATTATAACACTGAAAGACTAGAAGGTAGAGAATAAATAATAGCTCTAGTTTTACACAGTTAAGTGTATAAGTCACATGTTTATTAATGCATTTTTAATCGACTCAGTCTTTACGAGGCTACAAAAACATGAAACATATTTACAAAAGTGCTTGTTTAAGCTGCTATAATTGACAATGAATGCAATGAGTTAAATGATGTAAGTGAAAGTGACAGAATTTTCAGACTTAATGAAAGACATGTTTAGAAATATGCAGTAAGTCAGTGAAGTAATTCAGGAATAGTGGGGTCTTTTGTGTAATTTTATACCCTGGCTCAGTTTGTAGCTTTGCATAGTGGTAAATCCATGCTTATTTCATTATGAAATTTAAAAAAAAAAAAGTCTTTCTTTGCGTGTGTGTTTCATATTTCTCGACCCAACACAAAATCCCATAACTTACTGTTTGATTAATCAGCTAACAGAAAGCTTCAGAGCAGCTTTAATATGTGCATTTAATTAAGGTGGGGATGCTTTGGCTGCAATTGCCGCTTTGAGAAACACATGAAGGTAATGAAAAACCTCCCCGAGGATCACATTTAAAAACACTCCATTTATAAGAGCAGTTGTTATTGAGAAACGAGGCCCATGGTGGTTAGCATTAGCAGCAACAGCCACCATGGCTGGTGATATAGAAAAAAGAACCATTTGTTTAATGACAACTGTATCACTGATATTGAAATAGTAATTCACACCACAGATTTATGGAAGAGGTTGTAAAATGATTCCACTCTGATTAGGAAACCGGCTGACCTTCACAACTTGGCCCCAGGGACGCACCCGCCCTTCCTCACCTTCCAAGGGGAGGTCCTCACTGACGTCAACAAAATCGAGGAGTACCTGGAGGCGACTCTTGCTCCACCGAAGTAGGCCTCACACACAAATCCACACACGCAGATATAATAAATATAACATCCTAATGCCTGCAATGTTAACATCCTGTTCTTCAGGTATGCAAAGCTTGCAGCAAAGAATCGTGAATCCAACACAGCAGGAAACAACATATTTGCCAGGTTCTCAGCTTACGTTAAAAACACCATGCCAGATAAAAATCATGGTAAGCACACTTCATAAATGCATCCAGTAAGCGTTATAATCCAAACAGAGGCACTGGTTTATCAACTTTAATGACCTTTGACCTGTGTGTGTGTTTCAGCATTAGAACAAAGTCTGAACAAGGCATTGGCTAAGCTGGATGAGTATCTGATGAGTCCTCTACCTGAAGAGGTTCAAGCAGGACGCCACAGCGGTGATGGAGAATCCAACCGTAAATACCTGGATGGGGATGAACTTACACTGGCTGACTGCAACCTTCTGCCTAAACTCCATGTTGTCAAGGTAACTTTTGGTTAATTGGTTCATTTTGGTTTGGTTGATCTAATCATATGAGTTTGGCCTTGACAGCCTTACAACAATAACTTGTTTCCGCCAGGTGGTAACGAAGAAATATCGCAACTATGACATCCCATCTGAATTCAGAGGTGTGTGGCGTTATCTTGGCAACGCCTACAGCCGAGACGAGTTCACCAACACGTGCGCAGCTGATGTGGAAATCGAGCTAGCCTATCAGGATGTAGCTAAGAGGCTTGGGAAATGAATCATCACAAAACAGAGTCACTATTGTTCCTGTCTGTCCTTTGGAAAAATCTAATAAATCATACTTCTGACACACATTACATACACTCTACACAAAGGATTTGTAATTTTAAATACAAACATGCTGATTAATCGTTTTTTTTTAAAGGTGCAGTGTTCCATCTCCACTCTGATGCCTCTGTAATAACACTTTATGAAGAGGTTGAAAATAGTTTGTTTATGATGATTATACTGCTGTCATTTCTCAAAAAATAACGTGATTTTTTTTTTTTTGAGACAAAAAGTCTAAAGTTTGCAATTGACCGTTTGCTAAACCCCGCCCTCTAACATTGATTGTCCAATCGTAAGTAAGCACAGCAGGTCTGTCAAGCTCAATACTTGGCATTTAAAGAGTTTGGATGTAGGAGTTGTCAATATTTTCGTCTTTTCAAAACCAAAAACACAAGGGCAAAGTGTAAGGGACGGATTAAACAGTATAACATAACAACACACATTGATTAGTCTTCATCCTAAAAGCCTCTCTTTTAACGCTAAAAGTGAAATCGTACAGTTTGAAGATATGAACAAGTATGCAAGCTAAGCAGCCAAACAGTGTTATGTTAGAAATGAAAAAAGTCTGATCTGATCAACACTTTTTAACGTTAGTGAACAGTTAATTAAAGATGTCAAAAGTTAAGGGAAAGAATAAAAATCTGTTTTCTCCCTGAACTTTACTTTATAGTAAGTAAGTCTTTATAGTTTCCCATCATCATTTTCTTCTACAGATATACTAGAAATAATGGGATGCATAAAGCAGAGTTTGATTACCGTATTTTACATGCCCTCTTTTTCTTCTGTGGATTTATGTGTGATTTGTAGGTTGTATTATCACATTGCAGGGTCAGATTAATAGACAGTGTTGTTGGAAAGAATGTGTTTCAGCCAAAGTAATTTGCCTTGTCAGCTTTGTAGACGAGAGATGTGCTTTCTCCCTCCTTTTTCTTATCGAGGTAATAAACATTTTGTTTTGACCCGTTAAATTTGGGATATGATCTGCTTGAACTGCATACTGGAGATTTACCTTCCCTTTTAAAATACAGTCTCCTTACTTTTTTAGTCTCACACCACAGTTTACAACTCAGTCTTCACTTTCATATACAATACTGTCAATTCTTTCCTGAAAAGGTCACAGTCTCACAGATTAAAACTATACAATTAATCACATAAATCAGCTTGTAATGAACAAAAAAAGCACTAAAATGAAGTTTACCCCTGCTGCTGTGATTTAGTACACATTGATGGTAGTGAAGTCATTTTAATCATGGGTGCCTTAGTGGGAATCAAGCTCTCCTTCGCCTTCAGCTCTTTACGTCTGTACAGTAAATTATATGTTTGAATATAATATGAATATGAATTATTGATGTCATCAAAGGATTTCTACTGCCGCATAGAGCTGTGTGATAATAATATAAACTTAATATGTCTGTAAATGACTGTCGCTCAACTACACATTCTTTCTGATGATTAGAACCATGAAAGCATTGTGTATATGTCGCTTATTTGAATAATAAATCTATTTTCTCAGAGACTGAGCTTGTGAGTTGTGGTTTTTCACTGGAAACTGTCTCACTGATGTATGAATGTGGTGTAACCTTACAAGGGAATGGATATTGACTGCGTCTTTTCCGGTAAATCAAGCTGTTATCATGTTACACTGTGCAAAAGTTCCTAGAAACAGAGAAATATGAGAAAGCTTTGTCACTGATTTGTTTATGGAAATATAAATTCATGCTGTCTCTTAGCTAATCCACTTAACTAACTGAAAGTTCATGCAGAGCCACATCTATTGGGCAATTTAAAAACACATTAATCTTTCATGATCATTAAGCAGAAAAAAACCAAGGGAAACCTTAGATGCAAGGACTTATGGATGAACAATTTTACTGAAGGAGCTGCTGTGTACACACTTTTTCTCCACCTTTTGCTTCCAGTGTTTGTTGGTTATATCTTCTTCCATCACTTCTCTTTCCTGTGGTGGATGAGTAGAAAGTTTATTGTATATCCACCTTGCTGTTGTCTATTTTTCTGCTGATACTGGTATGAATATCAATACTCTGACTTTAGATATAATTTCCACAATAAATAGCAGCTGAGTCAGGAAATGCACAGCTTGCATACCAGGAGGACTGACAAAATATAAAGTACAAAAACAACTATGTCCCTAAATTAAATATAAATATTAGTGCTTGGTATAAATACCTGTGCTTTACTTTCTGCACATTTAACAAATGCAAAACCTCATAATAATTCAGAAATGTAGCTGGATTTCAGTCTCTATATGAAAACACAAGGGGGGGCTATAATGTCTGACAGCCAGCAGATGGCAGTAAACACAAAGCTTTTATTGGCCTGTGACAGCAGAAACAGGTAGTTAGGGATCGACCTCTTTTATGTCTCCTCCATTTGTGTTTAACCACCAAGATGTGGCAATTGTCATTGAATTTGAGTCACCATGGCCCACAGCCACGTATGGAAATGAGACTATTTTTCAGTCGCTTTGTAATCAAAGATTAAATCAAGATTCAAATAAGACAGTGAGTAAAATTATTCATTTATAAAGAATGGATAGTAAAAACAGATTTAAATACAAATTCAGTTACAGCTGTCTAGTCTGGGATTTTTGTTTGTTCTTCACTTTGATGAATTGCAAGTTGTAGAATGTAAATAAATAACTAAGTTACACAATATTTATTTGGAGCCTTGTCGCGTTGCTGTTTATGTGTGACTGATGCTCATAAACTATTTTTTTAAATTAATATTGTAAATATTATAACTATAAGTATGACATGTAAGAGACTTTCATTCTGACTATTGTAATTTTATTGTCAATTTTCAAAGTCAGACAATGTATTTATCTGGGACTAAAAAGTGAAGCCATTGTGGAAGTGCCTTAAACCTGCATTCTTTCTAATGGCCAGCAACAAGGAGTCCAATTGTACAGAAGTCGAGGAGAAAATGACCCTACTTCTGACTTGATTTATTACCTCAGTAAACACTTCCCTAATGAGTTTATGGTCTAAATCGTTAGTTTCAAGTCTTCATCAATACAGCGTGATGTTCATTTTGTAAATTATGGTCCCATTTAGAGTAAAATACACAATAAAGCAGGGTATGCTTTAGAGTGTATTGTAACCCCAAATTAGAATAGGAGTATAGGTGTAGCTGTTGCTATTTAGTGTGTTTTCAGTTCATCAAAGTTAATTGTAACATTTTGGTCACTTAAAAAAGTCTTGTTCAGCGTTTGGTTCTACTAAAAGACCCTCTCATGAGTCAGGAGTTCAGTTTTTTCAGTAAGCACATTTTGTTTTAAGCCTGTTTTTCAGTAGCCAAAATTAGCATTAGCACTAGCATAATTACAGTTAACCAAAGACTGTAAATGCAACATGCTAACCAAGCTAGCAGCTAGAAGCTAATGTTAGGGTCAGCTCTACCCTCTCATCCAAATATTGTCACTTCTGGCTCCAACAATCCAAGATGGCGACAGTCAAAATGCCAAATTTGAGGTTTAAAAATGGTTGGGGCTAGATTGGAGCAGATTGGAGCAACGATTTGCGAAACTCTCACAAGATTTGTATGTTAACTTTAACCTTAACCTAACCTTAGCCTAACTCTAACTGCACTTGTGAGTTCGTCCCTCTGGCTGATCCAGTCTGGCATATACTCTTCAAAACGGGAATCCACAAACCAATGAGTGACGTCACGGTGGCTACATCCACTATTTTTTTTACAGACTCAACATTTTGCCGTTCTTCGTCTTTTGTGGGGCGTGAACACGCAGACGGTCCCTAAACTACCATTCGTTTTCTGCAAGTGGGCAGAGCAAACACACACAGAGGCTCCTGCGCTGTGGCCGGAGTCTCATCTTTGCAGTCTGCTCCATACAGCGACGTCTCCGCTCGCCCTCTGCCTGGATTTTAAGTCTAATTACAACCTTTGGAGTACCAACAGAAACAATAAAAAGGGGTAAGCTATGTCCTTCTATCGCTCTGGAGCTTGTTTTCTGCTCCTTCGTTGAGGAAATAATTCTGTTTTAGCTGTGTGTGTTCTCGGGAGTGGGCGACTTGTCATTGCGGCGGTGTTTTGTTGTGAAATGTGTGGTGGTCGACGGAGGCAGCTAGTCGTCTCAACCTCTTCAAAAAACAAAGCTACTGTAGCCAGAAACGGTGATAGCTGGCATGGTTAGGCGGCTAGCCACCAGCCAACCTGGTGGAGCTGGAGAGCTAACGGCAATGTTAGCTGCTTTTTTTTTTTTTTTTTTTTTTACAGCCAGTTAGGGAATCAGGACGTTAATCGCCGCAGTGAGACGGGGGTCCCATTGTTATTATTACACTAGCTAGCTTATAAAAGAAATGATAGCAACACAGGCTGGCCATGTAGGCATTGTTAGTAACACCTGCAGGGTGTTTCTGATCGGATAGCACCGTTAAATTAGGAAAAATCTCGAACAGGTTGTTCAAGAATAACGTTCAAGTCTAAGTCATTGACAGTTAAGGTGCAAATTTAACAGCTACGGTAGTTAATGTACCTTAAAGCTGATGTCTATAATTTACTGCCTAGGCGGTTATTATTACACTGTATGTACGATGGTGTTCACCAAGTAGACAAGGCAACATTTACAACTGTATTTTTTAAAGATAATTATCTATTATTATCTCTTTATGATTTCCACCATGAGGTTTTGCTTACAATCGCTTGTTAACCAACAGATATAGTAATACATCGATGTATAAGACAGTAAACACTATTCTAGGATGGTGTCAGGCTAACATGATGAATACATTAACATGCACAAGACACGAGACACATGTACATTCAAATTAGGAAGTATTATGATTGTGTCAGTGACAGACGACCCAATCCTCTAACCCTGCAAGCTAGGGAAACATCCAGTATTTGCTCGGGGTTTTTCTCTTTCAGCTTCCAGAGATGATGTTGCGTTTCTGTGACACAGACAGAGATAACAGGCTGTGGAAGTTAATCATATTAATCCATGCCCTGTGGACAAACAGTGTCTTCTTAGGAAATACTGAGCTGGAAAAGTGGTAGGATTGCAAGCGATACTCAAAATAACACCTGTCTCCAAACAAATCAAAACTGAAAGCAAATTCAGTTTAGCTCAAAAATCATTTAGTCATCACTCAAGGGGCAATTTGAGACAAGATATTCACACAAATTTAAAAATTTTATTTAAAAAACCCAAGAAAATAACCATATTAGAAAGAGTTAAAAAATCACAAGGATTAATGGCAGTGGCCGGTCTACAGCTGGCCAACAATATCTAACATCACAAAGGCACAAATGAGTCAGTGCATGAATTTATCAGTCAGTACTGCAGGCGTAGAGACACAGTCAGCATTTTGATATCAGCTTTACATACTTTTTCCTGTACAAACACAGTCTTACACCACTTTAGATTGAAGTATAAGCAGACACCGACTCCTTTCTGCTTACCGGTGTTACACCGTATTCGGTGACCAGTCAGATTCTGTGACGTACCTTGATATTCTTCCCCTGACATATCAATCCTCATGCCTAAACCTATCCAACACTGCAGGGCACAGAAGGTCACCAATTATGCTGTATCGGTGTGCCAAAGCCTTCACACATGCCTGGTGAACATGTCATTAGTTATATGGGGGAGTTGCAAACCAGGATTTTTATGTGCTTCATGTGTTACAACAGGTTGTTGAGGGCCAGAAAGATCAGTAAAACCTGAAAAGTGACACCAGGAAATGGGGAGAATGAGCTTGATTTTCTGCTTTGGTGAGTGTTGCTTAAGCACTAATTTACAGTTTGCACCACGAGAAGTCTGATGTAATTTGGTTATGGCGTGTTCATTTGATTATATGAGATGTATCTTGTGTCATTACCATGCAGGCTGCAAATGTGATCCTTCATTTGTTTGTATCTTTCAAGATGCTTGTTGCTTATCAGACAGTTTTGGTAGGTGTTTAGGGCAAATTTCTGCACTAGGACAGTCAAATATATCTATATCTTATTCTATGTGACCCTACAAAAACTTCCCTCCCCCCTGCCTATGATCCTGGACTGTAGGCTGGGAGCTAATGCTGAGTGTAGTGACCATCCAGAGGTGAGCCACCGACTGCCCCTGGCTTTATAAAGAGCTCTTTCAGCTGCCTTTTTGCCGGAGCCCGTGGGATTATAAATCCTGAGGAAAAGGAGCTTTGCCTCGGTGGCATGCTTCACTGGCAAGAAATCGTTGGGAGGGTGTGTGTATGTGGGGTGGGAGGATGGGAGAGGGGCGGGGGGCGAGGGGGGGGGTTGTTGGTGGGCTCGGGTGGAGAGCCAGAAGGAGAGGCAGCAGTGGAGGGATGAGGAAGGAGGGATTGAAGATGGAGGGAACGTGGAAGAACTGGACTGTGGTGATGGATGCCACGCAGAGAAGTGGAACACTTGGCCTTTCTGTGATTAAAGGGCTCCTGTTCTCGCTGCTTTTGACCAAGCACACACACATGCACGCACACACACAGTCAAACACACACCTGTCTTCTCTTATTTGTGTGCTCTATCTGGTTACTGATCACTGTGCTAGAAACCGCTGCGACTCCGAAGTCAGCGATCCCTCAAAGGGATTTAATTTCCGATGTTACTTAACGTCACGGTCTGTATAAAGTATATAGCTAGACTGAGGTATGAAATCAGCTTTTTTGGGGGGGGCGGCGGGGGGGGAGGATTGTGCCACGTTTGCTCGTCAGAAAACCTCACTCCACCTTGGCACTGGGCTCTGATGAGGCTCTTTCCCATCGTGCAACACACACGTTTGCTTCTGTACAGTCGGTCTACTGTTTCGAGCCCAGCACATGCAAAGCACTGGTTTATTTGTGCTGCGCATTTGAGCTGTAGGTAGAGCAAGTCACAAGAAATCCTCTTAAAAAAAAAGTGTTTTGACACGCAGGGCAATCATTAACAAACTGAAGAGGTAATAAAAGGAAGATTTTGGGCCTTTACTGTAACCTCAAACACTCATCACGTCCTCGTCTCGGACTCTTCAAAACAATTTCATGCCTGTGTTTGTCACACATGCTATTAAAAGATTTCATGCATATGTAGAATATTGAACCCAACACTATTTGCATTTTAGCTGCTTCTTTCAGTAACTCATCAAAACTGGAATAACGGGATACCAAGCTCATGAATACCACAAGCTCTCGCCACCATAAACTACTGTCACTGTCTTAGTCATAATTTGGGTTGTTTGGGTTGTATGTTTGTACGGATCGCGTTTGCTCTCATTGAGTCATTTCTGGCGTCTGACTCCGACTTGTAATACTGAAACGTTGCAGCTTCACCCACAGAAAAGGAGAAGGAAATGTGTCTGGCCGGAGTTTGTTTGGTTGTGTTTTCATGTCACGAGAACAGAAAGTGCAGACATTTTGCCACTCTTGCTCATCTTTAAGAGGTTTTAGAGGATTTGTATGTGCACTTAGAGAGAAGACCTGAATTAGGATTAGTTTTATATTCAGAGAAAGCGATATGAGTTTGGCATAAAGGGGAGAGGGTTAGGGATTTAATATAGTCAGCATGGTGATATCAGTGTGTGTTTGCTTACATTCAGGGCTGCAGCTAATTATCTTTTTCATTATCGATCAGTCGTTCGGTTTATAAAATGTCATAAAATGTTGCAATTTCCCCGAAGCCAGGATGTGGTGTCTTCAGATGTTTTGTTTTTTCAGTCCAAGACTTAAAGATATTTAGTTTGCAATCTTAGAAGACTGAAAACTTGAAACTAAACCAGAGAATTTTGCTATTTTTTCTTAAATAAATGCCTTAAAACACTTTAATCTGTTTGCATAACAGTTCAGCGTTCTGCACTTAATCCACAGAATAGCTGTGTTACCTTCACTGTACTGTAAATACTCTGCTATTACTGTCAAGAGCATATAAAGGTAAGTTCTGTGTGTGATTACATCTTTTTATCACCTGAATTGTTGTTCTACTACATATTGGGTTGGGTTAAGGCCAGCTCGTGTTAGCATAACAACAAAGCTTGTGTGCGGTGGTGACAGGAAGGAGGAAGTAGCGCGGTGAAATCATGGCCGTTAGCGCCTCATCTGCTCTTCCTACCCGCAATTCTCACCAGGCGTGTTTTGGACATGCACGCCACGCTCAGATGGCCCTTTCTTCTTCCTCTCATGGTATGTGTGTATCAGGTTAAACCTGTCAGTTTTCTGCCTGGGAAAGAAAGTGATGCCTCGATGGTGTTGGTTTGGTTTTATAGACAACTTTAAATGGTACTTTCATTTCTCTATGCAGGGAAGGAAGTACCACCTCTCTGGGTGAAAAATCTTTTGTGTTGAAGATTTAATGAAAAGGGCATTTCCTGCGAAGTCAGTGTTACAGTTCCTGGATATTCACTGGGTGGTATATCAGCGTCTCCCAGAAACGATGACTTCCCCTTTTAAAGTGTATAGAGCAGAATCTGTTTAGGCCTGTAAGGCCTACAGTGAACTGTCCTATCTGTTCCTTACTTTCGATTTTGGCTTTACTTTGTGTTTGTTGTAAATAAGGAATCAGTTTACTCTATATTGTGTCTCCAAGCTACAGCTACAGAATAATACAATACACAGTACAATTAAAAGGAATTAAGATTTTTTTTGGTCACTTCCTACTCAGCTTCCTTTTCCACGACGATAGTGTGTGAAATTCAGCATGTCGTGTTTCTCCTGGCTCCAAAAGTGCTGAGTGTGACTCCTTCTGTGGACGGTCAAGAGTTGAATGTTTCTCAACAGTGTGTGGGGGTGAAAAAAACACCAGTCTTTGCAGGCACTCAGGGTGTTAGAGTTGTCTGCTGCATCACAGCGACCTGCTGTCGACAGGTGTGTGTCCCCCCCTCACCGCCCCCCCGGCAGTCACAATTGATTGGATTTTTAGGCTTCTGCTGTGGAGCTGGACTTCTTCTGGTGGAGGTCAAGGTTGTCAGTTGCTGGGCTTTAAACTCACAGCGTGTTACTGAGCGATGGAGTCCAGCGGTGAGGGTGACGAGGTGTTACTGCCGTGATGACATGCATAATAGAAATACGATGTAGGTTGGATAGCATTTTATATTTATATGATCATACTTTTCATTCATTATTACCCAAATATGCATTAAATGTTCACAGAGCTAATTTACAAAACTTTTCTGTGAGACTCTATGAGATTTAAATACTACATAGAGCAAACACAGACTACTTAAGTCATGTTTGTCAGTATGTTTTAAGGGAATAGAAGAGTTTCAAGTAGAAATCCAGTCAGATGAATGGATTTGGGGAGTCAATTTGAAGAGGTTTAAAAAGGACATAACTAGATAATAGCTGCAAGATGCTGAAACCCTGATAGTCTTAATTAATGTTGACTGGAAACAAAGGAGTTATTATCTGTGTGGAAAAAAAAACAAAACAATAGACATCAGCACATCAGTTTTTATACAAAGCTTTCAAACTGACTGAATTAGCGAGGATGACTTCCCGACAAGCGAGGCGAGATTGTTAACATACGAATATGTCAGACACGCTTCCCAGCAGGAATGATTCACCGAAACGAGGGTTAAACACCACGTTTCCTGTTTTAAATTTCAATCATTTTCATTCCCAGTGGCGCTTCAGACTGTCTGATAGAAATGAGACAAAGTCCACGTGACTAGATTTGGCTAGATTTGAATACAGCACACCAGCTTTTGCCGGCCCATTCGGCCTCATGTGTTTATTTAGAGAAGACATTGTTTACCGGTGTCTCATGTAAATGAAAGTCAGTTTGCGCTCATGGTAATGAAGGTCTTATTTCCTTTAGTGGTTTTGCAGCTCAGTTGCTGGAGTGTGTCACCTTCCTGCCTGATCTTATCACTCAACTTACCGGAAGGCTGACCAATGAAAAAGAAAAATCTTTCTTTATCTTGTAGTTTTAGTGCATCCTCTCCATCACCACTGGCTGCTGAGACTGATATTTGTGTATTTATGAAGGATTACAGAAAGCTTATGTAGTCTGTTGTTCTCCTCAGCATGAATGTGTGTTCATTTATATGAAATTGGTATGCTTGAAGAAGTGCTTGAGCCCAGCGGTGACTCCATAAAGAGCACATTGACATTGATCCGGGTGCCTCTCACATTTTAGATAAACTTCCTGAACGTTTTTTTTTTCTCCCGGGAAAACGCCTGTTCTCAAACTGCGCCGTTAGCTCTCGATACCTGGTTCCCCGCTGGATTCACACCAGTAAGGTGGGGAAGCTGCAGCAGTGCCTGTTTCTCTGGAGGGCCCTAATGAATAATTAAGAGGCGGGGTGGGGGGGGGGGACGTATGTGAAGAAGTCCATTAAGATGCAGAGTCACACTGGTCTCCATGGTAGCGGGGCCCATATTATCAGTATCACGTCTCCTTAGCCAGGCAACAGGCGAGCTAGCACTCCACTGCTACACTGCCAAAAACTAGTCTGGAGAGGATGGACGCTGAATTTCACGGATGAGTTTTTGAAATGATTACTTGAAAATAATCCTAAGAGCTGAGCCTGTCACATGTCACCGCTTTCAAACGGAGGGTCGTCAGTAAGAGGAAAAAGGTGCAACTACTTTGAATCGCTCAATTGTTTATTTTTTTTTAAGCAAAAATTTGAAATGTAAATATTGTGTGTGCTTTATGATTGCAAAATTAATATCCTTGGACAAGCCAAGACAGTTAAAGTGCTTTCACACCTAAGCTGTTAGCTGTCAGTCAAACTCTGGTGTGGACTAAACAACCGCACCAAGACCACTTAACAAAGAGGGTCTTGGTTTGGTTCCAAGTAGACTGTGGTGCAGTTTATTTGTGGTGTGACAGCAAAGTAGGATTTGAATTTAAAAGCTAAACTACTGTTAAATCCATCTGTTGGTCATGAAGGAAGCAAGATAGGAATCTTAGAAACGACTTGTATAAACAGTGAATTTTTATGCAAATCGTCGGGCGACCGTGGTTACATTTATGGACACGAGTGAAGGGACTCTCCCTGATCAGTCAGAAAGTGAGAGGGAGTTCAGACAGAGTTGTGTTGTATTTGTGCATAGTGGCCACATTGTAATTATACCTCTTAATATTATGGTAAATTTTCATTTTCATTAGAGCTGCACTGATTAGACAGTTACCTGATTCAATTAATCAGTAATTATTTTGATAATGGTATAATCATTTTTTAAGTAAAAATACTAAATGTTAGCTGGTTTCAGCTTCTCAGATGTGATGATGTAATGCTTAACGTTGTCATATGATAGTAAACTGAATATCTTTGTGTTTTGAACCATCGGTTGAACAAAACAAGACATTTAAAGACTCCTTTGACTCTGGGAATTTATAACGGGCATTTTTCACATTTTTTGACAAACAATTAATCGTGAAAACAATCATTAGTCACAGCCCTAATTCTCATAATCAGTTATTTCTCTCTTTGTGACACCAGAGAAGATGGATAAACACATCAGCTGACTCACTGTCAGTCAGCAGACTTGTGATTTCCCCTCGTGGATCCATGTAGCACTCATGATCATGGATGAAAGTCGCCAAAAATCACCAACCAGTTCATCTAAAAAACTGAAAAATACATTAATTAATAATGAAAGTGATCGTCAGTTGCAGCTCTAGACTACAATGTGGGTTCTTTCTGCATGAGCACAAACAAACATTACCCGACCTCTGAACAGTAAGGCTGCCGGCTGTCACCACCGGAGAACTCTGAAGTTACTTGGGTGTGAGAAGTCAAACTCCATGACAGCCTATTTATATTCAGGAGAAAAATGGATACTTTTTCAAAGTTGATCCATAATTGATGTCCAAGGCTACATCTAGAGCACATTTCACTACTTTCTGTGGTTATGCAACGAGCTCTTAGTGTATGTTATTTCAGTTCAGTAGCATGCGCTCACTTTTAGACCTGGAGTAATGCACTGGAATTAATCCAGACCTCCATCGGCCTGCATCACCTTTATGGTCGAGTCCCTAAACTACACTTTGAGTAAGTTATTTTCAGCTCCAAGATGTGGCGGAAATGGACAGAGTCTTTACCTCGCACAGCCATCTGGCCTGGACTTAACGATTCAGCACATGAGAGAACAAGCGCAACGGCTTTGTGATTAGGATTCTGCCGAAAAGATATTAAAGCCTGAGATGATTATTTTGACAGTGATGTGATATTGTTGACTCTAAATCCCTCTGACGTCATCATAGACCACTGTATGTGGTCTGTTTATGCAGATGTACTGCATACACAGGAAGAGTTCTTGTGTTTGCTGCAAGATAGACGGATATCGCTTGTTATCAACATTGGTATTGGTTATTGAATGCTGAACGGGTATTTCTAAAAGCTGGAGACCGCAAAAGCAAGGCTGTACTTTGTTTTGTTAGTCAGAGGTTGCTCTGTTGCAATTTAATCAGAAATTGACTCAACTCTTTCTGGAACTTTCAGCGAAATAACGAACTGAGTTTTGTTCTTGGGTAATAAGTGTCTTCCACTTTGCAGAGTTACTGATTTTCTTCTATTCTTCCCTTGGTTTGTGTTTCTGATGTGAATATGAATGTGAATTATGAATGTTTGCATTCATAATGTAGTTCAGCACAGAATATTGACCCACCATGATGTTGTACCATCCAGATACACATGTACAGTGAATTCAGGAAGTGTTCAGACGCCTTCACTTTTTCACATTTTGTTGCAGTCTTATGCTAAAATTGTTTAACTTCATTTTTTCCTCTCCTCACTCTACACTCATTACCCCATAATGACAAAGCAAAAACAACATTTTAGAAATGTTTGCAAATGTATTAAAAAGATAAAACTGAAATATGACATTGACATAAATATTCAGACCCTTTGCTGTGAAATGTAGCTCAGGTGTCTGCTATTCCTCTTGATTATCTTTGAGATGTTTCTACAGCCACCTGTGATAAATTCAATTGTTTGGACATGATATGAAAAGGCACACACCTATCTTTATAAGGGCTCACAGCTGACAATGCATATCAGAGCAAAAACCAAGCCATGAGGTCGAAGGAACTGCCTTCAGAGCTCAGAGACAGGATTGTGTTGAGGCACAGATCTGGGGAAGAGCACAGTGGCCTCCATAATTCTTAAATGGAAGAAGTCTGGAACCAGCAGGACTCCTCCTAGAGCTGGCCGCCCAGCCAGCCAGAGCAACTGGAGGAAAAGAGCCATGGTAAGAGAGGTGACCAAGAACCCGATGGTTACTCTGGCTGAGCTCCACAGATCCTTTGTGGAGACGGGAGAAACTTCCAGAAGAACAACCATGACTGCAACACTCCATCAGTCTGGGCTTTATGGCAGAATAGCCAGACGGAAACCTGTCGTCAGTGAAAGGAAAAAAAACAGGAAAAGCCTGCTTTGAGTTTGCCAAAATGCACCTAAAGGACTCTCAGACTGTGAGAAACAAGATTTTCTGGTCTAATGAAACCAAGGTTGAACTGTTTGGCCTCAACTCTTAAGTGTCATGTCTGGAGGAAACCAGGCAGCGCTCGTCACCTGCCCAGTACCATCCCAGCGGTGAAGCATGGTGGTGGCAGCATCATGCTGTGGGGGTGTTTTCAGTGGTAGGGATGGGTCAGGGTTAAGGGAAAGCTGAACGGAGCAAAGTACAGAGATATCCTTACAGGACAATGACCCCAAGCACCCACCCAAGACAACACAAGAGTGGCTTAGGGCCAACCCTGTGAATGTCCTTGAGCCGCCCAGCCAGAGTCCTGACTTGAACCCTATCAAACGTCTGTCCGCATGATGACGGTCCCCATCCAACCTGACAGAGCTTCAGAGGATCTGCAGAGAAGAATGGCAGAAAATCCCCAAATCCAGGTGTGCAAAGCTTGTCGCGTCATACCCAAGAAGCCTCGAGGCTGTAATCACTGCCAGAGGTGCTTCCACTAAGTACTGAGCAAAGGCTCTGAATACTTATGTCAATGTGATATTTCAGTTTTTCCTTTTTAATAAATAATAAAAAAAATTCTAAAATCCTGTTTGTCATTATGGGGTATTGAGTATAGATTGATGAGGGGAAAAAATGAATTTAAACAATTGTAGCATAAGGCTGCGACATAACAAAATGTGATAAAAGTGAAGGGGTCTGAATACTTTCTGAATGCACCGTATTTAACTTTGAATCACATGTCATATATATAATATTGATAAGTATGTTTTAATAAGTGTATAATCACCTGAAAATAAGAATGGTTGTGTTACCTTACCTTGTCGTTACCTTAGAATGAGCTCTTTGTATCTACATAGGGAGTGGCTCCTCTTCTACAGAGCCCACCAGGTTGGACTGCCGAGTTTCTACAGTAGCCCAGAACAGACAAACCAAACACTGACTCTAGAGAGGGTCTTTCTCGTTTTTCGTGAGTTTTGCAGGGTCTCCTACACACTCAGAAGAGGAGGGTGAGGGCGAGGGTATTCAGTCGATTGCAATCTGCAACCCCGCTGCTTTAAGTGTGTCAAAATACAGTATTAGTTTTTCATTGTTCTGTTGATCAGTTGTTTACCACATATTTTCACTCTGCTCTGCTAGTGTAGGCTTTCTGCTGTGCTTAAATATACAGGTCATAAGTGCATCAATTAAAATATAAAATAGACTTGTATTGTTTTCATCAGGAGCGCAGTGTGAAAGCTGTGAAACGGGACCTAGGGAAGCTTTTAAAACCTAATGTGTAATTTCAGGATGACTATTAGGATGTCACATAGAAAATAAGCATAATTTAGCTTGTTGCTGCTTTTTGTCAGTGCTACATTGTAGTAGATACTATAAACTGAACAACAAATGCAGTTTTAAAGTTTAAATTTCAGCCCTGATGTCCCTAACAGGAAGAACATTCCTTTGTAACAGATTTGAGAGGACAGTGATTTCTCCCAGGCTTGAATGATTCAATTGTTTCTGTCTTCAGCGCCTCTTAAACCTCCAGGGTTTTTGTGCGCCGCTACTTCTCCCCAACAATGAAAAAACTATTCAGCAGGTCGTTACGTTATCATCTCAAATTGCAAAGTATCATATATTCTGCAACCTTAGCTGGCTGTCAACCCACAGGGTTTCACTGGGCTGTTGCTGCTGAGAGCCAGAGGGCTCCCAGCCAGACAAATTAAGATCCTGAATTAGAAACTAGAAGGTAACTGAGAGGAGAGATGTATGCACTGCTGGGGAGGAAGAAGGAGAGGAGGAGGAGAAGGGGGGGTGAATTGCTGCATCGCCCCTTTCTCTACAGATTACAGGACACAGCCTGTGATTGGAAAGCTTCCTAACAAAGCAGTGCTGGTGCACGATCAGTTTCAGTTCTTAAATAAGACGGATGGACGCAGGAAAACAGGCCAGACAACGGAGCCAGCTCCGACTGAGAATGTGTGTTTTCAGAAGCGGTTCAGTCTAGTGTTGTGTGTAGGTTTTGGCTTCTTGCAGTGATGTACCATGGGGCAGTCTGAGCGGCGTTCCTCTCTGATAAACAGCCCCAAAGCCTCCCATCCTTGTCGGCGCTCAACCAGCGAGCGCTGCCAGCCTTTTCCCTGCCCTCCTCCAACACAGTCCCGAGCAATGAGAGACATCCAATGTTATCAGCACTGCAGATTGCACAGCGCTACTGTCAAGGGCTTGTCTCATGAATTCACAGTGCAGTGCAGAGATTTTTTTTTTTTTTCTCTCTTTACCCTACGGAAAGGCTTGTTTTGCACACATCACAAAGCAGATCAGTCAGTTAAATGTCAGAAAAAAAAAAAGATACAGGAGTTTCCATTTTTTACAAGTGTCTTCACTCCAGACAACACGGCGTTCGTCACCGCTTTGTTATAAAAAGATCTCTGTGCGCACAGAAAGCAAACATGAGCCTTTGTCTTAAATGACTGAACAATTATGATGTGTCATAACCTGCTGTGAGACTCCAACCCCGTTGGAAGCGGCTCGCAGCTGTTTCTGACCTATTTATGAAGCTTGATGGATGTAAGGTGAAAAGAGCCTTTTGTGTGTGGCTATCTTTTGTGTTTCTGGGGGAAGGTGATATAACCATCTCTGTCTTGTCTTATTCTGAGTGCCGACCGCCTTAGATACAAGAAAAATATTCTTAGTAAAAGATCAATAAACACTAGAGTCGGGACCGATCCCAGCCAGTATCGGTATCGGGTGCCGATACTGAGGCTTTCATGTTGGCTTTTGAACTGTTGAACGTGAGGAGGCGGCACAGGTCCATACAGTAAATTGATACAAGCTATAGACTGAATATAAAACAGTCCGTCCTTTGTGATTGTTATCTCCTTCTCCTTTTTGTTTGATACATTTGATTATTTGCATGTTGCGATGTTTTATTTCTTCTAAGAGACTTTAGACTTTTAACCTGTTTTAATCTGTTCTTAACTTGTGTTTTTAGCATATAATACATTCATTTATTTTTAACCTCAGTTTCTGTCTGCATGCTGTTTTGGGTCAGCACAACTCCTCAATAGAAATTATTCGTTTTTTCTTTTAAGTCACACTCCACACCCACGGCAAATTTAGCTTTGGAATACATTTAAATTTAATGCATTTTTGTATATTTTTTACTCTTAATAAGAAGTTCTGTGTGGTTTACTGCAGCCTCATGTAACCTTACACATAATACCAACAATAATAATAATATTCCTGATAAATAATCAAATTCAGGTATCAGAATCGGATCAGAACTGAAGAATAGGGGATCGGTGCATCTTTAACAATAACATTTTAGTTGTGAGAGTCAAGCAGATATTGGTTTTCTCGCAGTGCTGCATCCATGCAGGCGGCTGTGGTCTTGACCTGGATAGAGCTGCTTTGAAAGAGAACGAGAGAGACGCAGTTGAAAAGCAAGGCTGAAGAAATCCCCTCCCCACACTTAGCCTCATTTACAGCCACAGCAGTCGAATGCAGATGAGAGAACATCTACAACATCTTTTTTTTTTTTTTTTTTCTTTTGGCTTGATTGCACGCTAGAAAGATTTTATTTTATTTTTTTTTGTATTGCTTAATGCAAAGCCAGAGGCATTTATTTAGCTGTGCTCAGATTGCCTTGAGGTTGTCAGTAAGGAGTGTTGAACTATTTAACAGCTTCACAAGTGCTGCGGGGCGGTCTCGTTCTGCATTGTGTGCAAAAGTTTGATGGTTTTGGCCAAACGTGTTGTCATTGGCATGGTCGCAGTCAGCAATAAAGATAGCAAGCATGAAACTAGACTATAACTGTTAAATGTTTACAGGAATTGGCTTTTTCTCACAGGTCTGCGAAGCCGTTCACATAGTGGAGGAAATGTTTTTTCTTCAATGAATTCATAAAAGTGGCTTTTAACCTTTTCCTGACCTGCTGAAATCAAGCTGTTTGTAGTAATTAGGGCTGAAACTAACAATTATTTTAATTATTGATGAATCTGTTGATTGTTTTCTCAATTATTCAGTTAGTTGTTTGGTCTTTAAAATGTCAGAAAATTGTGAAAAATGATCATTTTCCAGAACCCAAGATGCCACTTACTCACTTGTCATAGAGGACTAAATAAACCCTAAAATATCCACATTTAAGAAGATGGAACCAGAGAATCGTTGGTGATTAATATTCTGTCGATCGACAAATCAATGAATTGACTAATCGTTGCAGCCCTGCTGGTGATTTTCCACCCTGAGCAGCAAACGTCCTTCACAGATATCAACTGCTGTTTAACAGATTACATGAAACTTAGTTTGACTAACCTTTCCCTTGACATTTTCCCTCTTACATTTTTCTTTTGCTATAGTGGGAGTGAATAAATAAACCTTTGACCTTTTCTATTTCAGACATACGTACACATGCTCAACTACACATATGCAGTGTGTGGTAGAGCCTCCATCATTTGTCTAGCAGAAAATCCTGCTTAAATCGAGCAAAACATATTAAAAAAAAAAGGCAATGTATTTAGAATTCCGTTGGTGTTCTCGCTTGTCAGTGAGGAAGACGGATTGTAGGCTATCCAAATGTTTAGATTTTGAGGGAACTATAAGCCTTTTTGCATAAATTCCACACAGGCCTATCAATCATGAAACATCATACTGTCTGGGCCAGACAAGCCGGTTCTGTGTAGCCTCTCTCTCAGTGTCACACAGGCATTAAACTCAATTTTTAAATAACTTTAGAGGACTTTATTGTGTTTTTTTTGCCAGCAGTATCAAGTACTCCTGTTTATTTATCACGTGTAAATAAATCAAGATTGATACGTTATTGACATTACAAGGTGAAAAGAAGTTTTCCCGGCAGGCTACAGGGAAGGGTTTGGTGTGTCACCGTTCTGTCTGCATATTGCAGGAGCTTACACACACACACACACACACACACAGTGACGTACAGTTGGGATACAGTGCGTCTCTGTGCTGTGCTGCTCTGCTGAAAGTAACAGACAGAAGGTCTGTACTCAACTCAGGTCTAATACCTCCTGGCTACTTCATCTTACTCTAAAACCTATTCAGATGAACTTTATGAAGCCTTCCTGCTGTTTTTCAGAAGCTTATATATCAGGATTTAAGGCTTTGTGATGTTTCTGCTGGAAAGAAATGTTTTAATTTGACAGACAGATTACGGACTGCAGTTTACTCTGAATTATAGCTGACACTGCGGACTTGCCGTCCAATTTTCTGTGTTTTTATAATAATAACGTACAGGTGGGGTTGGGATTGGGAGAAGAATTCCCTCAATATCTGTGTTTATCTAACCAGCCACCTGTCTGTTCTCTCTCTCTGTGTGTTCTCTGCAGCAGGATGCAGCAAGTCGGACTCAGTCCACTGAGATGTTAGTGAGAGATGAGGATGGGTCAGAGAAGGAAATCACGCCGGTGAGGCAAACAAGCCACCGCCCCTGAAAATCCAACACAGCTACACCGACTGACGCAGCCATGCCCCGCCTGCCCTCCTGATTCTCCCCCCCCCCCCCCCCCGTCCTCCTGCATTCTCCCCTCCTGTCAAACCAGAGTCACAACCCTCCCGACTTCCCATCAAGTCAGCATGGCTACACCGTTCTTATGGAAACTGTCATCCCAGAAGCTGGGCTTCTTCCTGGTCAGCTTCGGCTTCATCTGGGGCATGATGCTGTTGCATTTCACCATCCAGCAGCGAGCCAGCCATGAGAACAGCGCTGTGCTACGGCAGCAGATCCTGGACCTCAGCAAGCGCTACATCAAGGCGCTGGCTGAGGAGAACCAAAGCGTCATGGATGGGCCTTATGTGGGAACCATGACAGCTTACGGTGAGTAACCAGCTCTCTAGCTGCTGTTCATGTCACCTAAATGGAATCAGACTGATCTTTTTTGTTTTTCCTGTAGTTTTGTTATGAAATACACTTTTAGCAACTGTCTTAATCTTTTAACAAAAGGTTAAGACAGCAGTAGCATCGCTCAGTAATGAGTCAAGCAATAGGCACAATTTGGCTAATCGGAGATGATTGGAGAGGTTTAGGGACACCAGTGACACCACAAACTAAAAACTCCCTAGCTCCTATAAGGTTAGACCAGGAACAGGTCTGGAATATTATACAGGTGGACAAGATGTAGAAGGTTTATTGTGTTCTGCGTAGTTCTGGCATAAAGCATGTCCTAATTATTGTTATTCAAATATGACTCATTATAGACGAGGACCAAAAACACTTTTTTGAGCCTTATTTGAACCGATGTAGTTTTGTTTGTGTTTTAGCCACATGCTAAACAAGCACATTTCCAGAAACTAGAAGATGTCACTTGTCAAATGATAATACATGCATCATGGCCTTACAGTTCTTCTATCATAAGCTTTTTGCATTTGCCAAATGCCAAAAAAAAATCTATAAAAAAGGGTGGATGTTAAGGGGTTAAAGTTGCAACTGTCATGTGTCACCGTAGGTATGGAAGCTCATCAATAGGCCTTATGTTAAAAGAATAGAATAAGAGATGCCAAACATATCTGAAAGCAGCTCAGACCTGCTGAACGTGGAACGTACAGGTGTCCTTCTAAGTGTTTGATGTAGAGGAATCAGCAGGATGAGCCTGCAATTCTTTCATTTGCATAAGATCATTACCAGGTAGAAACAGAATAATAGAAACACCTTAAACCAAGTTACTACTGCATCATGATGTAGGCTTCTTTTTACATCTTCTTTAAATTGGATGGAATGGTTCCACACCGCCTATATTCAAGAAAAACTCGTCCAGGAGATGTAAAAACGCTGACACAGCTGCATCAGGGCATCATACTGTAATAGCACATGTCCACAAGACCCATCAATAAGTTATTCATGCCATTAATAGACCTGTATGGGTCGACAGGAGGCTTCATTAGAAACCTGAGATTGGAATTGATTGTTCTCTAATGCCCAGAGAAACAACAGGATACAGTAAAGCTCCTGGAGATTAAATCGGCTCCCAGGGAACATAAAGAAGAGATTGGAGTACACAAAGAAACCAATAGAGTGTGCGAGCGTTGTCATTTTTGAGACATACCGGCCGGTAATGACGGCGGCACATGTAGCTGTGTTGTCTTATCTCTCATATTTTGACCTTTTTCATATCATACAGCGTCTTTAATCTCTTTGCGTGCCGTAAAAAGCCGGATTAAATAACTGATTAAATAAAAAAAAAAAAGCAAAACACAAATACTTTCTTATATTAGGATTTGAAGCTAGGTCTCTCTTTTGTTGGATTTAAATAACATTAATGTCGAATATTACAATCAGCTAGGCTACAGGCTATATTTAGAAGTAAGTGATTTACCTTATTTTCAGCAGCCTTTAGTAGTATTTAAGGCTTGCAGGGGTTCAACAGAGAGGTGAGCAGGTAAAACTTGTTTTAGCAGGCCCTAGAAAATCAAACCTCACTGTCTCACAGATTGAATCAAGAGCAACAGTATGACTTGGTATCTTCCTCTACCGAAGGTTTCCTCTCTCTCCCTACAAGGCAAGTAACTATATAATACATTTACTTGCTGTAGAGTGGGAGCTATCCCACTGTGATTAATTTGGGGTTCATGTAATCTAAGCCCATCTCATAGATTTTAGTCTCCAGGGAAGAGCGTCCTGTCCAGTTTGTTTTGTTCCCTTTTATGATGGATTGATATTCATAGTGGCCGTCGGAGCTGCAGAACAGCCTGCTGACCGCCGTCCAATATCACATCAAAATCCATTTCATGTCCTTGATTAGATAGCGAGGCAGCAGGATACTTTGTGCTTCCTGCGCTCGCTCTCTCGGTCGATGATTTGTCCTGATCCAATCTGTAATGAGTTTAAGGGGAACCAGGGTTTCCTCCTTTGCTACCCCTAAATGACCCATAAAATCTTAATGCATGTGAATTTAATATGGAAGCCCATTTGGAGCGCGGTTGGAACATCGGTTTATTGGTCAGGCTCACTGGAAGAAACACACCTGTTGAACGGAGTGGAAGCAAAGTGCGCCCGTGTGAAGATTTCTGTAATGCAGCTTTCACATTTGCCTAAATGAGTGGTTTTCAAATCGGGGAGGGCAAGGGTAAACGGTGGATCATGTCAGCTGAGATAGCCTACTTGACATGGTGCTTTAAAGTTCTTTTTAGTGGAAATATAGTGTAAAATACATAAAAATGATGGACCTACAGTCTGTGTTGGACGAGGTGTTCATTTCCATTTCTTTATTGTGCAATCTTATTAATATTTCACCACATTAAAAAAAAGGCATTTACATGAACCATGTACCAAAATATGCAACAAACTCACCTTCAAAACTCTGTAAAATATGCAGTTATTCCATTTCCTTTTGGGCTTTTGATTTTTTTTTCAGGTACACGGTAGTCAGAAGTAGTGACTGTCTGAGGAAGAGAAGGAACGACGTGTCACTGTTCGTAGAGCTCAAACGCTGATAGCCTGTATCTCAGCCCTCCATACAGAGTGAGACGACTCCACCTGAAACTGAACTCAAATCAGACTGCACAGAGAGGGGGGAAAAACTTTAGGGAAAGCTTGAATTAAATTCTAGATGTGTCTGTTTTGTGGGTGAGAAATGAATCCAGCTCTAAAGGTCTATAATCTAAGAGAACAGCAACACTATACCTAGCTATTATAACACCTCCTAGATTCCTGCAGTCATCCCATCAAAACCACAGTCATGCTATCCCCTCCCTTTCACAACAAGTCAGATGTGACAAGGATATGATCTTTCCTTTTTCCAGCCCCCCTCAACCCCCGCCCCCTCTTGAAACCGAGCCGCGCAGCCCCCTCGCGACAAGCCACAAGACACCGTCTCCTGTTACCGCACAACTCGGCAGCTATTGTAGGCTTCTTTTGTGGCGCAGGACACACATCACACTTCGCCTCGTCCCGCTCCGTAGGGCCGGTATCAGAGTTCAGGAGGATCCAGCTGCCCCCACAGCGAGCACTGGGTGTGGTGTCAGCTTGTATCGCTGGTCTAATCCCGTCTGTCCTCTGGAAGGTCATTGCGTGCTCCTTCTGCTTCCGCCTGCTCTTTGTTATTGAACACTAGTAAGACATGGAGACCACTACCAGGCCAGGGGTCAAGGTTTGCCTTGCGGATGACAGTAAACAATAGGGATCACTGATGAATGCCTCGGGCTTATGTTTACTTATAATCACTTCTTTTCAATGCCCATAGGCTTAATGAAAGATCCCTAGTCATTGCTCATCCAGATTATTATCTTAGTTCAGTATGTTTAACGCTCCAGGATTTGTTTTGCAACTGTATCACCTTGCTAAGAAATATTGAGACAGGCAGAAATGTGTCCCTAGGTGTGCTATTAGTCATCTGGTTACCTGGCAGCAGTGTTGGTGTACAGAAGGACACGCTAGAGTGTTGTTCACAGCACCATGGATGCTTTTCTAACTCAATGACTAATGAAGGTCTCTGAGCCTCACATTTAATTATTGTGAAACTTATGCTCTCAGTATCACAACGTATGCTTTTTAACATTTAGTGTCTCGAACATCCAATGTCTGCATCTTTGTCACCTTATTCAAGGCTTATGTTTAAAGCAAACTTTTCTAGAACATCCTGTATTTTTTAGCATTGAACCCACCACATGCTCTCTGGATGCAAATCGCAGGATATTAGGTCTTTCTCACTGCAGAGTACAGCATGTTTGTAGTCGTGTCCTTGGGAGTTCCATCTCGCCAAGTTCAAGCGGAGGATGCGGTAGACCCCATTTGCAACTGGGACAGCAGCATTCTTGCTGACATCACCAGCTGAGCTCCGGTGGTTACATTTCAACACGACCGTCTACACCTGTTGTGAGAGAAAATATTCTCAATTCAAAGGCTCAAAAACAGGACAAACATGCCAGATGTTTCAGAGCTTTTCAACCATGTTGAAACACCACATGCTGCTGTTTGTTTTCCAATTATTACATATATTTTAGATTTTAGAGATGTGCTAAAGGACTGTACATAGAAGGAGCCAAAAGAGGAAAAAAAGCATAACAGATCCCCTTCAACTTTACCTTCAGTTTATCTGACAAAAAGAGATATATCTTATGATATAAAACAGAATCTAAATGGTTACTTCCTTGACTGAAAGAAAAATCTAAAAACTTCTCTGCCATTGCTGCTGGTTGATGCAAAACACATGTTGGGATATTTGTCTACCCAAAATCCACAAAAGTCAGCTCTCAGAGCAAAATTGCCGTGCTTGTCAAAACATATGGAGTGAACAACACAACATACTGTCGAGTAAGGCTATATTTTTTGTATTATGTGTTATTACAAACATCTTATTTCTGGAACGGAACCTGGAAGTTGTGGTTTCACATTGGCTTCCTATGAGCGGCTTACCTTACCTATCTTTTTTTCTTTCCTATTGTACAGCATGTTGAAGTCAGCTAAAGTACAAGCTGAAATATTAAACAAGCTGTTAGATTCTCTCTGATGCTCAGCCTGATGCTAGTGGGCACAGGCCTGTGTGCCAGAGGTGAACAGAGGGGGGCATTAACTCCAGGCTCCCCTCCCTTTTTTTTTCCTCCCCTAATTATGTACAGCCCGATAGCTTGGCAAAGCCGCCGCTCCAAATCTTTCCATTTGGTTTCTTCCTGGTCTCACTGTGCTACGAGCTCTGTGCATCAGCTCCTCCCAGCGCGCAGAGCTCGTCCAAATCAGACAAATGCTCTGGCGTTTTCTCTTCACACCAATCAGGCTGGTGCGCTCTGCCAGGACTCGTCGCGCCCCTTGCCAATCTCTCTGACGTGATGAAAACTGGCGTGTCAAATGCATCACTGTGAGGGAAAATGTGGCGCTTGTATGTGATAGACAAGCTGCAATTATCATCATCTCAGGAAACCAAAGCATGATGCACTCCGAATCTGTTCTGTACGCACAGAAGCCAATGCATACATAATATAATACACTGTCGGTCTGTTGATTATGGCAGAGCTCTTTGCTGATGACAAATAGCATGTTGATGATAACATAATTGTTGTTATGGTGTATGTACCAGTTACAGCGACTTGACTTAACATTTCTGTATAAATGTCACCGCAATCGCTGCAGGTTACAGCATCAGAAACAAGATCTAGAAATGCCACGTCTTAAAATCACGACTGCCATTTTCAATGTATGGCCTATCCGTCTCGTTACTGGTCAGCATCCCTCCTGCTTGTTATGCCGTTAGCTGTGTCCTATGCGGATAAATGCTCATGGAAAAAAAAAAAAAAAAAGACGCCCACAGAAATGCAAAGACCCAAATTAAACAGCAAGGTCACTCGCAATGGCGCGGCGGCTCCGGTTTTACATTTAAATGAGCCTCAAGCTGGCTGCCTGAAATCCAACGACTGGTTGTAAAGGGAGATGAAGTGTCCCCGTTCATATATTTCCAGACATACTTGAGAAACGCTTCCCAGACTACAGGCGGCAGCAAAAATTACACGTACTCACTGTAACCGTAACCCTGGTGATAATGAAAGAATTGGACGTTTTCTCTTATTGTTCAGTTAATCAGATACAGATCGAGCCTGTTAGTCCAGACATCTATTTAATGACTTTCATATGCTCTCTTCAACAGCCTTTCATTCATGGTCACTCTGATGAGGTCTTATCTAAAGACTAAAACCTGATTGTGTATATATTCTATCCCACATACTTGGCATTTTATATATTTATCAGGAACTGTTGTTGCTATTAAAGCTAGTTTTAGCTATGCTAGCTGTGTAGTTATATGGATAGCTATGTTCTTGATCCAAGCTGAAATATCTCAACAGCTACTGGATGGATTGCCTTGAAATTTTTACAGACATTCATGGACCACAGAGGTTCCTAATCCTGCTTCGGTTTGGTTTGCTTGACATTTGTGGTCTTGTGTGAAATGTCTGATCAAGTATCAGGCAGATTGCTAAGACATTTGGTGATATTTTAGGATATTGGTGGAGAAATAAAGAACATTTCACAATAAAACCCAATAATATGATGCACATTCTCACTTTTAGACCTGAAGAAGACCCTCGCAGTGCTGCTGGATAACATCATGCTGAGGCTGGGCAAGCTGGAGTCCAAAGTGGAGAACATCTACAACGGCACTGGGGGAAACCTGACCAACGGCACCAGCACCGCCACACCAAGCTCCACGAATTCAGAGAAAGTTAACGTGGCAGGTATGTCTTGGGTTTTATTGTATTTTTGTGTGCTTGTGACAGTGAGGTGGCAAGGGAAGGGAAGCTGTGCCTTACTTTCTGAAGTTGGCTTCAGAAAGTCAATAGTCACATACACCATGACTCATGTTTGGGTCAGTTTCCCACAGTTTATTTTTCTAGAAGAACCCCCGGTGTATTAAAACGCACAGTAAACATATAGTAGCTGAGCCCAATTAAAAGCTGATTGTTTGTGCTTTCTATGAGCTTACATGACCCCTGTTTTATTTCAAAATTCTCGCAGTGAAAAGCTTTCCCCAGGCATACGCCCAACTAAATCCTCACAGTATTGCACAGTGCACACCAGGCACTTTATAGGACCAGACCGCATCCTTGGACATAATTCAAATAAGGGCTTCGTTCACGCTGCATGACCCTTTTATTAGTTTTCATTGATTTTCCTGCCAGCTTTCAGATGATGAATTCAGCCCAGTTGAGAGAGTTGAAGTGTTGGTTTTTCTGGGATCTTGGGACTTGCTCTCAGTTGTTTGCGCAGTATTAAACAGTAAGAATGTGGCGTCTGTGCTCTGAAGCAATATATGCAGAATTGGATGAGGCTGATTGAGTTGCACAAAGTCACATTTGAATGGTTTGAATCCTAATGACAGCTGCTGCACTGGCATCTTTTAGCAAATATCTATTCCGCCTTTTTTTTCTTTTAAAGCCACGAGTTGAGTTGCGGTAAGTGAACATAAGCATCATATGAAAGTGACGGAACATCATCAATGTGTCATGAGACAGTATGCAGCTCTCTGACTTTCGTGATGACTCAACACCTGATTTCCTTTTTTAAACCGCCAGCCACTAATGCCACATGCTTTTACATTTAAAAGTGAAAGTGTTAAGTACGTCTGTCTGACTCTAAAACAATCATCTAGTCTTTGGACGGGTGCTTAGTGTAGTGCTGTATAATCCTCAAAGAGCTTTTCTCTTATCCTGATATAAATGTTTCTGCACTGAGATGAATTAAAGACAATGTAATCATAATAAAATGTACTTGGTTCCTTTTTAAAAGCATCAATTGCCAGTAGATGTGGTGGTCAGTATTAGCTGATGAATAGAAAATTAGCTGACAGCAATTTCGATTAATCAGAGATTAATTACTTGTTATTTTTTTAAATGGCAAAAATCCATTGGGTCAAGCTGCTCAAATATGAATATTTGCTGGTTTTCTTCAATAATATGATATAAACAATGATAGTAAACTGAATATCTTTTGGTTTTGGATTGTTGGTTGGGCAAAGCAAGACATTTGAAGAAGTCATTTTTTACTATTTTCTTACAAGCAATTAATTGTGAAAATAACCAGCAGATTAACTGATAATGAAAATCATCATTACTGTCAACAGATTATGTAAGCACTAGGTATTGTAAAATTAGGTTAAAGAAAATGCAAAAAATGATACAACTGCATATGCAGACTAGTTATGTAAAATCGTATCTAAAAATAACTGTGATTTTTGGCAGCCGAGGCGTCTCAGCCAGTGTGTGCAAGAGTTAGTTGTCTGACTATAAATGTCTGTTTTCAATCTCACCATTGTGGACACTAGAGATATGACACTAATCTCATCCACTATTGTCGAGGCACTCTTGGCTTGAGCTCCTGTGTTTTGGACCGATAGTAGCTGGACCTGTGACACATGTCAATAAACCCGCAGCACCCTTCAGAGACAACGTTTGGATCCTCAGTGCAGGTCAAGCTGACAAAGCGGCACCCACATCTCTCTTGGCAATGAACTAAAAGCCCCCACCAATCCAGAGTCCTCATCGGTGCATGTCTCCTGTCTTGGAGTGGGTGGCAGGGAGCGCTATTGCCAACTTCACTAGTGCTCCTCCCTGACTGGAAGGCAATTACAGAGATAAGAATCTGGACAGTGAAGGGAACACGCCTGCCTTTCAGAGAGGCTGCTATCAAGATGGAGTCGAGCAGCAGCCCTGGGACTGCACTGTTTCCGCCTCAGTTGTATACATTTTCTTTGCCAAGGACTCGGCATGTCAGGGACCAAACCTGGCTCTGTCTTACTCGGAGCAGAGGATGGGTTGAACTTTACCACATCACACAGAACAGTGACTTTTTTGGAGGTTTACACCATCACATCTCTGCTTGACAGAGCTGAATCTCCTCTTTCATCCTGGGGAAAAAAAGAAGCTGTTCAGCTCAGTAACTGCTCCCAGAAATAAATGTCTGTCAATTCACTTGGATACCTTTTTGAATTAGACGTTTTATATGACAGAGAGTGAAAAAGAAATCACATCATCAGCACTGTCGGGGGATGATCCAGGGTATTTTGTTTGTTGCTCGTGTTTTATTTCCTCCTGTGCTAGCTCTCTGAAATCCCACATCGCACAGATATGATTGAGGCTATTTTGAAAGAAAAACATGAAAAAATGCCCCAAATGTTCAGGGACTCTTCCCAAGGCCTCTGAGGATTTGCTTAGGATGCCGAAAATGGTAGTGTGCAAAAATCTGAATTTCATTTTAACTAAAAAAAAAAAAAAATACATTAGATATTCTCAGACTTCATCAGAAACTTCCCAACTGAGCCTGGCGTCGACATGTAAGCAGTATAACAACAGTAAGTCCAAATTGTCTCGAGCTACTTACTGCTGCTGTCGTGAGCTAACAGCTGTGCACACATTGTTTCTTGTGATTGCTCATCTCACAAGAATGTGGCCCTGTAGTGCCGCCACCCCATATAAAGGGCAGAAGATGGTATTTGGGCGCCGGGAACCTTTAAAGGGATGTTGCAAAAAAAGCAGGTCTGCAGGCCAGAGTATGTGCACAAAAAGTGATACTTATTAACAAAAACCCCAGAACCCCAAAACCCCAGAACCCCAAAATCCCAGAACCCCAGAAAATTCAACAAAAATAACTTGAGCCATAGCAACAAATACAATCTGCAGCTTCACAGCAAGCTGCCACCCACTCTCTTCCCTACTTCATTCAATAGACCCGTGACCGGCCTTTTACCTTCACAGCCTCATCTAACTGGAACGTACCAGTTGTTACCGCTGACGGTCACAATTCGCCATGGTTACACACACAGCTATTAATGCACCAAATAATACAGAATGTCATTTACTACAAAACATTCTCATCCTTCCTACGTCAACTTGACAGAGCCTAGTGACTCACCGCTGAGTGCTGCTAATGATGCACACCTGTTGTCACTATCACTGATTAACTCAACTCAAAAAAAAAAAAAAAGCAACAAAATACTCATACATTTGTGCAGCATGACTGAAATGAACAGAAACATCAGACTGAAATTAGCGATTTCACACAAAAACGCCAGTAATGTTGGGAAGCAGGGTTTAGTGAAAAGGGAGAGGAGCAACCTTTTCACAGGCCCGCTCTCATTGCTTTACTGTCACACTCCATTGTTTGCGCTATAAAAACAGCACTTTGAAGAAGATGCCTCTGTTGCAGCAACACTTGTTCTGTTTATGCACAGGAATAGTTTAGGCATTTGGCCTTGTGCGCTGTTGCATTTAGCAACAAGGACAAGAGGCACAGAAGCCCCTTATAGTATCAAAACAAGTCCATCTACCAGTAGAGGCATGCTTCGGGTCTTCCTACAATGTGTGAATGAATGAATTATGTTTCTGTTTGTGTACTGCTGCATTTTCTTCAACTGTTTAAAAAAAAAAAAACCAAGTCAATCTGGCCTTGGTTGCTGCCTAGCAGGAGGCAGATGGGACTCGGTCCAACAGCGGTCTGTGAAGCCTTGTCTTGCCATGGCTCGCTGATGTGGCTAATCAACCTCCCCAGCAGTGTTTCATCCGTGAGCCGGGGCCTGTGGAAATGTAATCTCGTTCTACACACACACGCACACAAACACCCCGGCGTAGAAACAGATGTAATGAATGTTAAGGTGGTGATTTGCAGCCATCTAACTAGCCCTCACCCCTTTCTTTCTTCATCTCTTCCTCCTCTGCGATATATCTCCCCACCCCCCTTGCGAGTGTTATCAACGTCCCTTCCGTCTCGCTGCCGGTGATTTTTTTCAGGTGATTCGTAGCTTTCTGTCACTCTGACATTGTCTGCTTTTTTTTTCTTTTTTCTGGTAAACAAAGACCCGTGCGTTCTCCGCTCAGGGCGTCTTCAATCCTTTGTCTCTTGCGTCTGCTTGCATCTCCATTCACAGTGAAAGATGAGATCCACGGTGTCAGCGTCAACAAAGGAAAAGGGACAAGGACAGAATTCCTGCCCTGCTTTCTGCAAGATTTCATTGGCCAAAAATGACGTCTGTGACACTGCGCTTTAGCTGATGCTTTTATTTATGCAGAGCAACTTAGAGGAGGGAGAATATCAGTTTTCAGAAAAAATCTAATCCTCGCAACATCATCATATTATTAGCATTTTAATACTGGAAACATCTTGCGGGCCTCTCGTGGATTCAGAGCAGAGTGTGTGGTCTCCATTATGTTCTGGAAGGCCTGTTTTCTTCTTCAGCGTGCGGATCAATACTAATAAAGTACACACATACACACACTCAGTGCTAATATGTTGCTGAGAGATGCTGTCTGCACCAACACACAAGCGAATACTCGCACGAACGCTGACACTCATCAACACACAGTCTTCTGTAAATGGCATAGCAGCGTTGGCGTAACTGAAAACTTCTAAAATCATTAGTTTTGTAGGTGTTATGATTCATACTTAACAGTGTTTTAGTTGGTTTTTGTTTCAATACTGTAAATAGACAAAATTTCCATAATGAAAAAGTTAATTATATGTTTTTTTGTTCTTCCTGCAGCTGCTAATTTGCTTTAGTGGCTTTGTGGTAAATTACAGCACTGTGATGCAATGAGATGATACAAAAAAAAATCCAGCATCTTATCGACAACCAGTCAGATTCGAGCCTGCAGTCGGAGCGTCCGGACCTGAATCTCGACACCTTTTAATGTAACAATCTGGAGACGAAGTGTTTCTCTACATCTTGTGCTCACCTGCACATATGAGAGCTTGACACAGCATGGAGTTCTAGCCTCCCCAGGACTTTCCCTTCACAAACCAGCAGGAAACAAGCACAGACAGGCTCTTTCACTGTCAGTGTGTGTGCGCGCATATTTCCATTTGCGTATGGAATCCATCACAGAAAAAGCTCACACACTGTATGTATCAGGTCCCTAGAGATCCCACCCATACGGAGTGCATCAGATCCTCTTATAGCGCCGTCGTAAACAAACAGCAAACAGCAAGAAAGTGCAGACAGTTTTGCTTTCATTAAGTTCGTTGCCTGGCAAAGCGTAGAGCCAAGGAATGCCTCCTCGGGCGCTGTCGACAGGGCTTGTGGAATCATCGCTCCGTTAGCTTGAAATATGTGCACGCTATCTTTTACACAATAATCATTACATCACAGATATTCAACCACTCCTGGAAATAGATTTCAACAGAAAAAAATTTTGAACATGTACAACATCCTCCACGACCATATCGTTTGTCATGGAGACAGAAACCGAGAATGCAAACATTCATACAATTCATACCAGAGATAACAGTATCATAGCAGCCGTTTGAGTACAGTCACTTAGATTTAAAGTGTCACTCACTCTCTGTTAAATTTAAACCTTTATTTAACCACATAAAGAACAATGTACTGTATGTGTGGGTTGCCACAACAGACAGCACGGATAAAAAGGTGCTGTGTGATGGATAAATACAGCACAAAAGGACAAAACAAGCTGGTAAAACTATCAAAAATAAACACACTTGTATATAGAATTTCCAATCAGCGACTGTAAGTTTTTTTGATGTCAAGCCAATGTTGTCCTTGTGGTTAGAAGCAAAAAAAAACCCCCACTTAATTGCACCCTGAAGGGCTCCATTTCCTGTTTAATCATATTTAATGTATCTAAATAGCAGAAGCAAAAATCCCTTGACCCATTGTTACAGGGGCCAGGGCTCTTTAATAAAGACCAAATGTTGAAAAGAGATGAACCAAAAATTCACTAGAACATGTTTTTTTTGTTTTTTTTTTCAACACAATAGCACACATACTGCATTATAAGCTGCTTACTCACAGTTTATTCAATTTCCAGCGTGCGTCATTAAAAGAGGACTCAACAGATTTAGCAATGCGCTCCCGTAATACTGCCGACGGACAGTTTAAAAAACGATCGGAACGGCAGATATTATTTATTTTATTACACGCATTCTTCAACGCGCTTTTTCTAATCAGATATGCCTCTCATAACGCCATATATCAAATTTCGAAAGGAATTTGTTTCCCTAGAATTCATTATTCAATAGCTGAAACGCATTAAAGTCTGTGAAAAGTGTCACTGACTTTAGAGTCATGTTACCCGCTCTCTATTAAAAGGTGATGATTTTGCAAGGTGTCTGTTTTGTCAATCAGCCGCCTGAAACTCCACATTTATTCCTCTGTTTCTGAAATATAGATCATCAGCACTGATGCTGCGGTGTAACGATGCTTTTGGAGTTAGCTGCAACCTCATAAGAATTAAAAATAGCTTTCTGCTAATCGACTGTGCATACAACTCTATTGAGTTTAGAGCGTTTTAAGGAAAATATACAGTATATTCACATGCCGGGCCCCTTCGTCCCCACACCCACACACACACATGCACACGCACACATGCACACACACTGTCTCTCTGTCCTCTGTTTTTCCCACAAGCAGGCTCGTCCCTCTTGAGGTTGTGGCTGATTGAGAAGGCAGGGGTGGGACGGGAAGAACATCTGGGGCTAATGCACCATTGGCTGAGACACGTGTACCCCACTTTTTCACCGTCTCCTTCTCTCTTAACTCTCGCTCTTCCTTCCATCCTTATTTCAATTCAGTGACTGCAAAGTAAACATACAAATATACAGCATTCTTTCCCCCCCCCCCCCCACATGTACTCTTTTTTTTTTTTTTTTTTTCCCAGTGTCCTCTGCAACTCCCTTCTTTCTCCTCTCTCTCTTGTTTTCTTTATATGCTGCAATCAGTCTGCCTCTGCTTGCATCCCCCTTTTTCCTCCACTGTGTCTCTCTCCTCTCTCTCTCTCTCTCCGTGCCAGGATTGTTGTTGTGCTGGTTAAAGCCACAGCCCTGCAGGAATATAATCTGCGCTGCCTCCTTCTACTAAATATCAGCCGTTTCTCCGGGCGAATCACATGCAGTAATATACACAAACATCCACAGCTCATCTTACATTCACTGCAGATCACACTCGAACCGAGAGGAGACTGCAAAAAGATGCATTTTGCGCACAGCGTCTGACAAGCGGATAATCTCCCACATTTGTTATAGGCTCGCACACGCGTTCACACCTTTCTTACAGAGAGATAAAAAGTGATGGTGAGATCATCTTTTTGGTCCTGCATCACGTCGCTCTGTGACTCTCTCGCCGCTTGTTTAATAACAACACATAATATCTGCAGCTCCTCTGCCGAGCCTGTGATTTAAACTTAAGCAGACAGAGTATGTTTACAGGAAATGCTCTATATACACGGCAGGTGATCGAAGATGTTTCCTCAAATTAAGCCTTCGGGAGGATGTGGAAAGTTGCTAAGGGAAATCTGCATGTAGCGTGTGTTTTGTTTAGAAACGCTGTTGACAGTTGTCGGTTCAAAAGTCTCTCATCACCACTGCAAAGTTCTTTGGCGACGCGACACTAAAAGCCCAGCGAGCCTCACAGCCTAAACCCACAGCTTTCCACCATTTGTTTGGATCAACAGCGGAACATTAGTCATGGCTCTGCAATGATGAGACCTAATCAAGGTTTTTTTTTTTTTTCTGGCTGCCTTGTGTCCCTGCGCCGCTCTCAGTGCAAAATCCTCCTCTTGGATGTTTTCGGAGAGAACAGCGGGCCGATCAGATTGCTGGAGCACAAAAGAGGGATTGATTACAGCCAGACGCTGTGCTCTGTACAGCAGAGGAAAGGGAGAGAGTGAGGATTGGATTTGGGTTGTTGTTTTTTTTTTTTTTTTTTTTTTTTTTTTTTACCTCCAGGACTTCACTGTGGAACACTTGTGTGGATCATAGGCAGCACGAGACATGTGTTTTGACCAGCTCCAAACACGTGCCCCTCACACTGGGAAGCCCCTCTGGTCTGTGTTACCCCGCTATGCGCCTTCAGGTGGCAGGCTGGCCTAGACGAGCTGTTTCCAGTGGGTTTCAGGGTAATAATGGTAATAATGAGGTTCAGAGGTTTTCAGCTGATGTGTATGGAGAAACCTCATCATTTACACTCCGAAAAGAAAGACAGAAAAACCAGTGTGGTGAGAAAGGAGCAGTATATTGTGGCTGAGTTCAGCACATGACCTATGTCACATTTCATCTTATCTCTTGTTTCTGTCAGATATGCTGTCATACCAGTTTCTCCTCTCTTCATGTTTTCATGTTCTTTCTTTCTTTGCTCCCCCCCCTCAGACCAAAAATAAAACTGACCAGAAACTAATTTAGAATCATTTTCAAAGAGGCATGGGGGAAATAAAAAAAGAGCCCAATCAAAACAAACTAAGTTAACTATCTGCGTGCCTGACTGTCTGTCTGGTATGACAAAGTGAAGTGAAGGTATCGCCTTTAAGGTCACCATGGTAACCTATACTGAATGGTTAAACCTGCTCCAGGGCAGGTTTGAGTTCAGAGGATCAGATCAACATGTGACAACAGCCTGACTAATGTCTAATTAGATCACTGGAAAAAAAATGATTATTCCTACAAGATCCTTACAGGGACAAAAGTTATGAGTAAAGAGCAATAGAGACATTTTTATACATCATACATACAATACCATGATAATTATGTCAGATTAGAAGGTATAGTTTATCACACTAAAATACTAATGACTAGGGATTATAGCTGTAAATTAATTCCACTTTCTCTTGTTTTTTCCTCAGGATTCCTGAAACTGTAGATATCTTTTACACTCTTATTCCATTGAATATTAGCACAGGAAGTTATAAATACAATATTTCAGCCATATATGTCTTATCAGGCGGTCTTCATTCTTTTATTTAGGCTGTTTTATCTCATCATATGAAGTACTTCACTCAGGGTTCTGTTGGTGTTGCAGTTTGATTGGTTTATAATTAAGAACGCCACCTGTTTCACATGAGCTCATGGGAAGGCTGGAAGTCTCAGTTTTAATGGAGCTAGCTTCGTGATACCAGTTAGACAGGATCACCAGTTCCCAGAAACCGAGACTAAGTTGAACTTGCGTCATGAAACAGACCAACTTCTCTCCACCTGCACAGATATTCTGAAACTGAGAGGACATCCTCCATCATCCGGCCTGCTTTCTGTCTAAAGCTTTATTCAGACTGCAGGTAAATCAGATTTGTTTCTCAAATCAGATCTTTAAGACTGATTGTCCGCACTGTTATTTACAAATGGTCAGATGAGATTTGTGTGTCCAGACATCACCAACCTATCTGCATGGGTTGATGTGGTAAAGTTGCAGGCATCAGTAACTATGTACGCTGGTCACGTGGCTTTCCAACGTGGAAGCATGAGAAATGGAGATCCATCATCTTGCCCTATGAACAATCGCACTGTCGGTGCCGTTGTCATTGTGTTGCATTATGAGTGATGCAAAGGACACTTTGAAATCTGATTTGAGCGGCCAGAGCATCCGGACTGAGACGCATCTGTAGAAATCCGATCGGAATCGCACTTCAAACCACCTCCAAATGTGGCTTAAATCCAATTTGCAAAAGTCGCATTTCATGTGTTTTTTTGTTTTTTTTGGCTGTCTAGACTTTATAAAATCAATCTGGATACAATCTGGATATGCCAAATAATGGATTTAGGCTGGCAGTCTGAACAAGGCTTAATTGATGAGCTGCTGCTGAGATATACACACACACAAACACACCGGACTGATACCTTGGGTTCCTCTTGCAAAGTGCATCTAAAATTAGCGTTGGCGCTGCGGATCAGAGGACACGTTATTTATATATTTTTTTCAAGGTTTCGCCTCAGCAGAACCACTATAGGGACACTTTACACATAATTAACTTCAAATCACGTCCTTTCATTGCTAAATCGTCTTTGTGTCGTCGAGAACTACTGTAGTAATCTTGTGAAGAACTCCCATAACGCTCCTCTTGTACGCCAGTGTCACTTATTTGGTTTCCACCGACCGGATCGTGTCGTCGAAGCCGGGTATTGGCATGTAACTTGAATGAAGGATTTGTGTTAGTTTAATGTGCTTGAGAGTAAAATTAACAAGACTGAGAGGGATGAGGGAGAAATGAGTAAAAATACACAAGAAAGAGAATAACATAAACCAGATGTAATCTAAACCAGATGTCCTCAATCCAATTCTGGACTTGTCAAATGTCAGATTACCTCATGGACTTGGACTAACACACACGAGGAGAGAGAGGAAAAATAACCCAGCGTGTCATACCACTTATTGTTCAGTGATGCTATTTAAGGGCTATCAGATGGCCGACACTGTGCTAGGAACTGGCTAATAGTGACCTCAGTACTGTGAGAGGCTCTCGGACGTCTTACGCAAGTTTGAATGATCTCATCTCTCCTCTGCCTCTGGTTCTCTGTTCTCTGTGCATTTAAAGTCACTTGTTATTTTCACTCCTATACGTTGTTCACTCTTTATTTACATCATTTTACCTTGTGGTACTGTCTCTCTGTTTCAAATTAAACTCTATGACGTGTGTATTGTTGTTAGAATACCATTCAAATAAGGTTTGTCATTTTAGTTCCTTGTTCTCTGCTTTGTTTTTATTCCTTTGTGTACTAGACAGAGGTGTTGTTTGGTGCTTGACTTATCACCTTGCATCATCGCTTCTGTGTGTCAGTCACACCTCACATCACCTTATTCATTCGCATATCAGATAGCAGGTGTGCAGCTGCCTGTTTGCTTCTGTTTGCATGCAAATGTTCTTGGACAGTTAAGACTCTAGTAAATCTCCTTCACGCTCTGCCGTGCCGTAGGAGTTGTGAGGTGAAAAAGGCAGGTAAAGGGTCTGGCTGGATTGATATTGTTGTTGATATTTTGAACAGTGAGGAGTCTTTGAAACAGCACCATCTCTTCTGTGTTTGATTATGAAGGCAGCTATATTTAGCTGCTCCTTGGCAGCAGCTCCTTCTGCTTGATTAAAGCTAAGAGAAGATTTGCCTGGTGGCTTTGGCACTCCGTGGCTGACTGGCTGAATGACAGGCCGGAGTGAATGACAGGCTGGCTGTGTGTTTGTTTGGTTGGTTGGTCGGTTGGTTGGTTGGTTGGCGGACTGACTGGATGGCTGGGTGTCTGAAGGATGGGATAACAGCATCTCTCTCTGCGCTTGTGGTTCTTGTACGCTGCACAAGACAAGCCACTTCACCAAATGACAAATCACAAGTCAGGTTTCTTTAGGTAGCACCTTCAGTAAACAGAATTGCTACACTGTGATTTACAAAAAACCACAGAACGCTAAAGGCAGTAAAAACAAGATGGGACGATGCGCCCCAGTAGCCGATTGGTTAAGATGCATGCCATATAACCTCTGCCATCACTCGCTCTTTCAATTCCTGTCAACTTGCCGCTGTTCCTGTAATAAAGGAACCTGTGGTTCTTGCAGCATACAATAACTACAAGTGCAGTGTGAAAGCATGCATGTTTACAGCTCAGCTCAGTGTTTCACTTCTCTTTAACCTCCACGCTTAGGAAAAAACTTAAATCCTCCTGCTTGTTGCTCAAACCCCGCTGCCTTTAGAAACAATAAGAAGCCCTTATTGTGTATTGTGTTCGTCTTGTGACTGGCTGACTCCATCAGGAATGGATTTCTGACCTCCCACTTCTTCTCTCTGTTTTACCACATAGCATACTAATCATGTTAATCACCAAGGGGTGGGTTAGGTCTCCTACTTAAAAATGATAGAAAAATAGCACATTCCTTGTTACTCATTTCAAAATTGCTGTTATTAGTTAGCTTGTTAAGGCTCTGTGCTGAAAGCTGTAATTCACTCTACAATGGAAGAAGCATTAGAGGCCCAAACCTGGTGATTGGGTCCACCCAGGAATGAGGAAAATTCATATCCCTTTTCTGTGGACGGTAACGAAAACCAAACAAGTCCACTGTGTTCGTCATGTGTTTGTTTGATAAAACCGAAGAAGTGGGAGTACTTCCACGTTTCTTTCTTCTTGCAGATGGGAATGATCATATTTTCTGGATAATGAAACCTGAGTCTGATATTTCTACAGAGCAATAACAAAGCTCACTGTTTTGGTTGTGTTTATGACTACAGAAAGAGAGAGTCAGGGCTGAATGATTAATCATTTTTTCATGTTGAAATCGCAAATTGAAAGAGTACAATTTTCAATTTGCCAGAGCTGCAATTTAAATGATAACTTAGATTATTAACAGCGTCTCACGCAGCTGCAGCATGTTAAAGTTAAAACTCGGGCGACAGTTATTTCAGCTGAAATAACTGTCGCCAATAAACTACTCAGCTGTAGCTAATTTATGCTAATTATCTGAGTAGGCCCAGCAGTAAAACGAAACCTTGGCTGTTACCCTTTAAATATGCTCTGTGCGGTTAAAGATGGTTGTGTGGAAGAAGAAATATCACTCATTCACACGTCTGTTCACAAAAGACCGAGCCTCTTTCTCTCTCAGACAGGAAACTAACAGGTACTTTGTTAGTCATCAAGTGAAAAGACGAGACGCCCGGTGAACAAAGCTGTCAGAATATCATAGTAAAACTTTTACGCACATGATAGTAATTTGAAGCTTATCATTTTAAAAGCTCTGAAACAGTGAAGCAGCTTGTTCTGTCAGTCTATGAAGCTAACGTTAGCTTAAGCAGCTACAGTGCAGAACTTTCAACTGTATCATTAGTAGTCCGATATCAAAACATTGTTGTACGTTTGCCATTATAACCATAACTAGCCAACTATGCTGCTGTTTTTAATAGATATTACTATGTATATATATTTGAATATTATTGAGTAATGTTAAGTGTTCACTCTCTGGCTCACTCAACCACCGCTGCTCTCTCTCTCTCTGTCTGGTGTGTTTACAAACAGCAACTGACAAATCCTGCATAGTGTGCCTTTAAATTGCAATGTTGGCCAATACAGAGAGTATTCAAAGATCAACAGACATTATTGATTTTATATTATACACCTACTATAATACAGTAGCATACAACCACATGAAGACTTAATACTCTTCTTCTCTAAATGGTGACTAAACCAGTGGGAACTTGTTGGTTGCTTTCCATCTAACGGGATGTTTTTAGTTGTAGTAGTCAGTAGCATGTCATCACCTCTCTTTTATCTCTCTTTCCTCCCTGATACACACTGCTTAGTGAGCGAGCCAGAGAGTGTCGGTGAAACATGTTTTTCACACTAGTTCAGGTGATGGAGCAGTACAGAAAGGGAAAAGAGGGAGACGTAGGGGGAAAAAAAAAAAAGTTCACCAGTAGAATATCTGTTATATCTGTTTACTGCAGCAGCTTGTCGGCACAAATAAACTGAATCAACGATGATGGCCAGCCTCTGCTCCACCCTCCACCCACCACCGACAGAAGTCTGACCCAGCGCCGGAGCTGCTGATTAGCTTCACACATACTCACCTCCATAAACACACACCCTCCGTCCTCCCAAAACACCACCCACAAACTCATTACATCAGTCTAGTGTTTGCCTCTAAGCTTTTATCTATTCACCGCACAGCTTACCGTTATGCATTATTTATATTCTGGCTATAAAGGTCAGTGGTGATGACGTTAACGTCTCTGAATGGGGATATCAAAAAGGTGATTATATTGAAGGGAAGCCTGCGTGCAAGCCATGAATGTTAATCCTACGGTGATATTGGCTTCCAGGGATATTGAAAGCAATGTGGAAAATACATCAGAGAGATTTCCCTCCCCCCCACTGCAGCTATGTGAATTTCGTTTGTTGTAGAGAAAAAACAATTCAGACAGCGTCAGAGTTTGCATCATTGCGAACTGGATACGGCCCCGGCTCTCAGCTCTTTGTGGAGTTGTGTGTTATGGAGTTCAGGTTACCGAGCCAAAGGTGATGCTGCTGGCTGACAGTCATCCATGACCGCAGAGTAATGGCCAGTCTGCCGCTGTCGTTCCAATGACTTACAAAGACGATTCGGCTGACCTTAAGTGCTGCACAGCCTGTAGAAAAACACGCATGTAGCATCTGTGATCTCACCCACAAATGTTAAAGCTTCAATTAGAGTCTTGGGAGATAAGGGAGACTATTAAATCACAGCAACAAGAAAGAAAACGTTAAGTCTTTAAGTATATACCCACAAGTTTGCTTTATAAAAACAGCTTTGAAATGCCCCGTCACCTATGTGTCTGTCTGTCGAGTCGGACGGGAAATTGACGCCACCAACCAGCCAAATGACCCTCTGCGGTATCTTGGCAAGGAGGTGGCTATTTTTCCTCCGAGCTGCTTATGTACAAGCTACTTTGGCAGGACGCCACCCTTTATTTGGAGGTTCCTTTCAATTCTAAAGAAGCTAGTAAGCTCTTTCCAGCGGATCAGCCATTTCACTGCCGTTCAGTCCAAGCAAGGTGTTAACAATTCATTTTAAATAGGTTATTAGTTAGTTAGCTTGAAACAATTATGGTTAGGATGTCAGGCAGTTGACTTTTGCTCTGGAATGTCTTTTCTTTGTTATGGGAAACACATTCACTTTTGAAAAAGAAGCTAGGGAGAAACATCTGGAAGAAGATGGGAATCACTCATTATGTTTATTGCCCAGCTGCAATAAACATAGTGATGCTTGACACTGTGTCTATCTAGAAAACAACAATTTGAATCAACTGTTTAAGGAACCTCCATACAATCTCTGACTAAGATCCTGCTGTCATGCCTGTCAGCGTTAACCTCCAGGGTCTGACATAACTGATGGCCCAATGACCTGGGGCTAATCCTGGTTCTGGGCCATCCTGCCATCAGTTATGCCCTAAACTGTTTACTAAACGTAATGGGTATACAGTCATGGGTGTCCTAAACTGTACTGACAGATGTCCTTGTGACCAAAACATTGACACGTTTTAATAAATCAATGCAGAGGTGATAAGTGTGTGCGGGAATTGACTTTTTTTCCCTTGGGGGAAATCGATTCCCTGCACCACAGGAGACTAAGCAAGTGCTGTACATGTTCCCTTCTACTCTTATCCTAAACTGTACACCCATGACTCCATACAGTCACTATAGCAAGAGATTTGACAGCAGTTACATTCTAAAGCACAAATAAATAACCATCAAACAGACGCTCTTAGTTTCGTTTTCTTACTCTGCATTCCTGCTTTTCATTCATTCATTAGAGTTCAACTCTGTGTCTGTAGAGCACAGGTGGCTCACGGAAGCAGACAGAAGGAGCTCAGAGAGAACACGCACGCAAACAAATATCATTATGTTCTTCCTCTCACTGTTCTGTCTTAACAAGTACATCTCTGCACATCTCTCAGCATCGTCTCAGTTTTTGACACAAGAGTTTTATCATCAAGATCATCCAAACTCGCTGAAATGTTATTAATTAATGTTAAATTATGTTGTCTCTATGTATTCCATACTCTCTGGCTTAACACAAAATATTACATATCCATGACTAAAGGAAAAGAACCACATCTAAAGGGAACTTCACTGTTATACATATTATGTATACAATGAATAAATCACCAAAATTATAGAAAATAAAAGAGTTATGTTCCTATTTGGCTGTCGGGCCAGTGAAAATATACAAGGGGGCCAGTAAAACTACCGGCCATGTGGGCCTGTGGGGGAAATATGTTAGGTAGGACACTAACCTCAGTGACAAATTCATCGCATTTCTTGTCACGGCTTCACAATGAAAGCCTGTGTTTGTCCAGTTGAATACAGCTCTGATACGGCTGTAGGAGAGTGAACAGTAAACAAGCTGATATCAATCAGTGACATTAAATTACTAACAGTAACGCTTGATTACATACTGCATCATTTCCCTGTGAATCCCTTGTTTGTATGACGGCGGTTTGAATCCCACATGGGAACGACGGACTCCACCACTAACATTTAAACCTACTATATAGAGAGGTAATCACTGAATGTACTGTATTCAATGAAATATTTACTTAACTAGGAAACAGTGAATTAGTCAACAAAGGGAATAAAGAAATGTTTGCCATATGGACGGTGCTGGGAGGGTAAATGTATGACACAGCTGTTAGTGGCTACAGTCCAGTCCAGTGCATTTTCATCTGCTGTGAATGATTTTCCCACACACACACACACACACACACACACACACACACACACGCACACAGGTTCATTCAACAGACATTAGCCTTTCTTTTCCTATGTTCTATTTTCAGTCAGTGATCACAGTTAAGCTAAATCACCTTTGTAAACAGTCATACTCCTGTGTGGATTGACAGACTGTGATTGACAGCTAAAGCATGCAAGCAATCAGCGACGGGTCGGACTGAACCAACTGAAAGGGTGGTCCGAAAATGTGTTTTTTTTGTTTTTTTTTACTGCTTGTTTTTGTCAGTTGCTGAAAACAGTAAAATGATTGATATAGGCTGCTTAAATATAATCAGCTGATTGCAGGGGCTGTATCATGATAAGTTTATCTTTAAAAAGACAAAAAATGGAGTAGCAAAACCATAACTTTGCTTCCTATAATTGAATAATGGAGATGCATTTGCTCCACTTGCTCCATTTCTCAGGCGCCTATGAACCTACAGACAAAGAAAGAATTTTGGAGCCGACTCTCTTGACCTTATCGATTTTCTCTCCTTGTCTCTCTCTCTCTCTCTCTCTCTCTCTGTTTGTCTTTCTCCAGACCTCCTAAATGGAGCCCAGGAAAAGTGTGAGCTGCCGCCTTTGGATGGTTTCCCTCACTGCGAGGGCAAACTCAAGGTGAATCACACACATACACACACACACACACACACACAGTAAACACACATAAACCCTCTCCATCTCACTCCGCGTGTGTTTGTCTTCCACACTGTTGTTATTACCATGAATAGCTCGTTCGAAATAAATAAAAGAAGAACAAGGTCGGTAGCTTGAGGAAGAAAAACAGCGCTGCCTACAGAAATTCAAACTAACATAAGCAGAACATCCAGAGACAAAGATTACCCCATACCCGCACGCCCACACCGTTTGACTGACAAATGTTCCTCGCCGAAGCACAGAGCAAAAACACCACGAGCATAAACAGGAATCTTGTGTGTTATCGCTGTAATGTTTTTTTTCGCCAGAAAAAGAGCATCAGGAGCGTAAACAGGTAACATATTGTGTTGATGTGATATGCAGTAGTTTGCAAGGCAGTGGTGCGGACTGTTGACTAGCAAAGTATGCTACAGCATGATGTTTATCAAGGCAGAAAGCAGTCTGGATGCACCTGTTAACAAACTGGTACATCCAGACTTTTAAGCATATTGCAGAATTGCAGGTGTTTGGAATAAATTTAAGAAAGTGACTAGTTGTAACAATTAAATTGAAAGCTGTAATAAACATCTGGGGGGGGGGGGCACAGTAAAATAACAGTAAAAATATATCTGAATGAAGTTTTCTCCTTTTAAAGCTTTGTTTCTCTACTAATATCAACATCCCTTTTTATAGCTCATTTGTTTTACTTTGCCCCGACCAATCAGTAGCGAGCAATGTACCCATCCTGCCAAGACACTGAAGAGTAATCCTAAAAAAAAACAAAAAAAACATGAGTAAAATTAAGCTAAAAAACTAAAAACAGGCATGTTAAATAAGTTGATTGGGGAAAAAAAGTAGTAGATTTGATATTACATGCATTTATCCTTATATACATATATGAATTATACATATACTGTACATACAAAACATATAGCTGCATCATTTATATAGACACAGATGAATTAAAGGTCATATACATGCAGAGAATGGACAGATTTTTCTTTATGCGTTATATAATTGTATTTTTATGTCATCCAGAATCCATCTTTTTTTCAAAGATCAAAGAAAATGTGTTAAAACGAGAGTTATTGTACAGTATTCTAATTTTTTCCTACTAAGCTCCAATTGGTCACTTCTTTCTGTAACCGAGGGGGAAAACGGCGGTCAATGAGAACAACAGACTTATATGAATCATAGAACAAAATCAGAGCTTTGAGTGGTGATTCACAGGTCTGGAACCCATCTGACCGATCTAAGACCACTATTCATTTCCCTTTCAGCTCTAGTTTTGATCCAACTACTCCCGAGTACAGTTAAAACTCAAAACTCATACATTCCCCTAGAACCACGCGGTCCACGTGCAAGCTGGAAGACCAAACGTCATGCAGGTTTAATTTCACTTTTACTGGCAACGGGGACTCTTAACTGGCCCACACACACACAGACACAGGTGCATACTCACAAATAAGATCCACACACAGATGTACACACAATTCCAGTCCAATGTGTTTCCTTGCATGTGTATGTGTGTGTGTGTGTGCGGGTCTCCCTGGAGCTGATAGGACCCTATCACACACACCATCTGCTCAGCCAGTCCCAATCCTCTACAGATACTGTCAGCATTTCCAACTGGGCGCCGGGCGATGCCAAAGCCTGCCTTACACATGCACTCACACATATACACACACGCACACATAAACACACAGAAAATGAGGCTGCTTTTTGCTTGCAACATTTCAAAAAAAAAGACATCAAAATCGGTATTCCACAGCGGTTTTATTATCACACATCCAGCACACAATTTGTAACATCCGACAAATCAGTTTTCCCTCTTTACAGAGTTCTCAGGTTGTTATCTAAGCAAAAAAATAGTACAATCTTCATGGCTTCACCATCAAAGCCCATCTGCCAAGTTTTCCCCCCTCTATGAACAGCTTTGTAAACTCCATTTTTTACATTTCCCTGTGTGCTGCTCCCTTAGGTTACTGTAAGTCAGCATGCATGTACTCCAGCCTATAAACTAAGCAGGAGAGCTGTCAGTCCACGTCAACAGCCCTTCCACTCTGCACATAACCAGACACAGAAATCTGCCCGCCAGGATCATATCACAAGAGAGCAGATAGAGGAGCATAAACTCTACTGCACCTTTCCCCACTTGTTTGAACTCTTGTTTACCTTAGAAATTTTTTATTGAAGATGCAAATTCTTCTGTCTCAAGTCAGCTATGCCATTTGCACATTGATTTATCTCCACACATGGGAGCTACCCCAGAACATCCTCAGTCGTTTCCTGTTGGCCGCCGAGCGGTTCCTCTGGATGACTTGCACATGTTGATAAAAGGGAAATTGTCTCTCTTTTATATATAAAACCCCAGATTTGCCCTTTGGTTCCAGGGATTGAAGCCAATGACTTCTAAAGTCACAATCTTACTTCTCCCTCCGAGCCAAACAAACAAACTGGACTATTTCCATGAGGATGGTGAAAAGTACAGCAGATGGGTGGTTAGTACTATAGATTTTGCAGCTATGCATCATGTATTTTCACTCTTCCCACATACTATAGTCACTGCCGGTAAATTGCGACATCAACCTGACCTTTTCTCTACTCAACCAATACATACAACTATTATTAGGATGAAAAAAAGCCCCTAAATGACAGCTGTTTGACTGTTAGTGTGAATACAAGATACTGATAAAATACATTTGGCTCCTATTTTTTTCTGAGATCCAAACTGATATCAATGTTTGGGTGAGTAAGCATGTTGGGCTCTGATTTTAATCCCATCGTCTCCTCCTTTTCCTCAGTGGATGAAGGAGATGTGGCGCTCAGACTCCTGCTATTCCAACTACGGCGTGGACGGATCCACCTGTTCCTTCTTCATCTACCTCAGCGAGGTGAGCCCTGTGTGTTAATTGTAAATGTATATTTAAGGTTAATGAAGTGTTTGTGCCCAGCAAAAATAGTATATTTCAAATGATGGACATTTTCCACTAAATAAGGAAATGCAGACTGGTCACAGCATGACTAAGCACTCCTTACATGGACAAAATCATCAATATTGTATATGTGTTCTAACAGTAACACTGGTGTTTTCTGAGTTTGACTATATATTATTGGATGGCTAGTGAGCTTGTTAAATTGGCTTTGCTATATCAAGATAGAGACTGATAAAAATTTGGGAAACCACAAGTAGTTTCAGTAGCATAGCAAACAAAACACTGTGTTGAAATGAGAAGCACCAAAATAAAGCACCAAAATGTTTCAGGTTATAAATTAAATTATTAGGAAAACTGGAAAAAAATAATTCTGGCATAAAAAGTATCAGCTTTAAGGAGAACTTGAAGGAGAAAGCTGGTGATATTCTCTATTATTGTTACTTAAAGTAAAACCCATGAAAAGAATAGTCTGTCTCTTAGCAATTTTCAAATTTCCTACCTTATCTGTGGCTCTTAGCCTCAAGCCCATTCTTCTTACTGAAGATGTAAATCTTTAAAAACAAGCCAGGAATATAATTTCATAAAAAAAAGGCTCATTCAGTCCATAAAACAGGAGAGCACTGTATTTTTTAGTAAACAACTCAAACTCAGACAAGAGTAATGTTTGTGCATTTGCTGGGGACTATTTTCAGCTGCAGATTAATACTGGTTGGTACATTTTCACTCTAAAATCTCTGCACCAACCTTCAAGAATGACATATCAGTGGAACATTTGCATTTTAACATTTTGGATTTTAGTCATTTAGCTCCTAATATTAAAAGCGATTTACAGCGAGTGCGAGAGTATAGAAAGCTGAGATTGCTGCATCACGGCAGCACAGACAGCCCATTATGGAAAAAAAAAGGGAGGTTCAGAGGCCCTGACAACATCCCTGTAACCTGAGAATGATCACATAAGAATGAAGCGCTAAAAATACGAGCAAAGGAGAGAGATAGAGGGGATTTCATTTTTAATGAGAGCAAATTAGAGTGTGTTGAAGAGGATGGTGTGGGATAAAGGGGAGATGATTCAGTGGGGAGGGAGGGAGAGAGAGAGAGAGGAGGGGCGGAGTGAGGTACTTCTTAAAGAGATGAGTTTTCAGCCTACAAGGGAAGATGTGGAATGACTTTGCCACTCTGCCTCACTCTCTACATATCCTTGGCAAAAAGGAGAAAGCAGCTAGACCAGCATGTAGGACTCCTATACATTATTAACAAGCCTCCCCCCACCTCCGGACTTTTCCACATTTCTTCTTCTTACAACCGCAAATTAAAATGGATTTTATTGGGCTGTATGTAATGGACCAACACAAAATAGTCCATAATGTTGAGTGTTGAGTGCATATATATTCACCCCCTCTTCTGTGAAACCTCTAACTAAGATCAGGTTGCAACCAGTCGCCTTCAGAAGTAACATAATTAGTTAAATAGAGTCCACCTGTGTGCAATTTAATCTCAATATAAATACACCTGTTCCGTGAAGTCCTCAGAGATTGTTAGAGAACATTATTAAACATCATGAAGACGAAGGAGCAGGTCAGGAATAAACTTGTGTAGAAGTACAAAGCAGGGTTAGGTCATAAAAAAAAATATCCCAAGCTTTGAATATCTCATGGAGCATCATTAGAAAATGGAAAGAATATGTTATAACAGCAAATCTACCAAGAGAACACCTAAAGTGACAGACTGGGCAAGGAGAGCCTTATTCAGAGAAGCAACCAAGAGGCCAGTGGAAACTCTGAAGGAGCTGGAAAGATCCACAGCTCAGGTGGGAGAATCTGTTCACTGGACAACTCCTCAAATCTGGCCTTTATGGAAGAGTAGCCTGAAAGAAAGCCGTTGCTGAAAGAACGCCATAAGAAACCTTTGTTTGCAGTTTTCCACAAGCCATGTGGGAGACACAGCCAACATGTGGAAGAAGGTAGTCTGGTCAGATGAGACCAAAATTGAACTTTTTGGGCCTTGCGGCGCAGAAACCCAATGCTACACATCACCCTGAGCTCACCATCTGCACAGTGAAACACGATGGTGGCAGCATCATCCTGTGTGGATGCTTTTCATCAGCAGTTACTGGGAAACTGGCCAGGACTGAGGGCAAGATGGATGGAGCCAAGTACAGGGCAATACTTGAAGAAAACCTGTTTCAGTCTGCAAGAGACTTTGAAATGGGGCAGAGTTTCACCTCCCAGCAGGACAATGACCCTACAGCCAGAACTGCACTGGAATGGTTTAAGGCAAAGAATGTTAATGTCTTAGAAAAACCGAGACCTCAATCCAAATGAGAATCTGTGGCTTGAAAGACTTGAAAATCACTGTTCACAGATGGTCTCCATCCAATTTGACTGAGCTTGAGCTATTTTGCCAAGAAGAATGGGCAAAAATTGCAATCTCTAGATGTCCAAAGCTGGTAGAGACATACCCCAAAAGACTTGTAATTGCAGAGAAAGGTGGTCCTACCAAGTATTGCCTCAGCGGGGGGTGAATTTCTGCATCCAGTAGATGTATGCTTCTTTGTCTTAATTATTGTTTGTCTCACAATAAAAAGTATTTTGCACCTTCAGTGTGCTATGCATGTTGTGTTAACCAAATGGTAAAAAGCCCAATAAAATCAATTTGAACTCCAGGTTGCAACACTGCAAAATGTGGAAAAGTTCAAGGGGGGTGAACACTTACACAAGGCTCTGTAAAAGCCTGTGTTTCTTCAAGAAACACTTCGAGACTTCTAATTTAGCTTGATTTGTCTTTGCCAGACCAGTCAACAACGGCCAGATATTCATTTCTAGTGACTCACATAATCTCGCTGTTAATTCTAGTTAAACTAAACTAAAATTCAATCTGATGATAAATGCTTTTGCACACTTTAAACACTCGTGTTCTCAGATCCTGAAAACAGCTCTGCTTCCCATAAGACTCGACTGCGATTCATCATTTCAAAGATCCTTTTGTAGATCATAGCCGTGATTATTATTCTATTTGATTCTTCAGTGTGCCACGCGTTCACTCTCTCCTCCAAACGAAAAATGTCCGTCTCAATAACTTCTTCCATCATGCGTTAGTTGTCTTTTTTGTTTGTTGTAAACATAGCTAATAATGGCAGAATATTTTTAAAAGAAAAGTAAGATTTCAGTGCTAACTTTTTTCTGGAAAGGTCACCAACCTGTTATGAATATTGTATATGTGCTGAAAGCATTGCAGTGAACTAAGAAAGAACACAGAGAGCCTGGCCTGTTCTATATAGAAATAGAAAGTGAGATGGACAACAGCAAAATCCATTAGGAGGAGAAATACCTCGTCTCTCTTGCTCTCCGTTCGTCTCTATTCAGTGCTTATGAAACAGAAAGACTTTACAGGAAACAAACAGTAAAGAGTAACAGCCCTCAGCCTCCACTCACGGTCATGTGATCTCACGGTTGCCATGGCAGTATGCATGCATTTCCATGTAGAAAGAGCTGAATCCATCACGGCTCGCACACAGACGCTCATATACGAACCCTACGCCATGTATAATTAATACTTGTCAACCAGCGCATTAACCTTGCAAAGGGGCAAACCAGAGAGGGCAGCATATCATGATGGATGTCAGCGGTAGAAGGTCAGGGCTCCGCTAGCATGGTGTGTGCGCATATATGAGAGTTGCGGTAAACACACACCCCTTCCTCCTCCTTGTCTCGTCTCTCTTTGTGAGATAGGCAACAAATCACATATGCACCCACACTTCCCCATAATCTTTGCTATGCCACTCATGCTTGATACAAGAGGAAGGAAATGCTGAGACAGAGAAGTGGAAGTTGAGGAAGAGAGGCGTACAATTTACATCAGATGTAATCGCAGAGAGATGGGCCAGTCATCAAACGAATGATACAATTAATGACCTCTCCTCTGTGTATTAGTGCGTCACACCTTTTCAGCTCGTTCACAGTTTGGGGCGAATAAACGAAGACTGCGCACACTGTCCATTGGTCAAATTCACATAGATAACTTGAGACGAAACACATCTTTTATAAATAAGTTACTTGAAAGTAGCTGCTCCGCACCACAGCACAAGACAAAAGAGCAGCAGTGTGACAGTTATTGTTAGCTTCCTGTTTCCCTCAGGTTCCTCCTGCTTAAATATGTTTTGTATTTTTACTGACTTAATAGTTTATAGCATCTCCAGTCCAGTGATTCTAGTGTTATAGTATTTTATTTTATGTTTACTGGAATAATCTAGAAAGAGGTTTACCAAAAATCTCTTTAAAGTGATTTTTCATACAAACATCAGACTATTTCTTTCCTCAGCTTTTTCTTGCAGGATGAATACACGCTTGCACTCCCATAAGCGTCTTCTCTTCATGTTATTTTTCAAGTTCTTCCGAGTTAAACAGCGTCAAAACAGTCCTGCATTAGATCTTATTTAGCTGCACTTTATGCAAATCAGATAGCTGCAGCTGGGTTCATTTACATCTTTAGTCTCAGTAAATAACCCGCCTAATTCAAAAATTACAGTCAAATTTCACCCTCCGGGCTATAATTCTAACAAAGCCTCACTTTGAACCATGCATTAGCTGATATTTGTTTGTGTGTGTTTGCCCATTTGTTGTGCTTGTATGTGAGTGCTGCTTAAGAGTTAATAAAAGGTAATAATATCAGTCTCTAGTGCTCTAAATCTGTGTTTTTGTTTGGTTCAATAGGTGGAGAACTGGTGTCCTCGTCTGCCCTGGAGGTTAAAGACCATAAATGAGGAAATAGACAGGAGGGGACAGGTAAGGAAAAAAAAAAAAAAAACACACTACAACTACTTTAACTGCTCTTTCAAGATGAGCCGTTTGAGGGCTCTCATCACAAGACAGCTAATGGTCTCTTCGCACTGCTGCACTGCACAAACACATATCTGTATTGTTACAAAAGCGGGCTTGTTCGGATCTCCTTGCAGTCGCTTGCAGGGGGGGAAAAAAAACGGTCACTGGTATGTATTTGGGGTGTCAGATTACTCTCCCCAAAGTGTCATGGCTGTGGTCCAAGTGGCTTGAATGTATTAATATCAAAGAAGCTTGCATATGTGTGTGTGTGTGTGTGTGTGACAACTTCAGACTTTATGACAGAGAGTTTTCCATTAGCATACATTTTTAAACCAAGTCCCTCTTGACGTTAATTCCCACTCCATCATCATCTTCTGTAATGTTGTGACACCCTCAAAGCCATTTTATGGAATATTACATTTCAAGCAAGTATATGAGTTGGTAGCATATAATTGTTTGAAAGGGCTAGTTGTATCGAAATGGGAGTAAAGCATAAGAGGTAATTTCCACCGCCGTTTAAAAAGGGAGGCAGCAAATGAACAAGCGGGCCTGATCCGAAGTGTCAACATGCCTCGACAGCATAAAAGAGCGGAGCAGCTCTCATAGACCCAAAGCTGGAGTGATGGGATCTTGAGACAAATCTGGAATAATGATCTTCTATCCCTGCCAATGCGGCAGCTCACTCAAATCCCACTAAGAGCGCTTCTCTGGGCCTACAGGCTTGTGCATAGTCCACAGTATCAGCGCTTGAAAACACACCCCCACCACCACCACCACCACCACCCCACTCACCCCTCTATCCCTCTGCTGCGGGTGAATCAATATTAAGCACTCTTCATCCCCTCTCTGGATGCATCAACTGCACTGAGCCCTCTGCGGTGGGGGAGATGCCATTTGACAGGCTTTGGAGATTTTAATTCAGGCCCAGATTTTAATAGGTTCAGTCCGCTGAAGTGATTTCCTGTCGCGATGAGGGATGCTAATGCCCTGCAACAGCCTTGTTTCAGCCACCTTAGCAGCTGGTAATGACACTGTGGTTTCTCTGCCTCTTTCTCACTCACCGCTCTTCTTTCTTTCACTTCAGTCCGTCCGCAAGTCCTTGAAAAGTCTAAGAACATTAACAGCAATGAGAAGTCTTAATATGTTCACCTTATAAGTCAGATGAGGCAGTTTTATTATACCGCAGTGTGTTTTATTGATTAATCAAATTCTGTGAATGTGGCCGGCTGTGACCTCAGTTTTATTTCCATATTCCGTATTACATGACTTTCACTCGCAGTCAGACGCCTCTCTTACAACACAGGAAGGGCAGGGTTTTGTTTTCATCCACATCTCAGTTCATAAATATAGAGACATCATCTCTTCTTTCTCCTTTCCCTTTTCTTCTCCTCTCTCCTCTCTTTCTTCTCATAAATCAGCTATTAAAGGTTGGACCGAAGCATTCACTCCTTTTTTTTGCTCGTAAACAACGGAGGTCTTGGCACTCAGACGGCTTCAGTATTTGTTGTTCCTGTCACCATAAATACAGTCTGAATTCAGGATATTTCTTTCACAGTTTTCACTCTAAAGATTTATACTAAGGTTTCTTTGAGATCTTGCTCTCAGGAGAGTAGTGAGTCATACATTGTCGCTACAATGGCAGATTTTTTTTCTGTAAATATCTCTCACAGTTTATGATGGTTATTGTCACTTCAACAGAATCACTTGAATTCCAAGAAGAATGATTATAGAGAGATTTCCCGGACAAATAAGACACATTACAGCCTACATTCATCCATTTAAAATATAAGAATATAAGATTTAGGCAGTTTGGATTCTCCCTTAAGCATTTGTTGTTTGGCTTTGACTTAGCTTCAGAAGCTCAGCTCTTATTGAAGGGTTTCCCTCCAAGAAAACAGCAATTTGGAAATCGCTGTAGTAAATATTGAAATTTTGAATCAGATCACATAAAATTTTAAAGATCTCCTCGGGATTACGTTACGACAGCAACAGAAAAAACCAATAAAAGAGCTTGAAACAAACACAAGTAGGTAAGACGATACAACAGGCAAAGAGATCAACTGAACATAATGTTGTCTCTTTCGTGTGTGTGTGTGTGTGTGTGTGTGTGTGTTTGCTCGCAGGCGGAGATCCGCACCAGTTTCGAGGAGCTCTACCGAGTGATGTCACAGCGGGAGGAGTTCCGTTGGATGATGCTGAGGATCAAACGCATGGCTGAGCCGTGGGTCAGCGCCATCCGCTCGCTGGCTGCCAAGCAGAATCTGGCCAAGCGTCGCAGGAAGAAGGTCAGGGGAAGGAATATTCTACTGTATTAGATGCTTTGGGGTGGCGTTTTGTTTACATTTTTGGCGGTCAACACAATTAATGCGTCTAGAGTTGTTTTTCTCTTTTTTTGGGGGGGTTTTGTGTTGATAAAGTGTGTGTTGCTCTTTTGGCGTAACACAGTTACACAGCTGGCTAAAACATTAAATGTGTCACTTCCTCTACGCCCAAGCTTTTTTTTTTCAGTAAATTCCTCCCAGACACAGTGTTCAGAGCAATGAATTATAAGCTTTTGTGAACAGGATCTAAGCGAAGTAGGAACCAGTTAATATATCACACACACTAACAGGTGCAAGCAGGCAGAATGAGTTCAAAAACGGATAACTTATTTTGAAAAATGCAACTCCTGTGATTTTTTGCCATTTGTCGTCCTAAAAATGACAAGAAAGAACTTCTTAGAATAACTTTCTGAAAACCACACAAACCACTCTGTACACACACACACTTCACACTTGTGGACCGCCCCACTTTAGCTCAGGGAAAAGATGGTGTTGGGGAAGGACTGAGGGGACTTAGGAATTTCATTGTGTCCCAAGCTGGTAGCAGCTCCCAGCACTGAATAATGTACTCCACACTTTCCACTGGCCTTGTGAATAATTCACATCACATTCCCATGATACTTTGGTGCTGATGCAAAGCAGCATCCCCTCTCAGTTGAATCTATTCAATCTATAATTAAACAAAGAGCATTTTTCTCTCTCATTTCACTCTCTTAGCACAGATACTTTCAAAGCCAGTTCTTTATTTCAGCCACTAATCTCTTTTGGATATTAATCCGCACATATTAATCCTTGAATAGTGTGCTCTGGGACTGGGGCTGGCTGTCAACGATGAAAAATGCGTCGGTCACTTCTAACAAAGCCCGCTATTACTTTCTACCCCTGCTGTGGAACACCGCGTTCCCCCCCGGCGACCGAAAACCACCCCGAAGCGTGCGTGTGTTTGTGTGTTCATACTTGACTTTAGTCGCATGTGTTTTTCTCAGCATGTGCACCATGCACCTGTCAGCATACATGAAACTGCCTTCACAGTCCCCTGCTAGGATAAAAAAGGCTTTTTACCCTCCCTATTTAAATCTTTTCAAATGGGAACCAGCAGGGTGTTATTTTTCCACTTCTATTCTATAGACGTTTTTCACATTCTACCTCTTTTTCTACATCAATCTGACTAGAAAAGTAAAGCCAACCCTCTGATTTCACTGATGTCTTTCAGCTTTCAAATGGGTGACTTGTAAGTGTCACTGATTTTTATTCCCTACTTTTTCGCCCCCTTCCATCAGATCCTGGTGCACTTGGGCCTGCTGACCAAGGAGTCGGGTTTCAAGATAGCAGAAAACGCCTTCAGCGGGGGCCCACTGGGCGAGCTGGTCCAGTGGAGTGATCTCATTACCACCTTGTACCTGCTGGGCCACGACGTCCGCATCTCGGCCTCCCTGGCTGAGCTCAAAGAGTTAGTACCATACATATTAAGTATCATATCATGTCTAAAATTCACCCTAAATGGACAACTTGTACTGGGTTTTTTCAGTCACTGGTTCTGTATTAGCCAAATGCAACCCTACTTTAGTGCCAGAAGTGAAAGAAGCAGCTTTTGTTTCCCACCATTGTTCCAACTCTGTAGGTAAACCAACAACTTCCCCGGTATTTGCTTAAGGTTATTTGACTAAGGGTTAAACAAATGTAACTCACATGCCATATGTCTATGATATTTGTCAGTGGCTTTCCAAGGTAACATAAACCCATGGTCCATTGTAGACTGTTTCCTAAAAACTCAAACTGATGCACTGACTCATGCTGACAATTTCACCTTCCGCTGAACCCTTTTCTCAGTAAGGCAGGCTGTTTTTACATTCTTAATGTTCAGTTCTCATGGCTGGGGTTTAGTTTTAACATCAACACAAATTATATAAAAGCCTCTTAAACTTAAACTTGAACTTGGGAATTTTTTGCTGTGAGGTTTTGGCTGTAAGTATTTATCATCCAAAAGTGTAAAGGTTTCATGCACTATTACAGTAAACAGAATAACCTCCCCAAAGCTCATCTTCCTGCTCTTTTAACAGAAGGAGAGATTTACCAAAAGTTACTCTCAGCAAGATGATATTTTCACCATTATGTCGACAATATGAGTCATGTCGAGCCAATATCCAACAGCTACTGCTCTGTAGAGCTTGAACCACTGGCTTTTTAATAGGAAACAAATAGCTAACAGTGACAAACATGGCGAATGCCTTTCTGACATATCATATCATAGATTTAATTGATTTAAAAATTATTTTAATTCCAATTAATTTCTCTCCAGGATCATGCGCAAGGTAATGGGCAACAAGTCCAGTTGCCCCACTCAGGGTGACAAGGTGGTTGAGCTCATCTACATTGACATCGTGGGTCTTACCCAGTTTAAGAAGACGTTGGGACCTTCCTGGGTCCACTACCAGTAAGTACATATATATTTTATATATTTTACATTTAAAGGCCCTGAAAACCAATTGTCTTACTATTATCAATGTGATCCTACATGAACACACAACTTTCTGCCAAAGTTAGAACAGTTTTGGTTGTGTTCCGTGACAGATTTGTGTTTTTGTTTGTGTTCTCACTGGTTTGAAGTGGGCGAGATGTTAACTCATGTTGCTCAGACACTGTCACTCATATCTGATCAATGCACACCCACACAGTCCCGATGAAGCAGATTAGCTCAGTTATTAACTGTTCAACTTTTTCCTAACTTTAACTTTGTTGCATGAATATTTAATATGAATGAAAAATACTTTAAATTTGAAAGTTTTTAATACATTTATATAGAACAATCTTCAATTGCAAAATAGTTGGCAAGCAGCATATCGCTCCTTCAATGCCAAAACAAGAACAGAGATGTTTAAGTTAAATTGTCTCAAGGATGTGATTTGATTAGGAACAAAAGCACTTGCTGCTAGACAGTTGAAGACTTTGAAGAATCAACACAATGTGCGATTAATGGCTGCTGTAATTTAATTTAGTTTCTTCTTTAGCTGAGCGTGCACAATCTCTTTCAAAAAAAAAAAAAAACCCTGCTGCACGTTTGTTCAGTTACACATTTTCACACTGGGCAGCTTCCCAGTTTTATACAAGCGACTATTTCACAGCTCAGCTTGAGCTGTTGGTTGTTAACAGTCATGCTCAAAAGAATTGTAACTTCTTGTTTGAGTTTCTTCATATCATCAGTCAGTGGATTCAGTAATTTGTATAGTTCTCTATCATCGTGCAGTGGCTGCTAACTGGTTTTAACAGCTTCTCTCATGTGCAAAGGGCATCGAGTTGAGTCTCGCTGTTGTCTGGCACTTGGTGGGACAATGAGTCTATTTACTGCTCATACATTACCGCAATTTCCTAAAAGACTGAAGTAGCGTCTGTCGTTCGTGATGTTTTTGACCCACCGAGTCTTTTCTGGCTCACCAATTGCTCCGCTGAGAACCGTAGATGAGGCCTTCCCGGTTTGGTTTGAAAAAAGCTCTCATCTGCTCTGACTGACAGGAAAAGAAAAGGAACAATAAGTCTGGGGGCACTAATGGCCCTCGTGGTTCCTCCTGCTTGTCACCAGGTTTTGTTTGTCTGCGACATAACACCTTAAACTGTATCCGCTCCCTTTGTGTCCTGAGGAAATTGATTCAGCCTCAGGCGTATTGTAAGGTCCAGATGCTGTTTTCTGCATTATTTCTTCCAAGCATTATGGAGCACTTATGCCAGATCACTTAAAGTCACTGTTCACTTTCAAGGTGCTTTGTGAAAGAACACCTACACCCTAAAAAAAATTTTGCACACTAAACACTAAACTGAGTCATTTTTGTTCCCTTTTTGTCTGGTTTATTTTTTTGTGTTTAAGGAAAAACACCTAAAACTCTGTGAAGTTTCTGTTTATGATGAATGTGGGGTTTTTTTTTTATTGCCCCAGTCTCTCAGTACTGTATCACTGTGTTTCATTCTATTCCAGAAGGATGTGGGTATACTCTATTGTTTCCAGGCTATAAACTGGAGCCAATGTTGCCCTGTTGTTCCATTTCATTTCATCCTTTCATCCAAAACTTAATTGATGATGATTGTTTAATGCAGAAATGAAAACAGACAAATGAAGAGTTAGTCATCAGTTGCATGATGTACCATAAGATTGAGTTCATCATTTTGCCTCTTCCTCCTCCCAGTATCTCTCTCTCTCTCTGGCTCTCTCTCTTTATCTCTCCTGGCTTTTATTTCCATTTGTCACTTCCTCACTTTGTTTTGACACAGCACTGTCTCTATGCTTTGCAAGCGAAGTGTGAATTTCAGATCATAAAAGGTTCAAATCTAAAAGATCACACAGTTTTGGCAGGAAATTGTTATAATAAGCATGTTAGTCACCGCTGCTATGCCCGGTAAGCTTCCTGATCAAGCACGGCACATTTTATAGTCATTACAGCGGCAGAGTCACCACTTAAAATCTGTGGTCATTTTTGAAACAGTCATTTCAGACACAAGAGGCCAAAAGAAGATTCAGTCAGATTCTCTGAGCTCTAGCTTGCTGGCTAACTAACATTAGCTCACTAGAAAATGAAACACTTGCAAAAGGCTCTTAAATACGCGCTTACATATATGATATCTTTTTAACTCAGTGCTGTGCGAATGTGCAGTGTAGAGTTAGTTAGTACAATATTCTAAGGAAAAAATGATTTCTCTAATGCAACATTTAGATTTTTACTATAGACAGAAGTTCCAAGTAATTAGTTAATTGAACAAAAACACTAAAGGTTAAATTTAAGGAGAGAAAAGGAGTCATTTCACATAATCTTCAAATCATTACAAGGCAGGACAGAGCGGCTAACACGGCGCATGCGTCCATCCTAAACAGCACTTCTTACATAACCTGAACACTACAGAATAATGTAGTTATGACATGCCATCTCTTAGCCTTTGGATAATGCTGGGTCACCACTGTAGCTAACTAGTTAGACAGCCGTGCTCATTTCTGCAGCGTTTGCTTGAAAGCAGACAAACACATGGTTAATCATTCCTCCTCGACTCCTGCTCTTGGACTTTTCTCCTTTTTTAGAAAGAAGACGCTCACCTCCAAACCTCTTAAATGCTGTTTATCATTCCTAGAGCCCCGTTCACATGCTAAGAAACTCAACGCTTGACAGACCTGCTGTGCCTAATTGTGGCCTAGTCGCTCAGTTGACTATATTAACATGTTTAAACAGGAGAAGGATGCAGATTGTGAGCTCGTCAATTGTTTTATAGGTGTTCATTTATTGCTTGATAATAGTTTCGCAGGTTAAAGTCTGCAGAGTAGAACACATTGTCAATAAAAGGGGAATATTTATAGTCCCCGATGAAGCGATGTAATCTAAAAGTAAGTGAAAATAGCCAGATGTTATTAGCTGGATGGCAGCTCCAGTAAAGTAATTCATAACATATTTCATTATATCTTTCCCAGCTCCATAATGTCCTTGTGAAGCTTTTTTATAACCGAAGCCTGATGTTGGGCAGTAATTTAGTCATTTAGGCAGTCATTTATAAATACTTTTATAAGACAGACTCATATGTCATCATCGAGCTGTTATGTTTAGCCTCGGGGGTTTGAAAACATGAAACAGATCCTCAGGTAGATTCATATGAGATAAAAAAAATATTCCCTTCTGATATTACTGTTTCTGAATGATCCTTACGGGACCGTTTTATATTTTCTGATAGCGCGTCGGGAGATAATCGAGGCGAGAGAGAGGAAGCTATTATTTACAACGGTCATTATCCATTTGGGATCACTTCACAGGTAGATTACATTACAGCCGAATGAAACTGTTACTCTGAAAAACAACTCATCTTCACTCAGCCCGGCGTGTTTGTTATATTGCAGTAAGTGCATACTTGTTGAGCTACACTCCTGCCACATTATGACGCCCAACTGTCAACTCGCCGCACTCGCTATATATATACCGAAAGCCTCGCCCGCAGCTTACATCACGTCACGGCTCCGGCAGCACTTCCCCTCCTCTTGAGGATATTTACCGGGGACAGACGAGGGTTGTTTTTCTCCGACGCGAGCGGAGCTGGCATGTGGGCACGCCGTCGATGTTGTTGTTGTTGTTCTCGTTTCAGTCTAAAGTTTCCTCTTGGTGAATGTGTTTCCCAGCTCTTTCGCTCTCCAAGGGCCTTTCACAGTTCACACAGCCAGCTGCGCAGCATCTGCCTGAACGGAGAGACAATCGCTAAGAGAGAGGGACTTGTGTGTGTGTGTGTGTGTGTGCGTACAGCTGTATGTGTATATACTTGGCATCCATGTCTGTTTACACCTGGCTTCTTCTTATCACAATGATTAACGCCTTGACCCAAGCTGGGAATCGCATAAGTTTATTTACCTGGAAGAAAGTTCTGTTATCAGGCACAAGATGGCCAATAAAGCAGGCTCATTATTTTATGATTTTTGTTGCAATCGAAACAAGTGAGAAACAAGGAGACAGACTATGTTTGTAGGAGAAAGAAGGAGGAAAAAAATGTGAATAATAGCATGAGAGGAGAAGACAGATTTAGCGGTTTATAGCCAACTCAACAGCCTCAGTGCTTTAGTTAGAAAGAGTTGAGACAGCTCTTTCCTTTCTTTCATCAGCCCTTTGCAACATCCACAGTTGCTAGATATTTCACTCCTTAAGCTGAAAAATGTCAGTGCCTAACATGGAAAAAAAAATATATATATATATAGAGATGGCAAGGGACAGAAAATCACACCAGCATCTGAGAGAAAAGAAGTGAGTAACGGCGAGCGAGTTAGTGAAATGCAGAGCGTGGAGTTAAAGGTCATAAGGAAGTGATTCTCAGCATATACCACCCCCTCTTCTGGTTGTGCTCTAATTAATCCTGCACAGTGACCTTTGAGTCAGCCATGATGTTCATTCACAGTCTCACACCTCCACAGGACGGGCTTTTCACTACGTCTCAGTCTGAAGATGGAGGCTTTCTGTTGGCGGTTTCATGTTCCTGAATGGAGCGTTCTGAAGACTCTAATAAAAGACATTCATTTTTTATACGCCACTGCATATGAAATGTTAGCATTAGCATATGAATGAATGATTAAAAGAAAAAAAAAAAAAAGGTACATCCCACATGGGATCACATGGCAGTAATACAACATAAAATACAGACTGCAGGCAGTTGACATTCATGTTCCAATTAAAAACAAATAATTGCTGCATAACACAGACTGTACATGATTCTGAACCAAAAGAAAAGAAAGTAAAACATGTTTTACACAGAAACACAACAGAATAGAAACACAGTTGCATTGTCCAACAACAGTAAAAGTCCATCTTTTTTAGCTTTACTGCATTATGTCTTAAATCATGATATAAAGGACCATAGAACACAAAAAAATGGATTTCACTTTCTATTTCCTGTAACTTGCATCACTGACAAAGTATATCTTGTTCATCAATACCAACATAACATCCTGTTTCTCAGTTGAGCAAATGAACACAAATAACACGCAAATCTTCAAAATCACTCATCATATGAGTCTATGTTAGATAACTTTCCTACAGTATTAGCTATCTCGGTTAGTTCATTTTCTAGGTCTTGTGGGTAACTAGTGTGGTTTAGATTAAAATGATGTAACCATTGGCTTATTTCTTGTTTTTACTGTGTGTAGTGGTTTATACTCTATATGTATGGAGTTGACTTGTCATGATGTTAATGTTAAGCAACTTATCAGATATGCGTCTGGCATGGCAGCAGTCATTAAAACATGTCTTTGTGTGACATCACAGGTGCATGTTACGGGTGCTGGATTCGTTCGGGACGGAACCAGAGTTCAACCACGCCCACTACGCCCAGTCCAAGGGTCACAAGACGCCCTGGGGGAAGTGGAACCTCAACCCGCAGCAGTTCAACACCATGTTCCGTAAGTCGGCAAAACGCCAACACGCTGTAAAGCCGCTTCTCTCAACTATCACTATAGGACCAGTAAGCTTTAGCTCTGAGTAGTTTTTTTAAAAAAAAAGAGCATTTGGCTTAATTATAGTGTGCGTGCAGGATTTCAAAAGCCCCGTTTATGTAATAAAAAAAGCACAGAGAAATCCGCTGGTTGATTTAAGTCAACAGACTGTCATGACAAATATACAAAGTTCTTCAAGCATCTCGTGCAGGACGGTTAAGCATGACACCGAGCTTCTTCACCACATCATTCTCGCAGATTTCATCACCTCACCAAGTTCCCCACACTGTTATTTAAATGAAGTGATGGTGCCACACAAAGCTACTTTCAGTATAAATCATGTTCATTGCACCACAGGCTATTTCCTACGTCCACAGTTCCAATCCAATTTTTTTCCTATGAATGGGATGTTTTGGTTGGAAACGAGGCACATAAGACGCTGTGAAAATCAGCACAGTGCGAACTAATGGAATGTCATCAAGCAGATTAAAGCAGAGTACGAGGTTGGAACTCAGCTCTCCATTTTTACTACTTATTACGAATGTGGGACGGCTTTATTGCTCTGCATGTGCGTGCATCACTCCTGCTGAGAGATCACTCTGTAACTACTGTGGTGGATGAGTCGCCGTGGAGCAGCAGAGGAGAGAAGGGAGCCGGTCCCCCAGGGGTACTGACCTTTTCCCCATGGCTAAGAGAAAGTGAAATGTTACCCCTGCAGTCCCCCGTTTGCGAGGTGAGGCCCGGAGCTCTCCAGAATACCATGGCACCTGAATAGGCCCTTTGTGAGCTGAATAGGGTACGTCTTTCTCATAACACACTGAGGCCTTTACACGAAATCCAGTTAAGAGTCGCTAGGTTAGATGATATCGCTGGTGAAACAAGTGCACAGTGGTTTGGCAGCGTGTTAAAACCACAGAATGGCATCACTTCCAAGCACGAGAGACGAGAAAGAGTTTGAGGTTGTTTTTTTTTCCCTTTCTGCTTTGTGTTGCATGACACCTTGCCCTGAGGCTAAAGAGAAGTATACGTACCATGCAAACTAAACAGTATTTCACATTTACTCCTCCATGGATGATAAACTTGCTTTGACAAATGTCTTGCTATCAAACCATGATCAAATAATATTTGCACATTGAACAAGTATGTAGTTTTTAGCAGGTGTATCTGTTAGCTTAGTTTCACAACGGGTGGAGTTTGCTTTTTTAGGACATATTTAGTGATGGTTGAACTCTACAATGATCTGGAGGCATGTTAACCCCACCTGTGTGGTCCTGCAAGCATGAAGAAATATATAGTGTTTTAATACTATTCGCAAATATTGTCGCCAAGGTGTGGCAGACATAGATTTGTTTTAGACAGAGAGTTCACACAACAGAAACGCTCCTATATGAAATATAATATTTGGACCCTTCGGTCTTTAAATTGCATTTCTAATCACTTATTGAATATAGACGTAACAATGGACAAATCAGATCGTAGCAGGTAATTTATTCTAGATTTGGATTGGTCCATTTGTTACGATTAGGCAGTGCTCCATAAATCATTGGTTGGGGGGAACTGGGTGTCTGTGGCCTGTGGCCAATAAGACAAGACAAGGCCAAATTGACCTCATTAATCTCATTCATTCAGGCCACAGTCGGGCTAGCAGGGAGTGTTTTCTGGTGTGCAATTTGTGTTTGAATGGGCTGCGTGACTTTGTTTAGTTGGCTCTCTTTCATAGCACAAGTCATTTATAATCAGGAGAGCTGAACACTTACAAATATAACATAGTTAACCTTTACTGTAGGACAGAGTGACATGTAGGGATTCAACTCCTGTAATTCATTTACTACACACTTCATCAGCTTAAAAACGAGTTTGTTACAGAGGCCTTTTCGCTATGTTACATAAACCTGAAGTGAACTAAACCGACTCCAGACTTTTTATCCAATTATTTTGGAAACAAGGATGACTATGAATAATGATCCTTTTAATCCATCTGCAATGCCGTCACACAGAAACTTTCCCGAACTGAGGTCTTTGACATGCACTTTCTCTCTTTCAGAAACCCATTTAGAAACCAAGTGAAGTATATACATGGCAGGAAATCAGCTTTGTTTACCAGGTTTCTCTTGTCATAATTAATCAGGCCGTTGTACTGCTTCACAGGAAGAAATAAGAAGAAAAGGTTACTGCAGAAAGCCGATAATAAGCATTTTACTTGTAAATGCACTGAAAGGTGTTAAGGAAATAGTGGCTTCCTTGTGCAGTCTGTTAGGTTGATCATTTAACATATACCATAGCGTCTGCCTCTGTATGTTTCTCCGTTGTGTATCCCTGCCGCTGAGTAGCAGCAGATAGTATTTATCTTTGAGACATTGCCAAATACGTAATTGACCCTGAGACCCGCCAGGCAGATCGAGCCTGTAAAGCTTTGATTGATAATGTCACTGGAACACCCACTTACTTAAGTTTTTCTCCATCTGTGTGGGATCAATAGACCGACGTTGTTATTCTCTGACTTTGTCTCTCCAACACGCCTTCTGTACATGCCGTCCAAAGCACAAACAAACTTTTCAGAACACTTGGAAACACATAAAATGTATTCTTGTTAGCTAATATCTTCAGAACTACAAGACCGAAAGCAAGAATCTGTTGAAAATAAGATAAACACTTCTCTGGAAAGTAAATAAAATGCTGAGGAATGTGGAGAAACAGCCTTTCTTTATATCTCTGTTTCGTTAGAAACCCTTTTTTAAACACTTGCTCTGATTGATTGCAGTGAATCAGCATAATGGAAGTGGTGCAGAAAACTCTAATAGTGAAGTCGGAAATTCTGTAGAGACAGATACTATGACATTATTCTGATCTATCTGCATGTTTTTTTAATAATTATTCACAAGGCTTGGGCAGTGTAGTGACCTAAACTAATATTGAGGTTGTTTGTTACATAGTAGGCAATTAGCATCACTGAGATCTTAAATCCTAACATATAGTCATATAGTTAGACTCATGATGAGCAGTTTAAAGTATAAAAAGTTACGCAACAGAACCTTAGATAACATCTTTTTTTTTATCCCACACATTCTTCCTCCTTGTCAAAACATGTTGCCTGCATTACCCACAATGCAACTCAACCACTTTGATGCGTAAAATCAGTAGAAGTCCCCTTTAATATCTCAGTTTCCATCTTAATATTCTGTCGCAATAGATTTTTCATGTTTGAATAATTTTTTTTTCTGAATAAATAAATGACTTCCTAAAAAATTAAGTGATCATTAGCTGGTGCATTTCTTGGTTTTGTCCCCAGACTGTATGAAATATAGCTGACATTAGCTATCAATCATCAATAACCAATACTAATCATTTCAGTTATTAATTTTCCTTGTGGATATGTTTTCAGATTTGTGTTGCGGTTCTGTATTTCACACATCTAATTAATCAAACATCAGTTCATTATTTGACATTTCAAACATTTATATTAATTCTGAATAGAAAGCTCAGCGTGCTGATAGAAAAGACCCTCAATCATCAGGTCTGTGGCAGATTATAATGTTTATATTAAAGAAATAATAACTACTGATTATAGAGAATTACTTTGAGATTAAATGCATTGAATTTTCTGATTAACGGGTCAACTCTCAGTTCAGCTCATGCTCAAATCTTTCCGCATCTTTCATGTTCTCATCAGTTCTAATCTCAAAGGTGCTTTTCTGAAAACATTTCAGGTGGAGATGCTTATTTGCATGCTTCAGGCTCAGATAAGTTGCAGGACCACAAAGTCTTTGATGTAGAGTTTTCAAAGCACTGGAGATTTTACTGTGCTTACTGCTGATGCTGCATCTTTGCAGTTTGAAATGTTTTTGTTTTTTTCTTTCTGTCTGGCCAGCAGTAAAGAAGTTAGCTCCTTGTGAAATGTGTCTTCATGCTCAAGTGTTAGGCCAGCATTAATCACATAATCCTCAGTCTGTGACTCGGGATTGCATTTGTCTTATGTGCTTCTGCAAGTATCATTGTGTGATGATGTAGTGGAGTCTCTACCAATGATTCAGAGAGTTTTCTCCTGCTTGAAAGGAAAGCCCTCAACAGTCCCTCTCACCCTGGCAGAGAAGATAACCCACCCTCGACAGAATCGCCGACATTTCTTCACCCCTCTCCACCATTCAGCTCGACCAGGTTGTGCCAATATTGACTCCCAATCTGACAGAGTGAATCCAGGCTTCCTTACAAAGCAAATTTGTCCCCCACGCTCACAAATTTGTCAAGAGCAACAAAGCAGCTGCTTTCCCGGCAACGCTGTCCTCCCAGGCTGTTTGTTAGCTAATAGCGAATGAAGCTGTGGCAAGTTGAGTGACATTTTGAGTGGCGGCTCTAGTGGGAGAGGAGGCATCTGTTGCCAAATGCATCAAGAGGGCCGAACACTAATTAACAGCCTGTCCTGTTTACACAGTTAGTTTGGTACATGAGTGTTAATGTTGCCTCCTCCCAGTGCCGAGGACCATCTCCGTCTCTTTGCCATTTAAGTTATTTGTAATCATCTGAGACGTTGTACTGGCACATCTGTATTTGTCAAATAATGTGCAGGAAATATGTTAATTATTTGTTTTGTTTTTTTATCCATAATTAATTCACATCATCTTTAATTGGCAATATGTAACAGTTAGTAATGTCATGTCAAAGTGTGTAACTTCATGTGCATGCTCTCTAATTAACATCTGTTAGCATTAGTAGTATTGCAAGGATTCAGTAACGGCTATTTAATAGACATAATGCAGGTTGATTATACAAATTTCATAAGCAGTGATACACATCAGAATACATGCTATTTCTCTTACATGTTTATTTTTTAGAATTAGTCATGTACCTTAATAGAACCAAGAATTAATTTATTATATTAAATAATTTAAATGTTCTTGTCATACAGTAAATCAGCCGTCACTCCCCACTTTCATTTTGTTATCATCCCACCTCTCTTACTTCTTTTCCATACAAGCGCATGATTGGCTGACGGAAGAAGATTAAAGGTGTACTTCCTCGATTTAGTATTTCACTTCCATAAAGTCGGGTGACTCATATTAGGCAGATTAAAAACAGAATCGAAACTGCAGAGATATTCTCGCATTTAGTGCCCTGATATGGGTCAAGCTCCAAAAAACATCGGAGCCTACAATTCCCATAATGCAACTCAATATGCAATTTCATTAGACGCTAGTTTGTAGTACATCAAAAAGTTGAAATGTCAAACCAAAGCTGGCATAACCCTGATGACATCACTATGACATCATCAGGGTTCATTTCGACGATGACTAGTAAACATGTAAAATCAGTGGAGTGCTCCTTTAATATTAACCAGCAGTGCTATTGATCTCTGGTTAATGTTATTGTTTTATCAGCCAGCATTAGACAGAGACTACAGGTGTTTCAGGGAGCGCCTCACACACAGCTGGTGATGTCTTCGTATTATTCCTGTGCTCTCTGTCACACACACACACACACAACACACAGTAAAATAACAGCATAACAGAGCAGGTAAAAGGTACCTCTGTGCATCATAATGCAGGGACGTATAGAACAGGAACAACACTTGAATACAATAGACTTGAATTTACACAAAATCTGCAGCCCAGAGACACGCCATCACATGCGGTGTGAGGAAGAGCTTTCAGCATAATAACGTAACACTTTCACCGGCTGGCACGCCGCCTAGAGAAAGTACTGCACACTATATCAGCATATATCTCACTAAACATGTCCGGTCAGGACACTGAGTGGGGAGTGTGTCAGTTTGATGTATTAAATATGATGTGCTTTATACTTGTCATAAGTATCCAAAAAGGACATTCCACTACTACCATTTATGTGAATGTGATATGAATTATGATAAGTAGAAGATATAAAAGACTTCTGCTCATTCCCGTTTCAAATCATTTATGAAAAATGAGACTTTTTTTTTTTCTTTGTTTAATAATTGCTCAGTCTGGTGGTGCGCTCATTAAATCTACATAACACATTTCCTGCTCTCTGCTCCTTTTTTTTTTTTTTTAATGTTTGCCTAAAGATATTTAGCCAGAGCCAGTAAATGAACTGCCTGGAGAGATGAAGAGAGAGTGAACAAACATTGGCTTATTTTGTCGAGTGGGAGAAAATGTCACATTCCAGCCAACACCCGTACGAAACACACACATTCAAACAGAAAACATGTCAACCTGGCTTGTGAAACTACCGCAGCGTAGTTGAACTTTAACACTCCGTCATTATTTCTGCTTTTATCTACTGCATGATAACTGTCGAACGTTTGGATTCGTCCCCTCTTATTACGTAAGGTGTTGTTAGTCAAGAGGATATTCACGACAGTTGAATCTGACTTGCTTAAATGCTTGCAGACATCTGAATATGAACACGCAGGGTCGAGATTCTTTGCTGAATTGTTCTCAGTAGACCTCGTGTTATTTACTACGCTGAAGTGAATTCCTCCACTTCTCCATTGACTGACTGACCTTAATTTGCCTCTGTGGTTAAAAAAAAAAAAAACACTCTGACCAAAGCAGCTCCTCGGGGCTTTGACACAAACCACAAATGTGCCCTAAAACACCTCCCTCGCAGATGTTTCATTCACCGCTTGCTTTCACAGAGCAGATGAAGGGGTCTGCCTTTCACTCTTCTTCTACTAGTCATTTTTAAATTTTTAAATCATCAGCCTCAGTCATTCCTGGCTGCTCTGCTCCATATCTCTGTCTTCACGTTTGTTTCGGAAGGCAGATGGCAGCGAGGTAAAGCGCCACCAACGTCGGGCTCCATACTTGACCCGTTCATCTCGTGGTTCCCATAGTAACCAATCATCACTGGGCAAGTAAGGAGTGGAGGGAACAAAAAAAAAAAAAAAACCCAGAGTGCTTGCGGAGCTGTGTTGCGCAACTGTTCCCGTCTCTCTCTGGAATTATGATCTGTGCTAAACACTGAGGTTGAAATGTGCTTTATCTGAGTGAAGCGCATGTACTCTGAAAAGCAGACATGTGTGTAAGATGTGTTCGAGGCGTTTTTGTTTTTGCCTCAGTGATGCATATATTAAGATGAGGAAAACGGCTAACTATGTCTGAGGTCATTTGTCATCCCCTCTTTCTTTCTTTCTTTCTTTTTATCCCATTCTTTCTCTCCTTTTGTCTTGCTGTAAAGAACATTGAATGCATCATATAAAAGGTGAAATGAGGCCTTTGAAAGCCTGTAACCCAGCCTGTTTAATCTCTCAGAGGCAAGCGCTGACATTCATTTGTGTTTTGTGTGTGTGTGTGTGTGTGTGTGTTTTTGCATGTATGTAAATCATTTCTTCTTCTTCTTCCTCTTGCCGCAGCTCACACACCAGACAACAGTTTCCTGGGCTTTGTCGTGGAGCAGCACCTCAACGCTAGCGACATCAAGCACATTGATGACATCAAGAGGCAGAACCAGTCGCTAGTCTACGGCAAGGTTGACAACTTCTGGAAGGTACTATGATCCTTTATGCACACACACACACACACACACACAGACATTACTCAAACACACTGTACAAACATGTAAATTTGACACTTAAATGCAGCATGATCAGACTTTTTGCTCCCAGTAGGCAGACTTATCGGATCATTAAACATGACTATATTTAGTTATTGACATTTTTGAAAAAGGTAAATTTACTTTCACTGCACATTCACTACACTTTATGATCTAGTTCTGACTTCTGAAAGCAGAAAAACCTGCAAACATACCCTTGAATGTACACATTCACCTACAGACACATTCACACAGACTTGTACCTTTACATTCTGACATACACAAATGCACACATAGATATATACATATATATATTCCTTCTGAAGATGAAAGTGACAGACTTCACTAGGCTTGCCAAAGAACACCAGCACACCAAGGATAACCCATTTTCAGCCCTCCGAGAGCTCCGCAGTGAAACTCTTTGAACAACCTTGGGTAAAACCTTGGGTTTTAACAGGAAACTTAATAACAGTCTGGTTTAGGAGCACAAATTCAGCTTATCGCCGTCTCCGTGGAGTTTTTAATATATTCAAATGCATGCTCGCACTGCGGCACCAAGACCAAGGAATTACTGTATCCTAGACAAAAAACGACTCGGAGACTTGGAGAGATTTGCACATTGTTTGGCACGCCATGGATGGTTGGATTACCGCCCCGCGCCTTGATGAGCTTTCAGCCGACACCATGTATGTTTCAGAACGGGTCGCTCCAGATCCAACTGACTCTTTAGATGTCTGACAGAGTAACTTTGCGAAAAGATAAAAGAAGCAACAAGAGAGAATTGTCTTCATGTAACATGCCTGTAGTGCAAATTTCTTCTCACATCAAGACGATGTGTGATGAAGATGTGTAGAATTGAATAATAAGCCTAAACGAAAAGACTAAAGAGCTCATACAAAACTATTCTATACAAACTTTCCCATTTGGCTTTTACCTAACTTTATCAAACTAATTGACTTTCTGAACGTCCATACAGCTAAACGGCTCATGATTTTTGGCCGTATTTGCAAAGGGTAGGTTTGCCGAGCATGAATGCTCTTTTTTTCAGCAACGCCCTTCCTCAGTCTCACACGCAAACAGTCACACCCAGGAGCTGCCCAAGACGAGGACAGCTGCTGAGTTCCACTCGAGCAGATGGGAAATGAGTGTCTAGAACAAGACGTAAACAGTATGATTCAGAGTGTTTATTTGCTCGCTCGCTGCCCATTTTTTCCTGGCCGGTGCGAGGTTCAAACAGGTGATCCTATGAACCATATGTATATTTTTCTTTATACCAAGATGACCATCACCACATCTTCTCTACTTTGAAATGAGATGATTGTAACTACCAGACCTTAATCCAGACAGATTAGTTCCTTGCAAAGAGCTAAGAAAAAAAAACAGTTTGTCTTAAACCAACTATATTTATTCCATCCTTATCATGCTGCTCCTGAAGATCCTTATCCTTAAGTGTAGGGTTAATTTGACATCTAATGTAATCTGAATGGAAATCTCCATAATTGTGCCATTTAAACGATAACCCACATTCATTAAGACTGATTTTTGCCATTGTCATATAGTTTCTGTAGGTAGTTAAATACGCATTATCTTTCTATCTTTAAATGACCCATCAAATTTCTCCAATTCGCCATATGATGTAATTCCAGTTTGCTATGTTTCTGTTGAGAGAATAATACGATCAAACTCCATCCACTGACCACTGACGCCAGTATTTTAGCGTCTGGATACTCAAATAAGGCCAATATTAACAGAACCAGAAATGAACAGAATCTCAAACATATCCAGTAACACTTCTGCTGTTTGAATTTCAAAGCCGTACTACAAGGCTCTAAATCCCAAGGTGTTAGTTTTTTGTTTTTTTTTCATCCAGAGGTAGCTGGTGCGCTGCTGCGGTTTGTGGCTTCTTGTAGTGCACCATTCAGTTTAGCTTTAAAAGGGCAGACGGGAGAGCCCATCAGTACACAGCAAGGGGCATTAGCTGCTAATCAGACTCCCAAGCGTGTTCATTACCTCCTGCTTTTAATTAAAGGGCCATTTTGGGGCCGACTGATAACGAGCTGGCTTTACTCCATTTCCCTCCCTCTTTCTTTTTTTTTTTTAATCGCGCCGTCCTTCGATCTTTCTCCGTATTTGAGAGGTTCCCGTTTCAAAATGACACATCCATTATTTAAAATAGAAAGCGTGACCTACTGTAAGAAAACGATTTCTCGCATGAAGGTAAAACTCACAATGGAATTACACTCGGGTTGTGAAATGAATGATCTGAAGACATCTCGAGAAGGGTTAATACACAGAATTACATTTTCAGCTCTGTTAACACTGCAAAAGCTAAATCCACTTGTGTTAATCAGCTAGTGCAACAACATTCCTAGTCACAAGGAGGCTTTTTAAAAAACAAATAAAACTAAACTTTAACTTAGATAAGGAAAGCTGAACATTGTGTTCATAACAAATGGAGAACGAATGCAAGTTGTCCAGCTTATCACATTTCTTACTTTATTGGGCTATAAAACAATAACAGTGTGGAGAAATTACAGACATTTAAACCGGCAATGCGTGGTCCAAACAGTGCCTGAGCCAGAAGAGCCACAGACGTTTCATTAAACTAAATGTTGTCTCCTTCAGCACCCATACTTTGGAGGGGTTAATATGGGTTAGACAAGTAATAGTCTTCACATATAATACAGCCTATTGAAAAGCTCTCTCTACTGCCTCATCAGTATGCAGGAGTGCTCAGGTCACGCTCATCCCACAGGTGTATGAAGTGAACCGGTGTGTGAAGCAGACTGAGTAATCACCCAGACACACACTCGCGCTCTCATTCACACACAATTTTCACACTGGTGCAACAGCCTTCACCGCACATTTTATGGAGATGCACGCCAGATGCTTTGTAGTGCAAATGAGTTTCTCGTGAGCACAAAGCAGTTTCCTTCGCCCCCGTGACAAAATTAGCTCATCAGTTTAGGAGCTTTTTTTTACATGAAAGCGGTGGAGATTCTCAGGGAAAGTAAACTTCTGGCAGGACATTGAACCTCTAACCTCTTAGTATCAGGGGAGGGTTTCTAGTCTGTGTACCTTTTGTTCACCGGATTTCCTTTTTTTAAAAATCAGCAAACGTTGTAGTGTTTTTCCTCAATAAGCACTTTTTTTTATTGCCCGACGCACTCATAAGTCCAATCTCCAACTGAAAAAAAAACTGCTAAATTTGGGCTATTTTCAAATATTTTGAAAAGCGGATGGATTAATCAGTATTTGTGTGTGAGCTTTTATGCTTATGTAGCTTATTGGCACTAGAAATCAGGAATCTGGCAGCAGGACAGGACAAATGTGGCCTCCGGAGATTTAATTGAAGAGATGATAGCAAAAAAATTGCACTCGCTGACAGCGTACAGAGGCGGGTGTTCTGAAAATGTATCCACTGATCATAACCTTTTCAGACATGTCTCTCGTGTCTGATACTCATTTTAGACGTTTTCTTCTTCAGCGCTACGCTGTATCATGACAAAAAATGAATGCCTGATGAGGTCTATTTGGCTGAAATGTTACCATTATAAATGACTGTGAGCTAATTAACAGTGTGCAGATGTTTGGGAAGCACAGGGGAGATTTTCACCGCTCCAGGGCTGAAGTCGTACCTAATTTTGTGATTAAATGCCTTAGCTTCACTTAGAATTTGGCAAACAAAACTTGGGAACATGGATCGGTTGTTGAGAAACAGCAGCATTTATTCACTGATGAAGTGTGTAGTCATTCCTGCTTTCACAATTTATGCTAACCTGACTGCTCCGATCACCAACACATCTGCCTGCACTGAGTTATTCCTTAATAGGATGAGGATACTGATATAACACCAGATTACTAAAGCAAAAGTGTGAAGAACTGGAACTGTGTATAAAAATACAGAAATTTGAGCCACATTCCTACATCGAGCACCATTTTTTTTGTCTCAGAAAATACCCTCACATCCTGAAATCTGCGGCGATTAAACCTGTGATTACTTGTTTCGGTTTTATTTCCAGTAAAATAAAAGCTCATTTTGCCGGGCACTCCTCAGAACCTCCGGAGGCCTAGTAGAGATCTCGGGGATTAAACAACCCGGGATGGCAAGTAATCATTTTGTTGTTGAAGAGGCAGTGTCGATGGTAAGAGCCCAAATAAAATGGCCAGACCACCTCGAAGGGAGCCGTTTCCATGGCAACCCAGTTGGAGGAATAGAAAGGCAAAGCGAGGGAGCTGAGAGTGACTGCTTGTCTCTCCTTTCTCTCTTTTTCCATACATACACACATCATACAAAGCAGCTGGTCATTGTTAAGAACGCAGCACTGCATCATCATTTCACGCCAAGAGCACTGAGATATCTACATTTCTTTTCTAACTGGTACGATGTAATAAAAGTTATTGATTCTCACCAGATTCTTATACTATGTTAAACGGGTCACTGTCCTTATTTCTACCGCGTTCAGTGAATAAGAAAGCATTTGATGAGGCAGAAGGGAACACGAAGAAAGGTGAGAATGAGTAGGATGAACGGAGAGGCAGAGCTGCAGGCCCTTGGCAGCACATCAGAGGACATGGTGGAGAAAGACAAATTACACCAAACTGACAGGGACACACACACACACACACACACACACACACAGAGCTGGCATATGCAGAGTAGGAAGGGCAACCATCCCATACTCACACAGGCTCATAAACAGACAACAGTGTGTTTCATCCCCCTCTCTTCACGAGTCAGGTCGAACATTAAACCTTCCTTCGTTTTTTTTTTTACTGCGCTCGTCTGATCCGATGTTGCAATCCCTCGTGCCATTAAACAGGCGTGAGTGCCAGTGTAGAAACCTAAATTTGACGTTTGAGGAAAGAAGTGGGTTGGAGTGGGAAATGTTATTGCGGTTATTAAATCGACTCCTTCTGTCTCGGATGTTTCATTGAATTAGGCCCGAGACGTTTCCAAAAGATTTTATTTGTTACTGCGGTGTTTTTTAACTCAGCAATTTGTAGAGTTAAATATTGTGCTTCCAGTTTATCTACAGTATATTACAACTAGAAGAGGGTGCATTCTCTAAAGGAAATGTACATGTGCTCCCTGCTGGAAATATATGAGATAATGAAAGAAGTTGAAGTGGCAGTTAAGATGCAAAGGCTGAAAAAAGCTGAAGTGTCAATTTAAGTGTTAACTGCTGAAGATTCAGTTGAACTTCAAGCACTAAAAGGATGTGAATTGTCATTTGTGTGAGGAGTAAACTGAGCTTGGTGGGTCAGTTGTTGTTGAGTCGGTTCTGAAAGTAATTCAGATGTATAAACCGAAAGAAGATGCCAGTTGAAGTGTCGGCTGAAGTGTTGACACTGAAGGCAGCTCAGGAATAAAATGTGTATCAACAGTGGAAGTTATGGGACAAAGAAGTCTTTTGTTTGAGTGTCAGTTGGAGTGCATTAAAAGCAGATGAAGTCTATTATAGAATAAGAAATGAAAGCAGTGAAAGTGTTGGTTGATGTAGAGTATAAGCACCAAAAGCAGTTGAATTCTCATTCGAAGAATACAGTTAAAACATCAGTTGACAATTCGAAAGCAGCAAAAAAGAAGTTGAATATTTTTTTAAAAAGTATGAACAATTTTAAAGAATCTGACTAGAAGAGTCAGACTTGATGGTTGTAATTTACTTTGTTCCATTAGCTTTGATTTTATCGAGCAAAAGGAGGACAAAAGCTTTGAACATCAACACTGTTTGCTTCTGTGATCATTCACAGCAGCGGTAATTGGCTTTACGAGGGGAAGAGAGGATGCATCTGCCAAATGTGAGGATGTAACAGAAAAGTAATACAATAAACAGTGAGATCATTTATATTAGTTACAGTGGGGTTACAATAGTTAGAATAATAACATTACAGTGAAAATAGGAAATTAGGATTTTAATTGAGCAAGAAGCCCGACTCTGCTTATGCCACATTGACCTCATTGATTCTCAGCCAAAAGCACATTTTGTGATAATTAGCCTTAAAATAATATAGACTATTCTCAATGGCACCTGTTTTGTTTTGCTCCACTGAAAGCAGTAGGAATGTATGGAAACGTGTTAAGATCCCCCCCCCCCTCCGGTGCCATTAGCTTCTTTATACGAGGTGTGAAGCATTTAATTGCACCCAATGAAGCATGTGACGTTACAGGTGTTTCCATCGCTACAGGACAGACTAGAATATCATAGCTGCTGCTTGCTTATGTTTTTTTTTTTATTTTTATTTTTCTCGCACCGGGCTTACAAGTGGAGGCTTCCTCACATATGTGCTCAGTCTGTTACACTCGGATGATTATGGAGCCCTCGTAGACACACAGCAGGGACTGACTTGTCAGCAATCACATACCATTTCCGCCTGTATCTACAGACAAATACATGCTCTGGCCAGCTACCAAACTCCAATAGGTTATACCCCGTTATGTGTAATGGGGCGTAGCGGGGCATTGAAGTAAATAACAACACCTGACTGCACTCCAAACACTTCTGGATACCATTTTACCACTCATGTTCCACTGGGTACTTCTAAAGTATCTGTCAAAGCTGCTATTGGCTTTTATAGTACATCTATCTGTTAAGCTGCTTATTTATAACTACATCTGCCAGTCCGGTTATCTTTTTATCTTTATGAGTCATATAGTAGTTGTAATAGTATACGCTGGTAAAGAGGCAGCTGAAAACTAAACCTCCATGTAGCAGCTGAGTTATATTTACAATAGGAGTGAATGGATACTTTAAAACTAGAAAACAAAGTATTAAACGCTAGCTATGTTGATAGAAATACCACTAATTACCATGACATTGTATTATATTCAAAAGAACTTCATATGTTTGCATAAACCAGGTTCGTCATGATGCTTTCCATTACACCCTTCATGTTTAGTTAATCAGTAAAGATGTCCTCACTGTATCATTAGGCAGACGTCAACCATCGGGACAAAAGGTCACGCTCTGCAGGAGCAGCAAGAGCAGCTTACAGTCATCACTAAAGTGTCCTTACAGTGAACTGTATTTGACTGACTCGACACTATGGTATCACTGCAGAGATATGTGTATAATGAGCTTTGCATATGAGACCGGAAAAGGTTTTTTTTTTTTTTTCCCCTCCTTCTTTGAAGAACAGCCGAAGTAAATTTTTTTGTCCCTACCGACAAGCTTCCAGTTTTCGGGCCCCAGAGTGCGTCAGTCGGGAAATAATTTCAGATAGGAAGACGATCTGAGGTGCGTTTGATGTTTGATATTGAAGGCAGTTTTGAGGGTCGAGTAAGTCGAACCAAGTGCACCCTTCTGCAGTCTAATGAGGCAAAAGCTCTTCTCTCCTCTTGAGGTTACTGGAGTTATATATTTATATACTATTGCACATATGATGCTTTGTTTGTAAGAATCCTGTGCAGGAAATCACTTAAAGAATAACAACATATGCATCAATATACAATAAAATTCCTATGAAAGAAAGATCAAAAAGAATGATTACAAAGAAGAAGTGTTTGTATCAAATATAGTTTCTCAAGCAGAGGAAGAAGTTGACGGTTTCAGTTGAAATGAGCTATAAAAAAAGATTAATCGTTTCCATCCCCCCAGTGTCTTGACACCGCTACCTGTCAAGATTAAGCTCCGAAACATCAAAAATCTGCTCTCAGCCCCGGAGCTCTGCCGCTACACGAACATATAGAGAAGTTTAATAATAAGAGAGGAGCAGTCTGTACAGACACGTATCAAGCTTGTTGATCCCCCTTCTAAACCACAGACAAGGGAGAGAGAGAGCTGATAGTAACTGTAACCCGACTCATAAACACACACCTTCCATCCGTCAACAGTGGATTTGAACATGTCTTAACATATTAACAGGAAATAATGGCTGATATCTGCTTCCTTATCCCACTTAGCTTTAACAAATAAGGTTTCTGGTAAGACTGTATACACAAGAACATCCTGTTTTTTTAATTCATTCATGCCACTTGTTCAGGTTCGTCTGCCTCTGATACTTTTGGTTCTTTTGGTAACATTGGTCTAGTTTTTCTTTAACAATCAGTAACATTTTAGCCTTGCTTTTGGCATGACGCTATGGATACTGAGATTGAAATATCAACTGTAACAACTATGGGATGGATTGCAGTGAAATTATGTACATACGTTAACGGTTCCCAAAACATGAATCTCACTGACTTTGGTGATCAGGTGACTTTTCATCCAGCAAGTCTAACTATTAATTTGACCAATGCATCCCCATCAACCTCAATTGTTCCTTGCGTTTTGTGCTAATTAGCAAATGTTAGCATTTAGCTCAAAGCACCGCTAGCATGGCAATTGACTCCTACTCTTGTTTTGGATAATAGAGGCTTTTTATTGCTAAACATGTAAAAGCTTTCATGAGCTGCATATAAAGCGTATTGAATTGCCGTTCTGGTATATCAGCAGGTAACACGTAGTAAACCTGACATTTATTTGTAGGAAAATGTTGCAACTTATTACTTTTCTTTGCCTTTACTGCCTCAGAGGCTGCGTCTCAGCCAGTACATCTTCCTTCCCCAGACGCTCATCCCTCAACCCGTCCCTCCGCCGACAGAAAGCAGCCGCCGCCTCTCCTGTTTCCTCTCCCAGCCAGGGTTTACAAATTCCCTCTGATTTACAAGGTCATAAAACTCTCCTCCTCCTCCTCTTTCTCTCCTGCTTCAATCAACCTCTCCAGCTAAAGCAGTTATTTTATAACTCCCCAAGCATGTGCTCCTGTACAAGGCTGCCTCCATCGATCCGCTCCCTGGTTCCAGATTGCATATTGCATGCGCCCTGAGACGTATACAGCCACGTACGGCACAGATGTATGCAGACGCTCGGCTTGCTGAATCGCACAAGGACACGGAGGGAAAACTTTCATGTCATCTTATCAGTCTGTCTTTGCTCCTGTTAGCGTTATAAACTTCCTACTTCACAGTCTGCTGACAATAGAAAGAGCCTTATAAATTAAAGTTGACATTATATCATTACGAGAAGGAAAGGAAAAAGAAAAATCCGCAATAAATGGTGAGTTGTGGTTCAACAGGGATCTAAAAACGCACCTTGTAAACACTTCTGAATCTCTTTGCCAAGAACGCAATTTATTATTTTTTTTCTTTCAACCTGTTTGTAGGGTGTTCTTTTTAAACACACTAACCCTTTTATACTAACTCGAGTGGGTCTGTATGTGAGAGAGAATCCATCCATGCTCCGGAGAGCATCTGGCGAGCGATGTCCTCTGACCGTGAAGCTTTGTGTGGCGACTGCCTTGAAGGGTCGTGGCGGTCTTATGTTCTTCTTATGCACACACACACACACACACACACACACACACACATACACAGCCACTCAAGCGGTCACAATAAACACACATCACACACATCCTGCTGCCTTTGGAGACTTTTTGATGTCTTTCCTTTAGTCGTGTTTTTTTTCTTCCTTCCTCTCCAGGCAGTTATAGTCATGTCATATATTGCGCTCTTACGGATGATTTCACCACAACCACCTCCCCTTAAAGTGTTCACAGAATTTGTATGTACATATACATATTTTAAATATTGTTTTGAATGCCACCAAACCATTCAGAGCGTGAATCATGAGATAGCTTTTGTGCCTAAAGCTCAATCAGGCAGTTTAAAAGTACAACAAATATCTTAAATTATTCAAAAAATGTACGTGAATCACCAGCCTGCATTGGAATTATTGTGTTTTTAAGCCTCACTTTTAGACAGACTTTAAAGTCTGAATGCCTCAACGCTTCTTTTTCATCAGCTTCCTCTGATCTCATGCACAACCTACTATAGCTTTTTAAAAGTGTGTGTGTGTGTGTGTGTGTGTTTGTGCGCCTCTTCAGATACCTACAGGTAACCTTCATTTATAAAGCCCTCCACACATACAAACCTTAGCTCAGCTCTCCTGAGTGAAAAGATTACAGGGTAGTGATTTCACCTTCTAATTAGGACTTCATCTCACAAACACACACACACACACACTTACACTCACACTAACACACACTTACACTAACACACACACCAACCTGCTTTAGTTACAGCAGGCTGGCTGGAGGCATCTGATAGCCAGGCCTCTAGGGATCCTGACGAGCGGCTACCTGAAACTTAAGCTCCGAAAGGAAGCACTGAGGTAGACACACATATACACACTTATACGCACGCACACACACAGTGTGAGTAGGGAAATGTCCTGGAGGCAGAGCTGATTTCAAAGGCAGGCTCGTGCGTCGGAGTCTTAGGTTTGTGTGTAAATTTGAAACAGGTAGCTTTTAACAACAACGAGGCCTTGCTGCCCCGTGAGTGTTGACGGTATTGGTAATCAATAGTATTCCAGCATATATGAGCGTGTGTGTGCGCACATCAGTGAATGCGCCTTTGAGGCGTTCTGTCAATATGGAGAAAATGGCCCAGCTTTCATCTATACAGCCTTCCTGAGGGGGCTCGGCTTTAAGAGCAGTCAACTTTACTTCACGTTGCTCCCGTATGGCTCGGGCTTTAGCGGGAACAGGACAAACTGAAAAAGACAAATGTTGCGCGGCAGTTCAGCGAGAGGTACCAGGGGGATATTTTGTGTGCAAATTTGGCTGGGTTATACAGTAGTCACGTCCTGGTTTTTAAAAATCAAAGACCCGCTACAACAATCGCTGTGTGGAGACGATCAAAGGACTTTATTATCGAAGTAATGTTTCCATCCAAACTGATTAACATGACTTATTTTTAAAAAGAAGCTCTTATTGGGCTTCTGTGAGCAGTCTGACAGGGATTACTAAAAAGATGAACAATAAAGAATAATGTAGAGTAAATGTAGAGTGTGTAGAGTAAACACATTATCTGCCAATCAGTCAGTCCAGGAAACTGTTGACCAACAATATTTCAGCTAAGAGACTTTTTTTTTCTCCTTGCTACATCTTCTGCTGAACCACACTTGCCCATGAGTCACTTTCACTATTTTGCAACATCTTGTAATCATCAGTTGTAATCCTTTGTCAGTACACGCTGTACACTAAATCACTTGGACTAAAATCACAGTCCTCCAAACACACAAAAGAACACAGTAAGTCCAGGAAACCTTTAGGTGTCCTTGAAGATGAAAACTGTTCATTGACAAGAAGAATTCTTCAAGCATTCCTAGGCAGAGAGTAGGCAGCTTTTATTCATTTACACAGGTTTAACAAATAATCAGTTGTTAAAGAGGAACTTACAAATTTGGGGGATACACAAGAGTTGTATTAAAAGAAGAATGGTCAGCATTGATGCAGCAGAGGCAGAGATATCTGTTTAGTTCTTCATTTTTTGGCGTCAAGCTCCAAAAACACTGGATCCTACATTTCCCATAATGCAAATCGACAGCTTCATTTTTTAAAATCCTGTTTTCCGGGTAAATACCCACATCTTTCAAACTTCTGCCCCCTGTTTGTAATGTAGGCTTGTTAAAAATGACAAGTCTCAAGCTCAAGCAGAGATAACCCTGATGACGTCATAGTGATGTCATCAGGGTTATTTTTTTCAGTATTTGGACAGCTCCACCTGGCCACAGAAGACATTAAACATCTGTTTTTACAGGCATAACAAGTAAACTTATCTGGATGTGTAAAATTGGTGGAGTGATTAAAATTTCTCCCTTTCCTGCTGTCACCTTCGAACGTGACCACTTCAGATCACGTGGGCAGCATTCCTGTGTGGTGGCAGTAGGCTGGTCAGGAATTTCAGTATAAAGGAAACTGGTTTTACTGGCATCCGTTGAATGCTTTATTGTCTTTTGGATCAAGGACATCATGGATCAAGTAGACTTCTATAACAATAACAGGGTATTGTGTGCACTGATGCTCCTCATACAAAGCTATTTTTAGCCATTGAAGCCAGATGGTCAGTCAGGTAGCTTGAACAAAAGTTCAGCGGGCCACGTAACAAAGTAATGATACTGATCCGCTGTCACAAAGAAAAAAAAAAAAAACAAAATGGTTAAATCCAGGATGCTACAGTCTGTGTTTCCACTTTCTGGATTAACCTAAATAATCTTTTTTTCCTCAAAATTAATTTCAGTTCATGTCAGTATTATCACCCTGGTAATACAACTAGTCCTGTCTGAAATGAAGGGAATCAAGGCTGTGGTTTCCAGGAGGATTTTGGCTTGTTGCCCTCTCTTATTAAAGTATTTTCTTTCCATGTTTGTCACAGGACAAGAAGAAATACCTGGACATCATCCACAGCTACATGGAGGTTCACGGCACCGTGCACGGCACCAGCACCGTGCATCTCCCGAGCTACGTGAAGAACCACGGCATCCTGAGCGGCCGAGACCTGCAGTTCCTCCTCCGAGAAACCAAGGTGAGTCCGCCTGCTTGTAAACTGTCTCACACGAAAAAAAATCTGACCCTGCAGGAAACAAGTGTGAGAGTACGGTGCTTATTAGATGCCGATGAAAGCCACAAACCAACTTCAGCATTTTTCCCTTTGACATTTTTTTTAAATGACCAAGAGACTGCGGCCCTGCTAACCTGCAGAATATTAAGGACACGTGATATCTTTTTCACAAACCATGGCCTTTTTTAATGTGCTAAGGCTATGAAACATTCCAGTAATAGTAGATGGATGAGACATGCACTTTGAATAGCGTTTTTAAAATGAATAGTTTCCTAAAAGAAAATGAAAAAGTGGGATTGCTCAGATATTCCAAATTTATAAGCCTGACCCACTGTGAAGGTAATCTCCTGAATTCAAATGTGTCTCAGTTGCAGCCATAACTTTTAAGCACATTTCGCTGCTAAAAATGTAACTGAGAATATATGATAGAGATGTAGAAATGTGTTTTTTTGAAAGAGCAGAAGAAGTAGAAGTAAATAGAGAGATGTTTGGATGGCAAAAGAGAGTGCACTCTTCTGAAAGAGCCTTGAGCCGAGTGGCTGTCGTTTCCGAGCCTGTCCTCGGTCCGGCCGTCCACCGAAGCACTTCTCCATTCACGTCATGACTTGTCCATTCCTCTCACTACTCAAACCACTTTCAGTCACAAAGACAAGGACACAGCTACAGAGACTATGCCCAGACCGGGTTGTGCTGTGTGGAGCGGGCACAGAGGTGGTGATGTATGAACACGTGTTAGCAGCTAAACACACACTTAACATGTTCACAGAATGTGTGTTCAGCTGTTCAACAAAAACAGGCTTTGTTTTGTGGGCATGATAAGCGTAATGATATCTCAAACTGCCTTTTAGATTTACCATCTATTATAATCCCTGCACTTCAAATTTCAATTTTACAAACAAAAGTAAACAGTAAACATTGATAACAGTGACAGATTTACCACTTGAAACAATGGGTCCCTGATTTCAGACATGGTAGACAAGCAGCTTCTCATTTCCAGTCAACAACCTCTGATTTTGCCTTCTCAAATGACAAATGATACTAGCACACTTTATCAGCTAGCTAGCTAGCTAATTGAGCCAACTTTTGCTGCATAAGTTGATCAAAAACTCTGTCTTCAGTTGACTTTTTAATGTTTCCACCTGACTCGATTTAAACCAAGAATTCAAACATGCACAGTTAATGATCCATGTAGAAGAGATGGAAATAAAAAGAATGTATTCTTGTATTGCATGTGTGTAGAGCTACTTAGTCCTATTTTCTTTTAAGTATGATCAGGAAAAATGTAGGCGGTTAGGCTGCTTAGCTTACATCCTTTTTTATATTTTTCAAATCCTATGTTTCCTAGAAAAAGGCTTTTAGGATCAGAATTAACTCTATATCTGGTAACATTAGAGGGAGTTGCTGGAGTGTAAACTTTGCCAAATCCATTAACGAGCAGGACAGAGCCGCTAACGCTAGCTTCAACTGTGTTAGCATCCAGGACCAGCTTCCCCACACAACGGGGAAATGTTACACAGTGGATGTGCTTGTCATGAACTGGACTTTTTGTCAGTGTAACCCAGCTTACATTAGAGCAGATAAACACACTCTTTGATCCGTTCATTATCCGATTTGTTCTTGTGTGTTTGGCTTTGGAGGACACAAGCCTCAAAACTCTTGACAGAAATTCAAAGATTGGTTATTGTTGCGGAGTTATGATTGATGAATCACTGTTCAGGGAAGGGATTTAGCAAAAGTCAAGGGACCTACTTTTCTTCCATGCTCACAACATAGGGAAAAACAATTTTCTTTTCTTTTGGACCTGTCCATTACCACAAGTATTACATAAGGGAATGGAATTAAAATTAAATGCTCCTCAGACACCTGACAGAAATGTCTGCTGAGGGTAAAATCCATCATTAGAGCTGGCATTGACAGACAGAGTCTAGTCCTTTGGCTCCAGTTTTCATACTTTTCAGGAGAATAAGGTAGAGGAGAGCTTCGATTTCTTTAGCCTCTGAAACCTGATGCTTTCCCATCAGACCAGGGAGGGAGGAGAGGCAGACGGAGAGAGGAGAAAGACATCAGACAAGAGCTGGGGCAGGGATAGAAAGTGTATAGATCATGATTCAGTTATAGAAGAAAGATGGATTGAAATTTAAACCCCTTCTCCTCTAAAAAGATTCTGTGTATTTCGTTAGCCAAAAAAAAAAAAAAAAAGATTCATAGACTGCAAATCCAGCTCTGTACTGAGCACCTCAAACCTGCTGTGAACATCAAGGAACCAGTTATGTTGAAGGTATTGACAGAGAAAAGGTATATTCTGCTATGGAGATCATTAAAGTGTTGGGGGAAAAATAGTCTAAAGGAAACAACACTCAAAAATTGATGCCAAACAGCTCTGTACAAAGAATGGAAGGAATTTTGAGTTGCTGGATTCAGTGGTAGATTGATGGCCTGGCAGGTTAACTCACATCAGAGTTTTGTGATATATACATTTCCATATCTTCTCATTACTGTACATGTGGTTCTGCATGGAGAACCCATCGGGGAAACGGCCAATTAAATCCCACAAAACCTGAACATTTTAGCCGCAGTGTTGTTTAAGTGCTTACAAGGAAACAGGAGGTGTTTTAGGCACAGTTTTCCTCGTGCTGCGTACACAACACACTTACTGTACCTGCAAACAGACTGCCTGAGCTAATTGGCCTCGTGGGGTTTAACTATCAACTGAGTGTACTGTAAAAATACTTTTCGTGCGGAGGCGCTTCTGTGAAAAACGAGTATGTTGCCATTGACGTCTAGTGCTTGATCTCCTGGTCAGGTGAATAATGTGACAAACTCGTGTCAAGTTGCAGACTGACCAAGGCCAAATTAAATTCTGATTTTCTGACTTCTTTTCTATCTCCTATGTCTGTCTAACTAAGAGTTTAATTGCCTAACTAACGCCTAACTGTCTGTTTCTGGTTTGTCTTCCATGTGTTTCTCATTTTCTTTCTCTTTCTCACTCCTCCACACACCCACTCCACTTATATATCAACCACAGACTTGTATGTAAAACGAGGAAGTGCGTGTTTAAAAATTATCACACCAACTTGAGCTCTTTCATTTGTCTCGTATGTTAATATTGTCACCACAATCTGCATAGAGGAAAACACACACATCACATGGCAGGTGGTGGAATTAGAAATACTGAGAACAAACTGTCCAATTAACTCACAGGGTCATTAAACCCAGCGAGCGCCGTGTTTGAGGTGCAACACACGGGGTTGATGCAGAGCCACAAGACTCCTTTCGTTGGAGCACAAGAGCGAGCTAGTTCTTTGTTATTTTATCATGATTTACATCACTCTCCTCCATGCACCAGCTCACAAATGTAAATACATTTACATGTGAGACGGAGGTATAGACAGCAGGGGTTTTTCTTCGCATGTAATCCTCTGGTTGTAAACTCAACACCTTTTTTTCGTGGGTTTTCTGTTGCTAAAGCGTCTTTGTCTGAACGACAGCTGCCAGAGATATAAATGCAAAAACTTTTGGGAGCAACTGTATCTGAATTGAAACATTAACATATGAGATGGTTTTAAGGAAATGATATGAAAAACACTGTACGATCACACAAGGATCATATTCATAACCAGGACATTTGAGATCCATTGCTGTCATTGAGTTTCCACCAAAAAAAAAAGCTTTAATTCTGCAGCATGTTACATGTAAGTGTCGTATATTCATGTACATTAATTCAAGCACATGTATCTCAGGTTGTGGGCTTAATTTTGCATGTGCTATACAGACTTGCTTTAATTTAGGGGAAAGATTTGATTGTACAATTTAAGGTAGAAAGATTTTAATCCCCTCTCTTGATTAGATCTGGTACTTACATTTTATATGTGGCATATTTATCTCCACGCACTGCTAGCAAGAGGAAATTGGTGTGTCCCAATAGCCACACTTGAACATTTAAGTGCACGTTCATGAGGTAGTAGACCATAAAAAATGCTATCAAGCAATTCTTTTAACTCACACTTGATGCATGCTTATCTTACTTTACCACAGTCCACTGCACAACACCGGTCCAATTCTTGGTGGTAATGTGCCTTTAAGCTGTTTGTTGTCAGGTAATAACTAACAGACATGAAGAAATTAACTGTGTGACCTGCTGGATTCAGCCTGAAGATTATTATTCACATCCAAACCCTATGCAGTTACAGCAGCGTCCAATAATATTACATTTATGATATTTTAAAAAGATCGTATCTTTATATCAGTGGTTTTCAGAATAAGTTTCTCCCCTAAAAATACATGTGAGGCAGGCACCTTGTTTTCTCTCTTCACACACACTTAGCTGATTGAGTCAATAGACTTTATATAGAGATGGATGTAGCAAGGCGTGATGTCACCCCTTGGTTTGGGGGAGGGGGGGGGAGCAAACTGTCAATCACAGCTGTCAGTCAACACCCACACAGCAGACATCAAAGCTACTATTCATCTTTATATCTTATTAACGGAGCAATCATTTCCAAAACGACCACCAGCACACTTATAAGAGGGCCCAAATTTAGAGATTAAAAGCATAACGACTCGTTGGAAATAAAGTATTTCATAAGAGAAGTTGACACTTTTCGAATGAGAGTCTATTGGAGCCAGGCTTTTTTTTTTTTTTTTTTGGGTGGTATTGCACTTTAAGAGACTCCCGCATTGGCTCCAACTTCAAGCTGTGGTTGATGGAGACTACCTGGCCCTAGCATGCATAAGGGTTGCGAGTTTGGCTCATTCATGCTTCGTGCGCCCCGAGGCAGAGCGATGCTTCTCTGTGAGATGTGTTGATGCAATAAAATTTATTAAAGGAATCAAGTTACCGTCCTGAACTGTTTGTACTTTCAGTCAGAACTTCTGTACCAGGGTTTGTAATAAGATTGAAGAGGAATTCTATTTATGTTTGTGACATTTATTCATCCTGATCTTTAATAATCTATTCCGGTCACATAGGAGATGCGGGCATCGTTTATTCATTTCTACTTTTAAGTCCTTAAGTCTGTGTGGATTCTTTCTCTCTCAGCCACAGCAGCTCTCTCTCTCTCTCTCTCTCTCTGTGTCTCTGTCTTGGTGTCTCTTCATCCCCCCTCCCCTCCTCGCTCCCTATAAATAGTGGTTGACTGTTTCTCAGCATTGAGGACCTTTTGCATGCACACACACACTACACAGCACAACATACACACAGAGAAGAAGAAGAAGTGAGCTCTGCTGCCACCTGTTGGAAGAAGTCTGTCATTAACCAGGCATTTAAATACTCTAGGTGTTAAATTCACATAGTATGAACTCACAGCCCTGCTCTGATTCTATTTAAGTGTACAAAGACATATAACATGATAAAGAACGACATTGTGTGTGAAAGAAAGCGCGTGTGAGCGTCATCAGTCCGGCAGGGAGATGAGGACTTGAAGACTCTTTCTCTTCTGTTCTTATGAGCACAAACACACACACTCACACTGACCAATACAAACACACACAGACTAGCCATTGTAGCCCTCCACTAGATGAGCCACTAGCCCAGATCGACCCCACCACCACCACCACCACCACCACACCTCCCCTCTCTGTTTCTAGATAACTGCCTCACACTCTTGTGAACAAGCTGCTTCTGGTTGCGGCATGCTGCAACCGCCTCGCAAATATTTGCTCTTTCCATCTGGAGGAGTAAACTTGTTATTAGAGACCCCTCTATGCATGCACTTTAACTACCTTTTAAAAGAGGTTACCAACATTTTTCTCCACCTTTGACTGAACTTAAAACATTCCTCATTTCACCTTGCAGTTAAAACTTGACCCGTTTTGTATTTATTTCTCTGTTTTGTCATATAAATTTGTTCTTGAATGGTTTCTAATTTCAGTGTTTTATGCTTTATTTCCTTTTTAACATTTTAATATGTGCTCTGCAACTAAACTTAAATGAACCAGTGCTGCAGTACAGACAGTTGTTCAACACACTAGTGAGTAGTTTCCAACATGGGGGTCATGACCCTTGCAAGAGCTCACAAAATGATTTCAAGGGGAGAAAAGCAGCATTTCACTGTTCTTTTTACACAAAGTTAGTCTCATTTTTTCACTTTCCTCTAATTTCTTTCTTTCTTTTGTTGGAATTATCGGATAATTTTACTTCAAGGATTCTAAAAATGATTCAAGTAACACACACTTGTTTGAGCTGCTCACAAGTGGAGGACATGCAACTGATGACGAGGGTTTGACATTGCTTAGTTTTACAGGGTCACAAGCCAAAAAGAAGGTAGAAACATTAGTAACAGTTGCTAAAATGGGTGAGGTTTTGTAATTTAGTGATATATGGTGTTAGAGTTGTTGTCTTATCCAGCTTAAGTTAGCTTAGCTTTAGTTGCAGTATACTGTTACTGTTTTTCAAGGTCTCATCGGGCTGCTGAGGTACACTGTTCCCATTTCCAAAATACTTGAGGCACTCCCTCTTCACCAAACTACTTCTGGCCTGTGGGAGGACTAAACATAACAGCGATGGCTTCATATCATCTAGCTTGTTTATCCCTCCTTGTTCGGAAAGAAAAAGTGCTGTCTCGGCTGGATTTTGTGCTGATAACAGGGGAGGTTTGAAACTCCTCAACACGACTGGTGAACTTTTCTACCCCTGCCGGCTTCTTTGTTATTCTGGTTGCTTCAGTAGCTGCAAACGGTGGGATCCCACATGACACCTCCTTCCTGCCTGCTGGCTGTTATAAAACAAGTGTGACAACACACACTGAGGTGGTGTTGGATTCTGTCTTGATTGGGCAGCACACAAAGAATCAAGGTTATACTGTCATTTATGATTATTCTCATCTTTAGTTCAAGCTGTATCTTCATCTTGATTTTTAAATGTCAAGTCATATTTTGCAGTAATTTCTGTTCTCGGCTTCTAGTCTTTGTTACTTTAGTACCTTAACCCATGAAGAAACTAACAAAGAGAGAGTCTGTCAATTAGGGGCCAAAGCACAGTTGACATTTTTCCATTCAAACTAAAAATTGTGAAGAAAATCTCTTGGAAAAGCAGTGAAAGGAGAAGGAGGGCAGTAGAGGGCGTTTTAACAGACTGAATGAAGGTGAAAGATCCAGAGTGTGTCTTCTAGCTTACAGTGATTTTGCAGGTTAAAACCAGCATGTGGATGTTAATTGATTCAGTTGCTCTTGATATTTTCTCTCCACTGCAGTTGTTCGTGGGTCTGTCCTTCCCTTACGAGGGTCCTGCCCCCCTGGAGGCCATCGCCAACGGCTGCGCCTTCCTCAACCCCAAATTCAACCCGCCAAAGAGCAGCAAGAACACCGACTTCTTCAAGGGCAAACCCACCCTGAGAGAGGTGAGAGGAGGGCGGATACGCGGAGACTAACTGATGTTTTGGCTCCAGATATGATGTTTAAAAGGTGTGTTTATGTGTCTGCAGCTGACTTCTCAGCATCCGTATGCTGAGGTTTACATCGGTCAACCCCACGTGTGGACGGTGGATATCGAGAACTCCGCAGAGGTGGAGAGAGCCATCCGCTCCATCCTCAGCCAGAAGGTAACAGCGGCAAAGACACAGCACATGATCTATGGGGAATTTTGATAGAAATGTCCATAACAAAATATCCTTGTTTATATGTTAAAAATCCCATCTTTTCTTTCTGAAGAGATTAGATTGATCAGCCAACTAAGAAAGTGTAAAAAAAAAATTGTATCAGACGTTGCCATTTCTCTTCTAATCTCTAATATTATGTATTTTATATATCTTTTGGTCTATAAAACCATCACAATATTTCAATGTTTCAATAATTTGTCTATAAAATGTCAGAAACCAGCACTGAAACCAAAAGATATTCAGTTTACTATCACATAAGACAAAAAAAACCCAGCAAATCCTCACATTTAAGAAGCTGGCACTCTGCAGGAAAATATGATGTGAACAATGAATCGATTATCTAAACTGGTTATCCTCACTGACAGCTCAAATGAAAACCGATCCAGACACAGAGGATGAGAGAAAGCTCAAAGAAAAGAAAGAGAGATCCTATTGCGTCTTGATGTCCGGGGCCCATGCATATTTAAAGGCCGGGTCCTGGACCTCGTGTTGCGTTGTGCTCCGCCAAGCGGGTCGGAACAATGGCTTTGTTTATGGGACAAGCCTTGCGGAGCCTCATATGCTTTGTGATCCGTGGCGAGCCGCAGCCTACCAGTCTCCGGCTTGGCTCGCGCACCCTCCCTCTCCTCCTCCTCCTCCTCCTCCTCATCTTCCTCCCCGTACACAAAGACATGAAGCGAGCAGCGAATGACTTATCGCAACAACAAAGGCTTCAGTTGTTGGTCCGCCCTGTTTGAAGTCTTCAGCTGGAAATGAGAGCCTGTGGAAGTCGACAGGAGGCGAAAGACAGTGGTACAAAGAGCAGAGAGCGGGCTAAAATTTCACCAGGGCGCTGCATGCACACACACACTCACACACACACTGGCTTTGTAGGTGTGTGACTTCACCAGCAACATCACTAGAGTAACCACTTGTTTGTGTTTGTGTGTTCAGATTGAGCCCTACCTGCCCTATGAGTTCACCTGTGAGGGGATGCTGCAGAGAGTCAACGCCTTCATTGAGAACCAGGTACTTCCTCTAGATAATCATCATCATCATCACCATCATCGAGCAGTTAAAAACCACAAGAGTAGTAGAAATGACATCATCTTGAACGTCTGTTATGATCATTTTCTGCTATGTGATTATAAAGATGTTCAGTTTTTGTCAGGTTTTACTTTGTAGTAGCAGATTAATAAGTCGTTGTAGTAGTGTTGTTTTTCAGTTGTGTGACGTTGTGTCATGTCATTTTGCGTCGTCAGGATTTCTGCCACGGCCAGGTGATGTGGCCCCCCCTCAACGCCCTGCAGGTGAAAATGGCCGAGCCCGGACGTTCCTGTAAGCAGGTGTGTCAGGAGGAGCAGCTCATCTGCGAACCGTCCTTCTTCCAACACCTCAACAAGGACAAAGACCTGGCCAGGTTGGACTCATATACACACACACACACACACACACACACACACACACACACACACACACACACACCCAGCTCTTGTTATTTTAAAAGCGGCCATCAGATGGCAGCACAACACAGATTTGAATTCATGTGCTCAGTTGGTGGTGAATTTAGATGAAGTGCCAGGAAGTGCAGTGTCAGGTTATTACCACTAGAGGGCCCAGTTTGTTTACTGGAATAAATGGGTCAAAGCTCATGACTGTGTCCAGCTTCTTCTCTGTCTTTCTTCTTTTATGGACAGAGAAAGAATATGATCACATGAAAGTAATATCTGTCTCTGTGTGTGTGTGTGTGTGTGTGTGTGTTTCAGGTTTGGTGTGGACTGTCAGACGGTGGAGTCGAGTGCCGACACGGTGGTCCCGGCCTACAGCGAGACCCGCCGCCACTGCATCTTCCAGTCCGACCTGCTGCTGTTCAGCTGCGCGGGCGCCCACCAGTCGCTGCGACGCATCTGCCCCTGCCGCGACTACATGAAGGGCCAGGTGGCGCTCTGCAAAAACTGCCTATAGCACCAACCGCACAGGCAGATAACAGGAGCAAGGGAGGGAGGGAGGGGGGGGAGGCTTGACAGAGGTTTGGGTTCGGGCGTGGCTGGATGGAGTTTAAATGAAGTCGGAGCAATGAGTGTGTGTATGTGTGTGTGTGTTTAAGAGACATAGACGAAACACTCCATGCAGTCAAACACACACCAGACTCCTTTGTCGGAAGCTTTTGGGACAGAAAAAAACGTTCACAGGACTGCGTGTGTTCATCGTATTTATTGTTTTCCCCCAGCTGCTGGAGCTGAAGCACTCCCGCAGCCAACCCGAGCATCCGTCGACCCTCATTCACCAGCGGTGGCGCTTGGAGTCCTGGAATTGATGTAAAATTACTTGAATCAACAAAGGGAGTGGTCTTAGACTTTTATAAATGGCAGCCAGTGGTACCGCAGCACATATGAGTGACTGCCTGCCTGTCTGTCTCCATGTTCACCGGGGGCAACAAGGGACCAAGGAGACTCAAATGACCCTCGTGCCAGCCGCCCCACCCCGTCCACCCCCTGCCCTGCCCTGCCCTCTCCACTCCAACCCCTCCATCCACCTCCCCTGATCAAATCTGAAACTGTTTATTCTTTAGGTAGGTTTGCACTGGACTGGCATGCCTGAAGGCCCACATCCCGACAACACACACATATATACACACACACACACACACACATACACATACGCACACACACACAGGGGGTTGTCCCCAGCCTAACAGACGGCGGCTAAAGACAAAACCAGTTTTACACTGTAACCAACTCGTTCCTCTCTTCTGGACGAAAGAGACGAGAGCGGACATGTAACGTAGATATATAGATTTCTATTCTGGAAGTTTTATCATTTCCTGACACAAACTCCAGACGTAAAAGCGGGCATCATTCCCCCTTAAAAAGGTCATGGAAGCTAAATAACAGTCACAAGACTCTTGATTTTTAATTTGTTTAAGTTGCACACTTGTTTCAAATGAGGGACAGTTTATGTGAAGTTGTAAAGAGAGGTTGAGTGTGTGTGTGTCTAGACTAAAGGCCAGTAAAGAATCGTTTTTTTTTTGTCCGACTGTTTCAGCACACCATCCGGTACTACGCACACACCGAGAGGTGAGGATCAGGGAGGGTGAGGGTCGTTCTCTGTAGCTAAAGCTGTCGTGTACGGAGTCGCCATGTCGTAGGATGTCGTGACGTTGCGTCGTAGATGATAGACCGTCGTCGGTAGCGGTGATAACATCTAGATACATCGCAGCCCGGGCTAGCAAGGCCTAAAATAACATGTTTTCCAAAGACTCCACAGCCTGCAGAGAAACATGAAAACCTTACCGAGATGTTTGTCTGTGTTTTTATGTACACAAAGTAAACCATGAAACAAAAAAAAATACAAAAACACAGGTCCACACACATGTCCCGTCTCCAAGACAACAGCAATACATCCTTACAAACAAACTGTACGCAACAAAACATGCCAACAAAGCGTTCCTACAACGCAAAAACCTCGCATCTCCTCGTTCTGTTTGGATAATTGTTAGGAACTTCATTTGCCTGCAGGTTTGCAAAGAAAAAAAATTAAGGTAAAAATAAAATTCGTAGTTCTTGTGGTGAATGGAAAAAAAATGCACTACGTTAATCTATTTGCAGAGGTTTAACAAGATATTAGTAACACTGTATATTGTCCATATGGGGTTTAAAAGTTTTTCTTTTTTATTTATTTTGTATACAGATCTTTATCTCTGTGTTTTTGCTGGAAATCTTTGTTTTTTATTTATAGGAGGGGTGTCTTTCTGTTATTTTTTTTCCTTTTATAGATTTTTATTTATGGAGAGTAATTTTGAAAAAAAAAAACATTTTAAAAAAATGAGCGTGTTTATCTTCAAGTCTTTGACCGAGAGGAGGAGGCTTTGTCTGCCTCTGTTCAGCTGAAAGCAGTGATGTGAAGGAAAAACAACTTTCCAAAGAGAACAAAAAACTAAAGATGTTTTGAACAATATTCCCAGTTATTCCCTAATATGGAATCATATTTGTGCCTCAATTCTGAGCACGCATTGGAGCATTTTGAGCAGAGAAAAAGATTTTTTGCAAGCAATAATCATCATCAAACAAAGGATTATTTAGTTTGAGCGAGTGTGTAAATGTTTTAGAGCGCACCAAGTAGGGAATTTTAGAGGACAAATGAATAAAATCAGGTGAAAGAGGTTATTATTGGGCACTTTTGTGGATAATAGCACTCAAATAAATAAAGTAAACACAGGATTGATTTTTCTTTACTCAAACTAAATTATTCTTTGCATGATACTAATTTCTATCTTTGCAAAAAATCTTTTTCTATTCTCAAATTGTGCCGTCACATGACAGAATTTAGCCACAAAAATGGCTCCGTACTCTTAACTGGCTCTGATATATAAGCTGATTATTTTGTGACTGCGTTTTTAAAGAAAATGTTTTTAAACCATTACTATGTGATTCATTATTTTATTCCTTAAAATGCTAAACTTATGCATGAGGATTGTTTTTAAACTGATTTTTTAGTCCTGAATGGTCTTATTTACAGGTTTTAACTGCAGAAGAGGAAATGTAAAAATTGTGTTTTTCATTTATCTGTTCTTCCTCTCATCACTGTCTCTTTAAGATGAACAGTAGTGGATAAATGTGCCTCATGAAAGCCAGCAGGAGCCTCATACACAGTGCTTTTATTTCCAAGCTCCCATGTTTTTTTTTTTCTGTTTGCACACATGTAAATTCAGACCGAATGGCATCGCTCAGCTACACCACCGCCACCTTCTCACTGTGTCAGCTCTGACTGTTTTTATGTCGTCTTTTTTTTGTTGTTGTTTTTTTTAAACTTTTTTAAAAACAGGTCAGTCATCTGCCGCCAAGTGAGTGTTTCAAAGAACATGATGTGCCTTTTCATGGTTAAGTTTGGTTCTGTCTCTGCTGTGGTGTCAGGGTTCAGATCAAGGTCAGACTGGTGATAACAGCCTTCAGTTCCCAAATTATGCCCACAGATCAGGAAAAAAAAAATCAGTTCTTCTGATTTTATTGTTCAGTCGAATTGAGATCAGATTATTTATTTTTTAAAAATATTTTAATTTAATATAGTTTAAATCAGTTAAAATTCTGTTGAGTTCAGATTTGGGTTCAAACTATTCACTGTTAACTATCTAACAGTGAATCAGTGATCTCGGCCTCACATGAAAGGATAATACCAGTGTTAGTTAGTCAGTGCAGCATGTGTTTGCACACCAGAAGTCTATCAGTGGAATTACATGTTCTATAGTAATGGGATTATCAGCCATTTCCAACAGTAATTCAATTTCTATAACATCAATGTAAACACAAAACCTGGTTTCTTTTTTCCAGTTAAAGGAAACGTGTATAAACTGGTGTTTTGGAGTTATCAGAACAACTCGACATGTTTTTTTTGTTGTTGTTTTTTTGTTTTTTTCTTGCCTTAAACTGATTAGTTACAGCAATTTGTGTCCTTAATTTTCTGCATGTGACTTCCTGCAGTTGAGAGAAAAAAAAACTGCTCCAGAATAGTTGAGTCATGAGTGTGTTCAGACTCTTCAGAGGCTTTAGCAGTGATAGAGTAAGAAAGACATGACTGTGATATTATCCTTTCATTTAAAGCATAAAGCTGGTGATAGACTGCATTTTTATTACGTCAATAAAAAACATAAAAAAGACTAAAACCAACAATGTGACTTTCAGACACTCAGCTCCAAGCTCATATATTTCTACTGAAGATGTTTAACTTTAAAAACAGGTCACAAATATATCGTTTCTTTTTTTTAAGGCTTATTAATTTCCTAAAGCAGCTGGGCACTGTAGTTTTTCGTAAACGTCACTCAAACAGGAGAGAATAAGGCATTTTTTAGGGACTATTTCCGGCTGCGGATCAATACACATATGAGTATTTACAGCCGCAGGACAGTGTATGTGGGATTGACAACAATGATGTCTTTTTAATAGTTCATTGTTGGTTTTAGTCTTTTCACACGATATGTTATAACAATAAGAAAAAATGTAGACTAATCACCAGAGTTGTGCTTTAAAGCTTGTCTTCACATCGAATGGTTCATTTAAGCTCAAATTAAAAATCTAAACCTACAGTCAGACTTCATTTATTTTTCCAGTAAATAGCGAGAAACCTTTTGAAACCTCCAAACTCTCATCATAATAGAACAGAGACCAGAGTCAGTTTGGTTCCTTCCCTGTGAGCAGCCGTTCAGAAGAGAAGTCGGTCAAACCTGTTTTGTTGCAGTAAAAGCCTTATTTAATTTCTGTTAGTCAAGCTTATTCCAAGCATGCTGTCGTTCAGATTACCAAATGTTTTGCTTTCAAGAGAAATCAGCTCTGTTGGTTCCTTTCGCCAGGAACGCCGAGCCGTCACCATATCTGTCTTCGTTAACCTCAGCATCGAATGTCTCCGTTGTAAAATAAAGACAAAAAAACAAGTTATACCAACATGTATCAATCTTTGTTTTTCCAATCTCGACCTTGTTTGACGCTGTCAGTTAGCATCCAGTGTCTGAAACACCAGAGCGGTGATGATTGTGGTCCAAGCAGCTAGAGGTGAATAACGCAATGACAAACGTTTTGTTTTTTTTTTGTTTTCACAGTCCTTGACGAGTAAGAGGGATATAACTTTATTTTTAAATAAACCTTTTTTCTGTGACAAAAAGGCTCCGACTCTGGTTTAACATTTGTTTTACATCACAGCAATACAGATTCAGTATTTACACCGGCACAGAAAAGTACAGTCTGCACGGCCAAGGAGCAGCTCGAGTCCTGCAGTGTGTGTGTGTGTGTGTGTGTGTGTATACATGTATCCAATAGTCATACAAAACTGAGTTTATATGGAATTATATTTGTGAATTTGTGTCCAAGGCTTCCCCCCCCCAAAAAAAATCATATTCTGAGCTCAAAATGTGACAGATTTGAGGCACAAATATAATTCCATAAACTGATGGTTCTCACAACCTAAAGATAGCATGATTTGAATTAAACTCCTTAAAAGTGTGAAAACCAAAACATCACAGTAACACATTTTATGCGCCGTTAACTCGTCTCACAGCACAGTGTGTACATTCAGTTACAGTCACTGCAGCAAGCACAGACTTGAGGAAAACATATGAACACTCTGCAAGATGAGCACATCCTCCCGCACCTGTAATCTATGACAATCAAACCCCTGCCAGCTGAAACTCCACCTGATAATTACATTCACCAAACACTGAGCAGTAAGATTAAGGCTTTGGAGTTAAGAAAAAATGGAAAGAAACACTGTGGCAGTTTGATGAGTGATGAGTTTTTAGGATTGATCTACTTTAGTAAACCATAGCTTCCTTCTCAAGACAATGTGAGCGCTTTAGTAGCTGCTGTGCTTCAGTAACCGCTCGCTTTTGTGCTTTTACACATATTCAAATCTAAGCAAACGCTTTAACAAAGGAAAATGAGCCTGCATGCCAGGTATTTAAAAAAGAAATCTCAAAAGCAAACAGCAGCTCCAGATAAGAGAGCACATATATTGACTTATGCTCCAATATTTAAAAGATAAATATTGACTTGATTGTTGTCCAAAACCATCACAGCAGTCTGTGTGATGAGGCCAGTTTCACCGATGTGGAGCCAAGAATGTGATCCGTAGTAACGGGGATCAGGCATTGTGTAAGCGATGGACATTTCAACAGTTAAATGTTCGTCCCATTTCAGTGTAAACCTCAGAACAGTTTGGTCTCACTCTTAAGTGAGCTATGAATGGACAGTCCTGGATTCATGCCAGATTACTTACCTCTGTCACGTCTAACCTGTCCACTGAAATATCTGGAAAGTGGAATCCTTCACAGTAAATATTGAAATATTTCATCAAATGTATTGGCAAACAGGTGCAAAAGAAAAGGAGACAATGCAAAAGAAAATTACATTTCCTCACACTGTCATGTCTGGCATCAAATTAATACAAACAACAACGTCTTTATACCAGAGCCACAGGCTGCAATAACCAATCAAAAGAGGTGCCAAATCTCACATCTCGGACAATCAATATATGTCAAGATCAATAGAATACAGTAGAGTTGTGAAGGAAAAGTCCAATTCATTCTTCCCAAAGACAGTGATGAGTGTCTCACAGTTGAAGTATTTCTACAGCTTTGATCAGAATGATGGATCTCTCCTGACTGAAACATTACTACGAAAGATTAACAACTGTGTTTAAAAAAAAAAAATCGAAAAAGTTGAAATTACAAGACTGTGTATATAAAAACTTAAAGGGAGAAGTTAACTATGACTTCCAAGTGGTATTTTGGCAAGAAACATCCAATCAGTGAGCTTAAAACTGTGTTACATGTGCAGCTAATGGCAGGCAGAAGCTACAGATTAGAGTGTTAAGAAGCTGAAAACGAAATCTGCAGCTCAAATCATTTCACTTTTGGATTCTGGGTCAATTTTGGAAATGCTAACACTCTGATTCCTGCCCCAGACTGGCTTCTGTTCCCTAACAACGGTGGCCAATGCCTGTGGGTATTGTAGTATTTTAGAGCTATCTGCCGTCCCGAAATGATGGACCAAACATGATTTCTCAGAAACAAATTTGAGATAATTAAAACTGGTGTTCATAACATAAACCTACATGATTGTCACATTATCAGACAGAGTCATTTTAAGGATGTTTTATCAATTATTGATGTGGTAATTGTCCCAAGTGAGAGATCTGGTTCCCCTTCTGATTGATTATTGCAGCTTGTGGCTCTAGTAGGAAGATGTTGTTTCATATTGCGAACAAAGGTCCATGACCCAAATGATAATAATGAACTCATCTTTTTCTCAAGAATTTAAAATCTTTCTTTCTCCACATGTCATCAGACTGCATGCAGCGCTTCTATGTAGGTTATGTAGGTAGTTAATATTAGATGCACATTCAGATTATTTCACATTTATGTTGCTGTTACCTCTATTGGTCAGTAGATGGCGCAAGCTGTGAATGTAAAATGTTCTTGGGTTTGTCAATTTGTCAGCTTCACGAACAAACAACCTGAATTATACAGAGCCAGTTTCCAGCATTTCTCTTCCGATACATTCTCAGTGAGCTGGAGGCAGAGTCAGGTCATGACTCTCTGGTGCGAATGAATGCCAAAACTGATGATTTTTATCCTCCGGGACTGTAAGCTGGTTGCTGAAACAGTGCCCACTCTTGGCTCCCTGCTCCCACCCACAACAGTCTAGACAAATAATGTAAACAGCATATCACATGTTACTGAGCTTCTATGCGTGTGTGCTTATACATCTGTTTCTATGCCAAATGGATCCTGTATTGATATATGAAACACCCTTAATACTCCACCGCTACATCAGCTACATCAATCAGTTTGACCTGTCGCACTGCAACATTTTGTAGCACAGCTGAACAAAGGCCTCTAAGAGCCATGGGACACATAAACTCTTTGTAATGTGACAGGGCGATGGGGTGTAACTGAGGTATTGTACAAATATCTGTTGCTTTTATGGAGTTATGGACTCTCAGGGTCCATATGTCTCCAGTACGCTACAGTCCAAGCTTGTCTCTGTCTCTTCTACAACTGAGTCAACAACTTTTTAAGTTGGTTAAACTCCCTTTCACACTTCTCAGTCCCTCAATCATTTTAACCCTTTTGTTTAAATATGGAGGCATGACAGAACAGACTGCCCCACTGTTAAAAGACAGATAAGGATATTATATGTACACCAAAATCATAAACACTTAAAAGTTGCCCAGTTTTATGTGCAGTTCGAATCTTTGAATGGGAGGGATGTACAGCCACCGAAGCTTCTGCTGGCACCTCGAGGACTGAGTGTGACTGTCTGTGGAGAGACTGTGGGGACTGTAAGCTGTAGAAATCCCCGTCCCTCTCCTGTCAGTCAGCCCCCCCACCCTCCCCTCCATCCCTCCCAACCCCTCCTCTCCTCCCTATTTTCCTCTGTGATCCGTCCGGCTGCAGTGCATCACTCAAAGCGCTCGTAGTTCCTGGTTTGTCGGACCCGCGGGACCATGTCCACCAGCAGCCTACAGAAGAAAAAAAAGAGATTTAAATACCCTTAAATTTCACAAAATATACCTGAGCTTCCTGTTCCAACCCTTTGTTTTGCTCAAGGCAAAGATTCTCACTGCGTCGGTGGCAGTGACAGTTGGAAAGTAAAATGAAAAACTTCTCATTCAGCTTGATTCAAAAAAAAGGGTTTTGTTAAACATTTCCACTCCTACGAGCTACTATGATGAAGAATCGTACTTTTTAAAAACATTTATTTAAAGTTTGTTGAGATACATAATCTCTTTTACAAGAGGGACCTGGCTAGTATAGGCAGTATAGATTAGTTAACATACAGTCATGTGAAAAATGTATTTTTATCATTAAAGGTATACTATGCAGGATTTGTTGGTAGGTGTTTGTAAACACAGCATTTAAGTTGGTCCCTCCTCCCCGGTTCAATGAGCGAGCGCGAGAGAGAGCAGCGGAGACAGTGATGTAACCTGCTCGCTACGAGTCCTGACCTCACACTCTGTGAGCTGTCATTGGCTGGGGGCTACACACCCACTGCCCAAAGGTTGATGCCAAGAATTGTCCTGAACACAGCAAAATAATAATAAAATACAGGCAGAGGGCAGAGTCTCTGTAAATACATACACTGCCACAAACTTCTAGTGGGTCATAAGTGATGATTGATGAGGGATTACTTTTATAGGAGTCTATATATTGTTTTTTTTAGGAAAATCCTGCATAGTACACCTTTAACACAAAGCATATAGCACAATAACTTGAGAGGCATAGAGGAGAGGGCTTGACTAATTAAAACTGTTCACGACATCCTCATGAAGTGAAGACACCAGCCTCAGCCCGGTGTTTCTTTTTTGGTTTATTAAAACACTGGAGGTGTTCATTTAAAATGTTTTGATAGTGCAGTTTAACCTAGTTAACCTAGAGCCTTCCTGTTAGTCAGTAATGACTTACTTGACTCCATAGGCGAAGATGATCAGGCCTATGAGGACACCTATTGTCCCGTCTAGGTACCACACCTTGGGTTCATGCCTGAACACTTCAGCACTGATGAGGATGGAGAAGCCCATAACTCCCCCCACCAGCGAGTTGAATCCTGGAAAGAGAAACACACCTGATGCAATCTTGTTTTGCTTTTAATCCCCCTGCACACCTGCAGTCTGGTGGTTTAATCAGCCACAGCAATTGAAAACACCTGTGTGTGTCTTCTTAGACAATTCTTAGATCAGCTGATGAAGGTTTTGAAGACTCAGTGTTGGAATTCAGCCCTTGTTGTGTTTAGATTTCCCTCAGAAACCCGCTAAGAATACAGTGAACATGTGATATTGGCTGCTGTGATCTCTGACAGTGTACACAGTGTCCAGTGGTGTGACAGATTCCTGAAATGCCTCTGATGTGTGTCAGATATTGAAAGGTCATCTAATGAAAACCTAAGCGTGACTGACCAGGTGACGAACCGCCACGTGACACCAGTATATGTTACTTCATAGCAGGAATGCGTGACATGTGAGTGACAAAAGTGTGACGGCAAATTCTTAGTAAAACAAATCATGTGTCATACTGGAAGTCATACTTAGATGCCGTTACCAGGAAATGACTGACTATGTGAGACAGTCAATTTAAAGGTAAGAAACAAGCTCCTCATCACACATTATTTAGATTCATTCAAAAAGAAAGAAAAATTATGCTTTTTTTGAAGATCACGGTCTTGATCCGTGCTGTGTGTGCACCTACCATCAGTGATGAGGGCTCGGCTTGTGAGCACTTTGCCGAGCATAAACTTGATCACCGCCAGGATGATGCACACCAAGCCACTGACGATGGACACGCTGAACAGGAAGTCATCCTGAGAGAGACAGACAGATGGACAGAGAGATGGTAAGAGACATGGTTTATTTTATGATCTGCTCTGTCTTTTCACTTCACTGGGGTCCCTCAGAGTTTAATCCTGGGTCCTCTCTCAATGTTCATCACTGGTTCAATCACACAACTTTGAGGCTCAACAGGCTGTTGTCAGTTATTATGATAATAACAGCTATAAAATATATAAATATACTGTTACTGGCTGCATTTTTCATCAAAATATACAGTTGTTTCAGCTAATTAAGAAACACTTTTTCCTTGCATATAATATGCATATAATATTCTCCATCACTGTTGATGAGACAGCTGCATCCACACTGCAACCACAGCTCAATACTGCTTGTGGTGGCCTGGTAGTTAAAACGCGTATCATATTCTGTGATCACAACATCTTCATTTCAATTGCTGTTGCATGTCAGTTTTCCTTTCTCTCTCCCCTTATTTCTTGTTCCCTCTCTAATTAATACCCTAAGTACCACTCATTCAGAAATGCCAATGCTACACTACTTCATTTTCATGTTGTGGTCCAGCCCTACACCCACATATGACCTTCTTCACTCCATAACTACTGTTCTCGCTGCTCACTGATGAATCAAGCTTCTTGATTATATTATTTTCTCACTCCAATTATACTCAAAAAAATGTTTTCCTTTGCCCCCCATAGATCTTATTTAATTGCTTTTCCTGGCAATTCTTTCTAACAAGATCAATATAGGGTTGGAAATGCTCGACTCCTTCCTGACATGTCCTATTAATTTTAATCAAGAATTTTAAGATTACTTTCTTGTTGCACCTATTGTGAGTCTCTGGTTAAGAGCATTAAATGTAAATGTACAAAGGATGGAGGAGGAGGGATGGATGAGAGAAAGGGAGCTGCATAGCACTCAGTGCCTCTGCGGCAGCATTAATATTGCACTATGGCCTTGGAGCCATGAAAAGCTACTTCGGCGAGCATACAGACATCAAAGAAGAGACGGAGAGAAAACTTCAGCATGCTGCATAGACCTGAGTCAGTGCTGTGACTCAGCTGTGAAAATAAAATAGCTAAATTGCACATTATCCTCAAAATATTGAACACATTGTTCAACAGCAAGGACAAATTTTCCAATTCAGCAAATAGAGGCATGCATACATATTTTTCAAATGGGAGCTATGGTTTTTGATAATGTGATTTTATGTTTATAAATGAGGCTACTGGGTGTGCTTGTATGTAGATATTGATGTACCTTATTAGATCAAGGAATAGTCACATGAGGCGTGCCGCAGGGGTCGATCCAAGGACCCTTTCTGTTTTTAATGTAAATGTTGTATGCTGATGATACAGCTTTGTTTGTGAGTTCAAAATGTGTTTTTGGATAATAGACTTTCACTACATTTGAGTAAGACTGACCCTATTTTATTTGCATCGAATAGTAAACCTGCACAAATCAGATTCTTAGTGTCACCTGCAATGGAATGTGATGGAAGGATGAGATGTGGATTAATGTACTTCACTGGAGGGGTTTTACGGTGAAGCAGCTGCAGGAAGTGTTGAGTTTGACAGTGACTTAACATTTCATGCCAAAGCAAAGCTTATTTGACAATTTACAGAACACCCTATCACATGGTATCAGCGTATTATTCCCCTCAAAAATCCGTTCAAACATGGCCACGAAAGGATCTCTCTGAGATGGTCGTTCTTGACATTGTCTCCAAAATATCAATAATAGTAGGTATAGTGTGAAGGTCGACTCCATTGTATGGGCTTCGTATCTTTTCTACACTGGAGCGACAACATAAACAAATGTTGCGTAGTTGATGAGGCAAGTGTATTCTCCTTTTTCTTTGTGTTTATTGGTGGATCGCAAACCAACTAAGTGCGTACCACCACCTGCCGTAAAGTGTACTCGGGTACGGTACAACATTACGAATCTGAAAGCTGAGCGGTGGGGGAGTGGAGAGGGGCAGGGCAATCGTACTCAGGCCCGGTACGAAGCAATCATACCTAATATGAAAACGCCCTCAATCTGTTGTTATGGGAAATCCCCCCAGTGACCTCCTTGTCAAGATTCAAAGTGCTTGATGTTTGACGCAGTCAGAGGGTGGTCTGGCATTTTGGCCCACAGGAAGGGGGAAATGCACACGCACACCAGAGAAAGAGAGAGAGAGCTCATGACAAACACACCCTGCCCAGAATGTTAACAATGGTCGACATTTACATTTGACAGCTAGAGATCCCTGTGCAGAATATGAACACAGTACTATCTGTCCTGCTTTTTAAAGGGGGCAGTCAGTAGGCCAAGAAGTATCATCTGTAATCACTTGGATGTGGAAAAACCAGATAGAAGGAACAAAGAACTAAAGAAATTAATTTTCAATGGATTTGGATATTTCATAGATTTAACTTGAAAAAATTCCACCTCCACTGGTGTTATGTGGTCTAAATATACAGGTCAGGTGTTGCAGTGATCAAAGCAGCTCCATCTCTCACCACGGTAGATAACATAGTGGCTAAAGATAGAAGGATTTAAATAACGTATATGAGATTTGTGATAGGACCCAACTGAGTTTGCATTAACTGCTATTAGAGCAAACCTTCATCATAACATACTATATTGAAACCATATACATAAGAGCATTTTTAAAAAGTACAAAGTGTCATAAAAACAAAATATACGCTAAAACAATATAACTTTAAATGCATGAGGTTTTGAACTTAAACATTAAAAACAAAGACAGAGACAAAGTGACATGAATAATAACAAAGACTTGTATGATTATGTCAGACTTTTACTGACATAAATCATCTGATTTGGATGGAATTCCTAGTGAGTCTGGCAGCATCCAACTCTCAACAAGAAAGTGAATAGACAGAGTATTTCCCAAACTATTCCTTAAAACTATTACTTTAAATATCCTCACAAATCAGTTTTCCAACTGAATATAGAAACAAACAAAACTCTCCATCTTGTGTCATTTTTGTCTGCAATTAAGTCCTAAAAATCTTGTTTTCTTAAAACAGGGGAGAAAACCTGCCGATGTAGTACTAGTAATAATATTTCAACCTGTTTCAAATACATATCATCCTGCTGTGTCTGTATCCTGAAAGACAGGTCAGTACACTAGTAATCTGACTGCACTGAAAATAAGACTTAACATAAGTTGTTAACTGATTTAGAAACTAAAATTTTGACTTGTCTGCAGTTTGATGATGTTGCATTTTAAAGGTCTTCCGGTGGCTTTTGACTAGACTTCATAAGCCTGAGGGTTGTGGTTGTGGTTGTTCACTGCCATCCTTCGAACTAATTTAAAATGTTCAAAACTCTGTTGGGACTTATTTTTTTCTCAGTTGCTTACATACAAACACTGGAACTTGAAACACAATGACCAAAACCTGAAACTCAAGTGCATTATCTTACTCTAATTCTGCACAAATACAAACATTGTTGGAGACCAAGGGGAGAGAGAGAGGAGTGAGAGTCAGAGGAGGAGTGAGAGGACAAACAAGAGGAGGCACACGACCATGATCTAGGAGAGCAATTGCCTCTGATGAGATTCAGGCCATTTTGGTTGACCACGTGGGTCAATCATGGTCTGAAGATGAGGGAGGCAGTGCTGACAGTCCAGCCAAGCTTGAACCGCTTCACTGTGGCTTCAATCATCCAGACATACAGAATGAGAATAGGTAAGAAATCTACTCTCCTTACTGTAGTACTGCATTTCAAGACAGTATTCAATGATTACGATTAATACTGTAAAAATAAGTTTCATGTATGTATGAAATAGAGAACTGTACTCCTACTTTGTCAATGTACAGTGTTGATACTGTATTGCTCTAATAATCACAGTATTATACATGTGTATATTTTACAGAACTGAAAGACTACCATGTCGTGGTGGAAGAGGAAGACTTTTGACACCTCAACAGGAGACTGAAATAGTCAATATGGTTAGAGCAAACAATGCAAAAACACTAAAGCAAATACAAACTCAAATCACTGAAGATATTTCAAAGTATTGACTGGTTGAGTCGATCGTTTCCTACAGCGAAACCACCCACGAATGAAGCAGGTCTACAGGGTGCCATCTGAGAGAAACTCAGAGAGTTCAATTCAGAGACATCCAATCAACACTGTATAGAAACATTACTGTATTGCAATGTAATGTTTTCTACTTCATAATATTGACTGCTTTAGGTCTATTTCTGATATTGTTGTGTTTTCTGTTTCAGAGTTCTTGAGCTCAATGCAACTGCAGTTTCCTGTGAATTCATATTTAATGACAAAGTGGGGATCAACCTTGCAAAAAGGCGGCAACGGGGAAGGAACGTCATCAGCCATTGCGCCATTGTTGAGGTTCCTGGCCAGGGGGGGAACATCACCATATACTCAACTATAAATCACCAAGGCGTCCTCCATCACCATTGAGCCCTCGGCCCCTACAATACTACCTGTCTCATCACTTTCCTGGACTCACTACACAATATCCTCACTCCAGCCGAGCAGATGGATGGCCCAGAGCAGCCCAGGTACGTTGTCATCTGCTTGGCATTGGCAGGTATATGAACACAGACCCTATGAGCGCATACCCCTTTCTACAAGCAACAGAGGAAGCATGTGGTGATATAGCTGCTGAAGCATATCAGGTTGGCAGGGCTACTTTCCCCGCTGCTTGGCCAGGGAGAACATTGCCTGTGATGTCGATGAGATCCTGTGGCCAGACAGAAATGAAAGGCAGCACCCAGCCTCATTTTCTTTACAATATATGCAGAAGCCTTATTTTCTTTTTTCTACTGTTTGCTCTGTGTATTCTGAACACTTTACAAATACAACTGTGTTTGCTGAGATGGATACAGTATTTCCAAATAAAAGAACATCCTATTCTTGTATTTGTGTGTTTTATATTTGTAGTATGATAACATAGCAGCTTACAACAGGCTGCTGTACATACAGTAGGCAGTGTAACACTGAAAATGCAAAAGGCCTGCTGATAAGATTATCATAGTAGTGTTTTCCATTGAGCACAGCAGTGCTTATTTGTGTTCATTTGATGGTGTGTGTGTGTCATTTTGAGAAGACATAACATTGTTTTGAATGCAGTGAGCGAGAGATTTGTGGAGTTTTGGGTTTTGCGTGTGAGTTTTTGTATTTGTGTTTTAAGAAAAATGAGCCAAGCTTTCAGAAAATGTGTGTAAAGCAATTGAGAAACAAGTTTTTCCACAAACCACTGATGAAATGCATGTATGAAGAGTGCGGCTTCGTTTTGCATGCAAACCGACATTAATTGGGCTCAGAGGACTAGCCGAGCAGGAACAGTCAGGTGTCAAAAACCACACATCCCCCTCCACATGTTTCCTCCTCCAGCCCCCTCTCCTGGCGTCTTAACCCCCCCCTCCTCCTCCCTCTCACCGCTGCATACCTAAGCAGCTGGTTACCTTATTAACATTTCATAGCAAGGAGGAAGAGAGGGAGGTGGTGAAAACAAATCTTATTTCCAACATCGGAATACTGAGCCGGGAGGCATACGTAAGCTATATATAACTGTAACTCTGATGCGCCAGAAACCTGTCTGCTAAAACTCGAGTGTGACACAAGAGGAGCAGGTCGAGTCAGAAAAACACAATTTGTCTGCTTCGCCGCTCCCACATTCCGCCTTTGTTTATGCTTTGGTTCTTGCCGTCTGTCACTTCCGTCTCCGCCTCGCTGAATAGATGGAAAACACTGTTGCTCCAATAAATCAATAAAGGATTTGAAAACAAATAGAATTTCGAGCCTGAGTGAGTTACATTTGAAACTCTTGAAAGGTGCATTTCTCATCGTGGTGTGCTTTCACTCTGCAGCTGATCCAAGAACATGAAAAATATGATTAAGTGCGTCCAGCTTTGTTGATGAGTTTATACTCTGAATAGTGAGTGCAGTAATCAACTTTCATCTCTTTTTTCTGTTGAAGTTTGAGTAAGACCTTCCCAAAATACTATACCTCCCTCCTGTATACTGTATATCTGCTATAATTTTCTGAATATATATACTGTATATCCTTTCTTTCTGTACTTTCTTAGAGAGAAAGTAAATTAACATCCTTAATATCACAATAAAGCACTAACATTTCAATCATACAAAGGCAGTTAGTAAATAAGTTGAAAATGAAATGAAATCACACAGATACATCAGCTAAATTGTGCAACATTTCAATGTCGTCCTATCAACTCCTGAGGGAAATATGTGGCTCTTTAGCTGCTAAAGGCTGCACTATGTTCACCAGCTAGTTGCTAACTAACAAATAGCAACTCTATGAGAGCAGTGAGAGAGGTTCAGGTCGGACAGATAAACAATGAGCTGAAACTCAGTATAAAGCTCTGTAAAGCTGAAGGGAGCTGCAGAGTCAGGTGATAATTCTCTCTCATAATATACAATATCAGATGATAAATTGTTAGAAAAATATCTATTATAGCTGCTTTAAGTGACAGTTTCCTGGGAATGTGGGTGAAAATTATATCTTCAAATAACTAAGTGTGCTGACTTTTTCTGTGGGTATACTTTTATATATAATATACTGTAGTGTAATATAGTTCTGAGCTCACTGAGAGAGTTGAAAGTAGACGACAACTTATAAAAACAGCCTGTTTGACGGTAGATAAAGTGCATTTGAGGCTTAAACAGACAACATGTTATTTTCTCTAAACTACATCCATGTGAATTATATCAGAGCTAAAGTGGAGAGACGCAGCATTCATCTCTCTACAGTTATTTAGCTCACTAAAGCGTAGCGTTCCCATATTTACTCATCATCATCATCATCATCATGTTCACATCCTCGTGTTTCTACGGAGATAACTATTGCCCGGCAACCGGGTGATGAAGCTATTTGAGGAAGTGTGAATGCTCCTGAGTTTTCACACCTGAGATTTGTGACATTCTTCATCCAGCAGCAATAACACTGTTACACCTCTTCTACACACACACACACACACACACACACACAACATCAGTGGGAAAAAAAACAGTCCACCTTTTACAGGATATTGTCTACCTAACTTTCTTAACAAGTGAAATTGTCTCACAGTACATGAAGATATTTTAGCTTGAGTTGAGGATAAAAATGAGGATTTTCAACTCTGCGTGTGTTTATTATCACCATATCATCACCTGCAGAGATTCACATTGACAGCATCGTTAGTCTGACAGAGTGACAAGCCAACTGCTGATTCACCTTTACAATGCAGGAAAGTCATTAAATCTGATCTGAACTTTTTTTTTATCAGCTTCTCATTATGTGAGATGAAGACTTAACTTTCTGCCAGAGTTGGAACAGTTTTGATTAACATGAGATATTTCTGCATTTCTTTTTTTCTCTCTGTGCTCTCTTCATTTGTTTGAAGTGGGCGGGACTCAGTTAGAGAAAGAGAAAGTAAAGCTAACAAATATTGATTAGTCTACAACTGTAGCTTCAAACATGAAATTTGCAGCAGACTGAATTAAACTTCAGTTACTGTCAATGTGCTGAATGTGTGTGACCCCACAGCCTCCATGAAAGAAGAATATGAATATGCTGTCAAATAGAAATATAGCAATACAGATGATAAAAACAGAGAAATTGACAAAACATAAATGTTTTCAAAATGATGCCTTCCTGTAGTTTCTCACCCCTCTACAGAAGCCTTCACCTAAAGTTAAATTAAAACCAAATCACCTGGACTTGATTTGCAATTTCTTTTACCTGAGGACAAAAGCGCCAGAGCTGAAACCCTCCATCTGTTCAGTAACATCTCTGAGCTGCGCAATAAAAACTGCCTCAATCAGGCCTGAACTGCCAACCCTCCAGTGACCAGCACCATGTGACTACCAAAACTAAAAAAAAAAAAAAGGCCGCCTTATCAGATTAGTCAAATTAAAAATGGCAAGACACAGAATCAGTCATGCTGAGAAACTGCATCTTCATGAAGATCACGTAAATAACTGCAAAAGCTGCCTGCATGTTGTTTGTCTTGGACGCTGTGAAGTACACTGAGGAGATATTATTAGATACAGGCAAAATGTCAAAATGGCTTTTTTTGGATTCTCAGTGAAATCCTCGTCTCTGGCGGGCTGGTGGAAAATGGCATTACAGAGAGAAGAGCAGATGAGTCCTGGCTGGACAAAGTGACCACGCTTTTAAAAATAGCAGCGAATTCCACCTAAAAATCAGATTATGAACCAAACTTTTGGCTTAAAATCTGCCGCCTGAGTTCAGTGATAGAGCTGTTAAGTGATCCTGTTTGACTGTTCAGCTGACAGTAATACAGCTGCCATAGTGCCCTGCGGCATGTGAGTGTTTATGTGTTAAGTGTTAAATGGATAACATAATCTGTCCCATATGGTGGATGCTTTAATCCAAAAATCTCTTCCATCTCCAGTTTAAATCAAATTCTGGTTTTTCTGTACACTGTAAAATGGCACGGATTGGTGAAAAACATGGAGCTACAATCTAATCTAGTGTGTGAGGTGCATATCAACTCTAAATCAAAATAAAACATGTTTAAACATGTTTCACGGTGGTGGTTGTTCATTCTTACCACTTCAGGCAGCAGCTTGGTGGCCAGGTCGTGGATGGCCTTACCCAGAATGCACATGGAAGACAGGATGAAAATCACACCCAGGATAACACAAGCTCTGTGCAGGAAAAGAGACAAAGAAACAAACATAAGTCGCAGTGCCTGCTCCAAGTTGGGTGGTTTGAGCCAATAAACAGTGCTGATACTCATTAGCTGCTGTCTAGTTAAATGAATTAAGGGCGGCGTTGGTGAAAGGGAGCACTGTCACCAGGCAGAAAATGAGAACAATCTCCTTAAGAGGAGGTTTATTCCATCCTGTATCACTGTTTTAATTCACATATGCTATGTGGATATGTGGATGTTGGCTAACCACATAATCACATAAGATTAAATAGCATATAAGCATAATCAGTATAGATCCACAAGCAGTTTGCATGCAAATGAGACTACAGCAGACATTTTGAAATTGAACAGACTCTAAAGCGACAGTCTCCCCCCCCCCCCCCCGACGCTGAAAACCCAGATCAATAATGAAAGTGGTGAAAGTGACACACAGCTGTTAACTGCAGCTGTAGCCGCAATTTTAGAAATACTGAAAAAATACTCCAAATGCCCTCCAGAGCAACCACACCCACCTAAGAAATTACATATATAAAATGAGTATTTTAGAAAAATCACAAAATTTCACATCTTGTTTATTCAACTGCTCAATACAGTTTTTATAAAATGGTATCTCTTGTTTAAAGCCTTTTCCACACTGACAGGTACATAATTCTGCTCAAAAATACTAAATCCTTTTATTTCTATTACGATTTTGCATAAAAACAGTCAAATTTTAAGATGATTAGTAGTAGTATTGAAAAGTAGTGTAAAAACTCTGCTTTAAAGGGGCACTTGGCTGATTCAGTAGTATAATGTCTTCAATCGTAAAACTTTATTACACACTGGAGGTGTAGAGTTAATGAGAAGTGGGCATTTAGAAGGTTGGGGACACTATTGTGTTGCATTATGAGAAATGTAGTCTTTTGGAGCTTGACCCATGTTAGGGACTTAAAGTATATATCTATCTAGTATCTGCTGCTTCAATTTTGACTCGCTAATACTAAACTGCTGCAGTGCCCCTTTAAAATATGTGTAATCATAGAATGTAAAAAATCCCTAAATTCACATAATTACCAAAGTTAGCACTCTAAATATCTCCCTGCAACTGATTAACAACAAATGTACAAAACAACAAAATACATTTTCCTGTGGCCCTAAAATGATCCTGCATGACAGACGAAGCAAAATCTGCTCTGTGAGGATTTATTTGGATGCAGCAGATGTCCTTTAAACACTTTTACCCAATTGACGAAGTCTGCAGAGAGACAAAAAACAATTGGAGCATATGCCCTGGTCATGCATGGCTACCAGTGTGTGTTCAATTCTGAAGTCTGCTCTCGAGCCACACTTGGTGTCCTGGGTTTTGACCGGATGAGGTAACCAAGGCAACACCCACCATCACTCTGAGAAGTCCACAGCAGGACACACACACACACACACACACCATGGGAGCTCTCAATCCCCACAAACAGGCCCCCTGTTGTTTTGTGCACTGTGGATGTAAAGATGACACGATATCTCAGCGCTGCTGTTGGCTCCACAACAAAAACAACAAAACACCAAAAAATCCAGTGAAGGTCTTCAGCAAAATACATTCTCTGTCTTAATACATCCATTATTATATCATTACTGTTTCATATTAATATAGCGTCTCATTCTAACCTTTGTCACAGAGAAGAGAATGAGGGTCCACGTTTCATTTAGGAACAAAACTTGTCTTGTTTTGACATCTCGAGCTTGTTACCTTGGCAACCGGTCTGTACCTGGGCATCACTATGCAGCCACATCTCCTCTATGAAACACTGACAGATAAAAAAAATTAAGAAGAATAATATCGATTGCCTGGTTGTGCGCCACTAGTTTTCTCATTCAGTCTGCTGAAAGCTGATAGCTGCCTAACAAACAAAAACACAAAGAACCTGCTGAAAGAGAAAGATAGAAGCAAAATGCTGCGGTTGTAACATAAACTCCATGTGTGGGGGTGTTTTAGCTGCTTGCAGGTTGCTTTTCTGTGTGTTTCAGAACATGTATGCATGAATATATCTTTGTGTTACGGTTGTGTGTCTGTGTGAGTGAAGCCTGGCCTCTCGCTGAAGCCAATTACTGACTGAGCAGCCTCCTGAACTTTATCCGAATTCTCCAATTAGCCGCTGACGTGAATGAAGACTGCTGTCAAGAAGGGACTTTGTGTGGACATTTTAATGTTAAGGTTTAATACTCAGATGTGTCGTGTATCTATCAAAAGTAGAATGAATTGAATGAATCTTGTAGTTCAAGGCACTGCTCTTCTTGCAAGAGAATAAGAAAGTTGAAAAAGGGAGTTCTTCAAGGTCTTTAAACCCAGCCTTTGCTGAAAAATGTCCTTTTTTACTCTTTGGTCACGTATGTTTCCAAGATCATTTCCATATCTATGCACACTGACTAATCTACATCATAGATGATTAGCATTAGCCTTAAATTAAGGTGGAAAAATTAGAGCTGTTAGCTGTAAGTGTCAGTTTGTAATTTTTACTGATATAAACCTGCAGGAAAAATATAATTGGACAATTGGGCTTTTTTTTTATGTGTCATCACAAGATCATATTTTGTTTTGTTTATAGTGAATAAAGAGTGAATATGAAATAAACATTTTAATGCTTTTGATTCATAACTGAATTGACTAACACTGAAGATTGGTGTTTGATTTTCAGAAATAATGAATTTACTGGACATACAATAAAGAAAAACTGCTAACTTCAATGCTAACAATGCTAATTACTAAAAGTAGCATCTTCATATTTTAAAATAATGTTAATTGCCTACCATTACTCAAAGGAATTGTTCTACACTTTGAGAAATAAGCTTTTTTATTGAGAGTTAGATAAAAGTAACTATGGAGCTAGAACCAGGAGTCGTTAGCCTACTAGCTTAGCTCAGTGTTAGCATAAATGGGGTAAACAGCTAGCCTGGCTCTGTACAGGGTTAAAAAAGACACCAACCAGCACCTCTAAATCACACTAATCATTTGCCACCTTAGTATCTTGTTTGATTAATCTGTACGTGCAAACAAACAAGAAAGAATGTGTTAATTAGCGAGCTTTAGAGCTGCTGGTATAGGTGAACTTTGGATAGAGTATGTTAGATATTTGAATGGACTGTTGAATGAATTGTCTGTTTCCTCATCTCCAGGGGACCTGATCTCATCTGTCGTCTCTACAGCAATTAGCAGTCGCTCCTCTGAGACCATGACATGTCTCCGCTGTTAAGTGTGTGTATTAGTGTGCTCGTTTTGGGACTGTATGAGTCCACCAGATGCTCCAACAGTTAAGGACAGAGATAGTGAGATTTTCCTTTCATCTGAGTCAGTCAGTAGCAGATGCTTCTGTTCTGGTTGAGTTTCATTTCTTCAAAGATCAGCCGGTCGCTTCCTTTGCTGTGAGTAGTCTCAGTAGAACAGGACTGAACTAAAGTGATTGACAGCTCCTTCTTTTCTCTCTTTCGGTTACCTGCTTGCTGCCAACACTCTGACCATTCAAAAGGATCTGAAACGCCCAGCTGACCCACACACACACACACACACACACACACACACAAACGCCATTCTCAGCCAGGTAGAGATAAGATGTGAGGCACCCGTCTGTGATCGGTCCCAGAGGGCCGAGGCTGACGGAGCTGAGGAGACCAGCTGTTTGACACACTCCTCTACAGGACAAAGCAGAACACACACTCACACACACACATTAGACACTGCGGACACGTTTTATCACTTTTCTGAATTAACCATCTGGGCAAGAGGAAACAAAGGCTCAGACAACTGCAGGGTGTCTGCTGGTTTATAATTTGCATATGTGCTGTATATATGTTAGCGAAGGTTTCCATCTCTACTCACATGTATTCGCGGTGTGCTGAGTGGACAGCTGCAGCATTGCTGTACCGCCACAGAACAATGGCGGAGGATAAGACATCCAGCATGGCATCAAACTGCAGAGTGAAAACAAAGACATTTTACACTCTTTTCACTATTATATACATTGTTAGCCATTTAAGATTTATTGAAGCTTTACAGTCAACTTACAGCAAATCCAAAAGCTGAAGCACTGTGGCGCATGATGGAAACAGCTGCAAGAAAACAAAGAGAGAGAGAATGAAATGTGACTTTACATCAACAAGTAATACTAATGCTGTTTATTCATAACATATACCCATTTAAAAAAAAAAAAGTAATTGTCTGTTTCAAAAAAAAAGATGCTTTTAACTGAGAAAAAAACATTTTAAATCACAACAAAGTGAAGGTAATGTCGCCTGCTAGCTCCTCTATTGAACACATGCAAAACCTAAACAACACACTTAGTTTCCTTTCAATCATGGGCTGCAGTCAGCTCTCGGGTGACGTTTTGTATATGCATGTGCAGACACTTGAACACAGAGGGAGACAGCTTGAGAATCTGCTGCCACTATCTGTCTACATGAACAAGCAAAGGGTGACTGCTGCCAGAAAAGAAGTGTCGATCAGGAGAATCCCTCATTTAAGCTCCACAGAGACATCAGATTCTTCAGCAGCTTCTTTGACTGCGGCTCAGGAGTCCCCTTCTGTTTAATCTCAGTGATGGATGATTATCTTGTATGTCCAGAGGTGTGCTGTCACAAGGAACTGCTTTTCTTGTTTTTATTAGTTACCGCAGCAAACCTGCCAGACAGGACACGATGCATTGTGGTCATTTAGTTGTCAGCTAATTGCCTGCCTGCTTTAGTCCAATTATAATGAGCTGTAGATGTGTTAGAAAACAAACACTGAGCCAAACCACTATGAGCGCACACACCTGCAGTGGGAGGGGATGAGCAGAGAAGGAAGAAGAGACAAAGGAGAGAGAGATACTAGATAGATAGAGGAAGGGGAGGAATCCTCTCCTCCTTGGTTTATTTTTAGCGAGACTCACTGGGGGCCAGTAGCTCGCCTCAGCATGCAGAACCACAGCAGCGTGTGGTATCTCTTTCTCTGTGCTTCCCCTATGCTCTTTCATTTTCCTGTTGTGATTTTTTTTTTTTACCTCTGTCTTCATCCTCTTGTTCCCCTTCCTTTTTGTTTCATCTAGCTCTCTCTGGACTGAAGGTGCAATCATCCACCACCCACCCCTCCCCTTCATGCAGCCATCGCCCCGACCCAAATGAAAACAGACACAAATGCTGCCTTCACATGCTTTTGCAAATACTTAAACACACATGAGCGATCTCTTGAATACAAACAAGTCGGAGGGATTTTTAATGATGCCGGAGCTGCAGAGATGCAGCACGGAAGCAGTGTCAACAACTGATTGTACAAAAATGATCTATAAAGCAACTTTTTCTAGGTAAATATAGCAAAACATCAGCACCTGTCAGGCTGTTTCTCCTCTATTGTTCCAGCCTCGACACACAAAGTAGCTCTGCGCTGTTTGATTTAGGCCACCACAAATCTGTTTGGTTTGAATTTGAATCTGTGATATCTCAGACGCTTAAAATTAGAAGATAAACAACTATAATTTTCACTATTCTCGTGTAAACCCAGTGTTATGGCAAACACATAGTGGTTAGAGGACTGTAGATAGTGTAGTTTGATGTCTGTATTTTCACTATCATCACACAGTGTTTGTAGCATATGAAATGAAAACACATCACGGTACGCATAGCCGTGTTGATCTCTTTGAACATTCAAGGTGGAGGAATTCTTGTTGAATAAAAGATTTAAAAAAAAAACAGTCAAGCCCTGTGTACCTCCACTCACAGGGTGGAAACAGACAGATGATACGGCAAACAGAAGTTGACAGCTTTAAAAATGAAAGTAAATAGAGTGGGAGGGACTGTGTAGATAGCAAGGCTCACACATCTGCCCGAGTTGACATAACAAGGAGAAAGTAGCAGGTGCATCAAAATGTCACACAGGAAGAGAAATGGATGCAAATTCTGTTTTTGCCTAAAAAAAACCCCACTCACAGTTCAGCCTGTGTTTTGTGTGATAAATTCTGAATTTTGCTTTCATGCTGTTTTATACAAGCTTTAAGATTTGGGAGATAAACCCTGAAGCAGATGTGTCTGTAATGTCATGAGCTGGGGGACCAAATCTAGAAATGTCTATCTGCTGCTCTTCCTTCCACATCCTCTCTTTCTTACTTTCTTTCCTTCCTCTCCTCCTAGCTCCTTCATTAGGAGCACAGAGGAAAAAAATCTTGTATAAATGAATCTGCTGCGGCGCCGCGGTCTTCACAGATGAGCCCAGCGATGGCTAATTGGTTCCTGAGAAAGCTGGGTGGGTGTCAGCGGGGACGTAGCTCCAGCATCGCATCAGGCTACCGCACACATACACACAGTTGAGGACTCTCGTCCTCATCCTCTCCTCTTTCTGCTTCCCCCCGCACCCTCCCCCCACCCTCCCCCACCTCCATCCCTCATTGTCACATCCGACAAGAGAAGAACAGAACATAAAACGCTATCCAAGCTCTGCCAGTTTATTGGCTGTTGCTGGAGCTGCATTATGCATATCAGTGAAACATTTTGCTATCAAGATTTGTTTTAACAGTTGGTGGACTGATGGTGTTTGTCTCACTGTGCTGTTGTAGCAATGTACACCTTGATATTAAAACAGTAGTGACGGGCTTTATTACCTTTTCAGTAATTCATCCATTCAACTCAGTTCTACTCTACTCCATTTCATTCAGCTGTTGTTGAAGGACTGAAGGAGAAATTCTTAGTCGCCTAAAGCCAAACTCTGACAACAAATCTGTCTCTACTTTCCTTTTATTTCATCAGTGGAAAGAAATACGCTTCTTTGCTTTCTTGCTGAGATTTAGATGAGAAGGTCGATACCACTCTAATGTCTGTACACTAAATATCAAGCGAGAGCCAGCAAGCCATTAGCTTAGCTTAGCATAAAGACTGGAAACAAGGAGAGACAGCTAGCCCTAGTTCAAAGCTTTAAAAAAAACTGTCTATCAGTAGCACTTCTAAACCTCACTGACTGACATGTTGTATCTTGTTTGCTTAAACCAAAGTGTAAAAATCACAAGGGCTCGAACTATTTCTCTCCAATCTAACTCTCAGCACGACCGTGAATAACTATGTTTCCCAAAATGCAACCTCAAGTGACATCACTTGGAAGTCACTGACCTGGCCAAGACATTCTTTAGACATTGAGAGTTTAACGTAATGTTTTACCTTTGGACAGAGCCAGGCTAGCTGTTTCCCTATGTGTCAAGTCTTTATGCTAAGCTCCTGGCTCTAGCTTCATATTTAGAGACATGAGAGTGGTATCAGTCTTCTCAACTACCTCTCAGCAAGATTGAATATGTGTGTTTCACAAAATGTCGAACTCTTCCTTGAACTTAAGTAGAGCCAGAGTTGGCAACCTCTATTAATGTAAACTGTTGCTTCTCCAATTTCTCCTTCAAATGTAAAATCTTATAATCTGTGTCTCTGTCTGGTCAAGAACTCATGTGTTGAATCTACATAACAAATTTTAAGTGTCAAGCTTTCCATAATTTAGTACAGTAACCTTCTCTCATGTGTGAAAAATGAACATGTCAACTAATATGTCTCTATGATAAACTTAAAGCTGCACCTGCCTGCCCATAACAAAATTCACACACGTATTGTAAAGGAGCTGGTGTTTGTCATGTTTGAGTAATGCAAATGTTTTACAGGTATGTTTCCCACTATCACTCCGTCATCATGTAGAGCTGACAGGGAACAGTGACTTGACTCACACCCCTGTCATTGCTCTGACAAGGCAGCTCGACATCCACTACATCACAGTGTAAAGACACTGCCAGACCTCAGGGGCTGAATCCTACTGAGGTCCTTCATAAAAAGGGGAAGTCCCTTCCTTTCTACTGGACCACCATGGGACCTTATTTCAGAAAAAATATGTACAGTAGTCAATGGCAAGAGATAAATACTTTTCTGCTTCAGTTTGAATTGTGCCATGAATAACACATATGATGTTTGTCAATTTAAAAGATAATCTTCCAAGTCAAGAAAGTCGCAGTTTGTCGTAAAACTGTTTAAGTATAAGACTGTGAAAATACGTAACTAGAAAGGCTACACACCCAAAAGTTACGTAAGTGATGCCATAACTTTCTCTCTCCAAAAGCTACCCAGAGCTGCTAAAGCTAACGTTAACGCAATGCCTGTTTGTTTCGTACTGGGATGCCGTCACACGAGCAATATGTCTTGCTCATTTTTTTCATGTTGGTGTTGGTGACATATTGTGTGAGACCAATTCACTGAGCAGTTTAAATCTAAATTGACAGACATCATATGCGTAATTCATAGCAAACTATTTGTCTCTCACCGCTGACACTACTGTACATATTTTTTCCATAATAAGTTCCCATGGGGGACAGCGGAAGGGGAGGGACTTCGCCTCTCTATACTGAAGATAAAGCGTAGTTTTTAAAGAATAGTTCGGAATACTTTGGGAAATGTGCTTATTCGCTTTCTTGCAGAAAGTTAGATGAGAACATTAATGACACAACTCATGTCTGTACACTATATAAGAAGCTTAGAGCCAGAAAGTGGTTAGCTATCCTATTAACATTTGACATCTTTCCTCCTCTATGTTTGTTAACTCTATACTTGGACAGTCAGTTGGCACGTCTGTTTTTATAAGGAGCTATGTGCTTAGCATAACATCTTCAAGTAAGCCACACCAAACAAAACATATTTCAAAGACAAGATGCAGAAAAATACACAGAGAGAAAGCAAACAGAAAAAAAAACATCATTACTGACCTGAATTATAAAAAGATGAATGCTTTGGTCACTTTTGTAGTTTATATTTAGTTTGTTTAAGGGAGTATAAAGTGATAGTATGTGGATACTGTATTTGTAATTCAGATGAGCAAATCATGGCTCATTAAACTGGCAAGCTATACAGAGAACAAGCTGATAATGACATATCTTTCTCACAAAGAAGGCTGATTTATAAAAGAGTGATGTTCAGGTAAAAGTTATAGTAGTTTGACATTTTGAAAAAATACTTATTTTTTTTCCTGCCAAGAGTTAGATGAGAATACCACTCTCATCTGTGTACGCAAAGCTAGAGCCACCAGCCGATTAGCTAATTAGCTTAGCTTAGCATCAAGATTGGAGGCAGGGGGAAACAACTAGCCTCTGACCAAAGTTAAAAATTATGCCAACCAACACCTCAAAAGCTCACTAACTCACACAACATGTAAAAACGTTAAGTTGTGTTTTTATGGGGAGTTACATACTGTTTCATTTCAAGGCAATTTCTCAACAACCCGCATCGGGAAGCAGTGACTTCTGAATTATGCTATAAATATAGTATCCATATAATATCACCATCACAAACTAAATATAAACTACAAAAGTGACCAAAGCATTCATCTTTTTATAATTCAGATCAGTAATGATGGATGTTTTTTTTTCTCTCTGTGTATTTTCTGCATCTTCCCTTTGAAATGTGTTTTATTTGGTGTGGCTTACTTTATGATGTTATGCACATAATTCATTATAAAAACAGACATGCCAACTGACTCTCCAAGTATAGACTGAACAAACAGAGGAAGAAAGATGTTAATGTTAATAGGATTAACACACGGGCTATGCCTATCAAAATGTTCTTATTTACAGTGGGATTTGCTACTAAGGGTGTACTTTACATCCAGCTCACACCGGCTTATTTCCAACTAGCTTGTGACAGTTGTATTGAATTTGTTTTAACAGTGTCAATCAAAGAGGAAGTTGCGGGTAGAACAAACAGCAATGATAAGATCATACTGAATCTAACTTATGCTGCTGTAAAGTCAAAACAGATATTTTCTTATTCTGAAATGGAAAATATATATATACAACATTTTATGGTAATTGAAGAAATCATGGTTAAAAAAATCCAGTTTATCTGACAAAATATAAGTGAAGCAGCAAATACACAAGCATCTGCAACAGAAGAATGTGGGACTGGATTCTCTTATTTGCGATGAATAAACCTCTTTCAGAGTTCACTAAACACATAGCTCAAGTAATCTAACACTCACACGACAAAGAGTGAAGCTGTGAGAAAGGCTTGCTGCTCTGCCACTATGGTGTTTCCTTAACAGAGCAGGAAGTGGACAAAATGAAAACAACACGAACAAAACTCAGGAAGAAGCTCTGATTTCCAAACAAAATATCCTTCTTACACTTTAACAGCCTGCTGGGTCACTACACTAATCCTGACCCCAAACACACGGCAGCACATTGAATTCCGATTTCTAATTTCATCCTCAAACTCGACTCCGATTAATTATTGAACCGCAGCATTTTCTTCTTCTCTTCTGTTTCTCTCTAGAGGGCGTCAAATCGAAATAAAACAATTATGCGTGTGTAATGACACCGGCCCGGCGAGACTGCAAGTCAGAGCGGTGTTTACTAGAATCACAGCCGCTATGTCGACCTCATTCATATCTTCCTCTGCTCATTTCTGCAGCTGACATGCAAGTGCTGCCATGTTTAATTTATGAGTAAGAGCAAGCAAAAATGTGACAAGAGAGATAATCCGTAAAAAAAAAAAAGATGTTTAATGTAGAGAAATGGCCAGTTTGCAGATGTGGAAGGCGTCGTTAAATGATTAAATTTATTCTCAAAAACAAAGTCATGAAGGAGAATAACTACGCTGCAATCAACCTTGCAATCTGATCATCAACACCACAGGAAACTCTCATATCTCAGCTCGTCTGCAAACCAATGTTGAGGTGATCAGCTATGCTGCAGCAAAGCTTGTCCTCTTAAAATGTGCATCTGTCAAGCACTAATCTGCATTTACCGCAGACGAGGAAGAAACATGAGTTGATCATTGCAGTGTGTGATGGTGACAAATCTCTGCGATGAGAATAACACAGTCAAATCACCTCGAGCACCACTTGTCAAATTTCACTTCATGTTTTTTAAAGATATCTGACACATATTTATCTCTAAGTTTCTCAAAAGCCTGATGAAACACTACCTGAATTCAATCTACAAAGTGAATCACTTCAATCCAAAATAGACTTAAAGAAAGAAACCTTTGACATTAAGAGGCTGGAAAAAGAAATGATGTAGAATCAGTCAGTAATTCCCTCTCTCTTCTCAGCCTTAAGACCCAGAATGAGTCACACAGGGGTCTCTTTCTTGACATGCGAAGGTTCAATGAAAAGGAAAACGGGAAAGCTTATGACAAAGATAGGTGCTCCAACTTATTCTGCCTCTGAAATAAATAAAAATTCAGTAACAGCAGCGAGAGTCAAGATCAAGTTCACAATGTTGACAGCAAAAATGTTCCGTCTTGCTTCCCTAATTGAGAAAAATTGTCATTTGAAGTGAGAAATGTGAGAGTCTAAAGGTTAACCACGTCTTGGCAAGAAGTCCGGGCCGTCAAACTTAGCTTGTTATTGCATCAGTTGCTTGTTCTCCATGCTGTGTTTTGTTTGAACAACTATTGTTTAATCAGGCTGTTGGGTGTCACATTGGTCAGCTGGGTGTCACTTTAATTAACAAACACAGCCTTCAACCCAAGGACCAATCAGCAGTATTTCTTCAAATGTAGTTTGAATAATGTCCTTGTTTCTTGCACACAAATGTAAAAAGCATCACTTCTTCAAAGGCAGCAGCTAAAGGAGTGTTTACTCACTGAAAGCGGCGATGGCCAGAATGATGGTGACTACGATGGACACCCAGGACACCCACAGAGCCTTCTTCCGGTAACTTTGTGCTTCGTGTGGCTTCAGACGCATACTGCTCTCCAGAAGACCTGCAGACAACAACACAGGGCACAGTGACCCACCAGATACAAATATAACAAAGAGAGAGAGCAGAATAAGGAAATAGATTCTATAAAGGACACTATCAAATCTTTGATTCACTATCACCATTGCAAGTGCAGTCAGCTGTAAGCTCTGTAAACTAGCTGATGTTAGCTTATTATAAAACTCACTGCCTGATGATGTAGTTACTTTCTTTTCGAGTTGGCTACACTACAAAGTACTCAATACACAAAATATACCAGTATATACCAGCCAAAAGTTTGGACACACTTTCTCATTCAAATGACTTGTAATGTATAAATATTAAATTATCAGCCAGCAGGGTGCTTTAAAATGAAACCAAAATGAATTGGAAATAAAAAGACAGTCAAAGGGAAGACAGCAACTGCACAGGCTGCTGTATGAATAATGTTAGCTAATGTTAACCAAACATTTGTCATATGAATTCTTCTTATAGATTAGGACATGTTTAAAACCTGACATGTGAGTTCAGATACAGTCTACAGTTTACTGATACTTATAACTAGTAATAATGCATAAATCACATTACTGGTGTATTAATAAGTACACAGTAAGGCTTGTTGCTGGTACTTGTAGATTTGTAAAGTGGGAAAACTGTACAATAACCCAATATAAAATTAGTGTGATCAAACTGCAATCATTTTCAAGTGAGTTGAACATATAAACTCCTTTCCCACACACTCAGAGGTTTCTGCTGTGTTTCTACTGCTGTCCACCCTGCCTCTTATAGCTAACATGTGACCTGTGCACCACTCAAATGTATGACAACTGCTGTAAATGTTTTCCTATCAGTCGGGCGTATCTGTGCTCAGGTATTAAATTAATTGAGCACAGTTTGCTTAAAGGACCATTACTGGTGGTTTTGGGTGTTTGAACCACTTTTCAAAGGATGCTGCAGTGTTTCAGAATTGAATCGAGTTTCCACTTTTTCACTTTGGAATGACAAAGAACTTGCAGAGACTTGAAATGTATTCTTTAAAATGAACATCACATCTGATTTGAATTGACAATAATTAGAAGTTTTTCCTATGTAGTAATGAAAGATAGGTCTGAAACATTCAGGTCCAGTCTTCTGATAGCACCTTTATAATCAGGGTTTGGCAGGGTCTTTAAAATGCATTCAGTTCCTTCACAATGACCATCAAAACTGTAAAGCCTATATCAAGTTATTACCCAATCCCAAAAGCAATCCGCTTTTATTCAAAAAAATCTGTCATAACAACACATTTTAGGTAGATCTGTACACTCAGTATTTAAAATGCACATCAAGTATTCAGTTTCTATCCAGCCCTAAATAATTAATCATACACTGTAAAAAATGACTGTGAAATTTACATAAAAACTATGTAAAATCCCTACAGAAAAGTATTGTAAACTCAAAAACATATATTTTTTGTTTAAAGTACAGTGAATTTTTGGAAACTATTAAACAGAATGTTTTTGTTATATTTACAACAACAATATGTGATTACAATCAAATTTATTTGTTAAAACTACAAATATTGGTAACAAAAACAGAGAAATACTGTAATACTCATAACAAAACAATTTAGTTAATTTCACATGCAAATATTGTAAAAACTATAGTTTTAGTCAGTTGTTTTAAAAAATACAAATATATGTAAGTCACTTTACAAGTTTATGCTGTAATTTTAACATGATTGATAAAATGATGCAAATTGACGTAGGCCTATTTAAAATGTTTTCACAAAAAAGTTTTATTGTGAACCTGAGAGGTTACCTATCTATTTAAATATAAAAAATATACAATTTTAATAACATTGCATTTATAATTTAGGCTATTTGTAGCATATTGTAGAGTGTGTGTATAAGACATTCAAATTATTGATATATGCAAAGTAACACTGTTCAGTCCTAATCCTTGTATGCTTTATGTTTCTTTTAGTCTTTATCATTATCATTTTCACAGGCTAAACAACCTAACAGTGCCACCTCTAACCACTTGTACTTTTACTCTCTCATTGTGCACTGAGTCCTCCTAATTTTGAAATTTAAAAGTGCGCAGCTGAAGTTCGTCTCTGATTGGATAATGACGTGAGGGCGGGAGAAGCGCGAACCATTAGCCGTTAGCGTCACTAAGGAGCCAGTGTGCAGTCTGCAGAGCAGAGAACGGAGCAGAAATCTTCGGACCACTTCATTTTAAAAGATTTTAGGACAAATCTACAAGTTTTTTGGAGGGTCTGTGGCTGTTCAATTGGAAGGTAAGCTTCATATTTAGGCTACTCTTTTTTCGAGACCAGACGAAAATGTGTGCTGAAAGCTAGCTAGCTAGCACCAGTCCATATTTAAGACCAGTAACGTTAGCTCAATGTGTGATAACTTAATTCAGCTGAAAAGCACAGGCAAACATTTGAAATCCTAAAAATGATCACCTGCGTCTTTTGTAAAAGCAAATTTGTTACATTAAGAGGCTATGTACTGCATTGCAGAGTACATAGGAATGAGCCTCATTGTCTTTTCAAATGTGCTGGCGCCAACTGTAGTCAAACATTTACCACTTACTCAGCTTTCAAGGGCCATTTTTATCGTGTGCACAATGCACCTGCACCGCAAGCTGCTCCTAAAGCTGTTGTTGCGGATTTAAAATGCGCAGTTTCATTATGTGCCCGCAATTTACACACGGTGAAAGAGCTAGTGTCTCACTTAAATGATCATTTTGGAGAGGGCAGGTCTGTGTCATGTCCAGTAAGTGGTTGTAAGCATGTGTTTACAAAAAAGTCATCATTTACTTCTCACATGTGTAGGAAGCATAAAGCATGCTCCCCTGATGGTATTGATGACATGTACAAGGAAACTCGCCTTCAGCCCCCAAATGTCATTGCCAGTACAGATGATTCAGAAAGCACACATGAAGCCATGCCAACAGCTAGTGCAGCCAGTGATATGCCAGAGAATGATAGTCAGTCTTATCTCAGAAACATGTGTCTCTTTTACCTTAAACTGCAAGGACAGCTGCTTATTCCTGCCTCTACTATACAGACTATTGTTGAGGAGATGCAAAATGTGCACGAGTTAGGTCAAGCCTACACAATAACTAAAGTAAGTTCTTTATTAAAAAATGATATGAGCCTATCAGATGAAGCAGTCACTAAAATATGTGACTGCATTAAAGAGTCAGATTTGTTCTCTGCCTGTCATCAGGGACAATTAAGAACAACATACACCAGAAATCAGACATTCACAAAAATGTTTAAGTACACGGAACCCCAAAAAGTGCTATTGGGAATGGATGAAAACATGACACAAAAATTTGCGTACTACATACCAGTGGCAGAAACTCTGAAGAGCTTTTTGCACTCCCAGTTATGGAGGAATGCACAGCCACAACAGTTTGGAGATCCTGATGTAGAGGTTTTTACGGATTTATATGATGGAAAAATTTTCAAATGTCACCAGTTCTTTAATGAAAACCCTGAAAGCCTCAAACTGATTTTGTATCAAGATTCATTTGAAATTGTGAATCCCCTGGGTTCTGCTAAAAAGACACACAAAGTTCTTGCAGTTTATCTTTCATTAGCAAATTTACCCATTCATTTGCGTTCAAATACTGATAATATGTTTTTAGTCTTGTTGTGTGTTGAGAATGACTTAAAGCGTTTTGGAATAGCCAAAGTTTTCTCAGAGTTGTTGGCAGATCTGAAATCCTTGGAGACAGATGGAATAAATGTAGATGGAAAAACAGTAAAAGGGGGTCTCTACTGCATTGCTGGGGATAACCTTGGTTCTCATTGCATAGGTGGGTTTACAGAGAACTTCAGCCGCTCTCAATATTTTTGCAGGTACTGTGACATCACGAGAAGTGAGTTTGAGGCTGATCCAAATGCCTGTGGTCCTCCACGCACCCCAGAGACGTATGACACAGCTGTTGCTGATCTCCAGGCTGAAAACATCCAAGACGTCAGAGGAATAAAGGTAAACTCTATCTTTAATACCCTTGAGTCTTTTCACGTATCCCAACCTGGTCTCCCGCCTTGTTTAGGTCATGACCTCTTTGAAGGAGTCTTGTCATATGATCTAGCACTGTACTTGAAGAACATTATAAAAATGAAAAAATGGTTCACATACTCACTCTTAAACAGGCGCATCAAACAGTTTAAGTACAAAGGATCTGAAGCACTCACAAAGCCATGTGCTGTCAAACCTGACGGAGCCAAGTTATCAGGGCAAGCCATTCAAAACTGGAACCTTCTGAGATTGCTACCAGTTTTGATTGGTGACAAAGTGCAAAATCATGAGGATGAAGTATGGCAGTTAGCTCTCCAGCTAAAAGACATTGTGGATCTTATTTGTGCTCAGAACATTTCCTTGTCCCAGATAGCATATCTTGACATTTTGATCCAAGAATATTTGGAGTTGAGAAAGATGATGTTTCCTGAAATTCAACTCAAACCCAAGCACCACTATTTGCGCCATTATTCAGCACTGTCGTTGAAATTTGGTCCATTGAGGAGATTATGGACGCTTAGGTTTGAAAGTAAACACAGTTATTTTAAAAGATGTGCCAGACACTTGAAAAACTTCAAAAATATTTGTCAAACATTGTCAGAGCGTCATCAGATGTATCAGGCATATCTTTTAGCTGGGCAAGAATGCAGTAAACTACTGCAAGTGAAGGACAGCTGTGCGTTTTATCCCAACCTCTACAGTGACGCTATTAAACATGCAGTCAGGGAGTTAGCCTTTTCAGAAAGCAATACCACAGTTGCCACAGATATTCAGTACAAGGGCACTGCATATAAAAAAGGACAGTTTCTTGTGTACAGAAATGATGAGTATATGGAGTTTGGTGAACTTCTACTCATCTTGATTCAAAATGACACATCTGTGTATGTTTTGATGGATATCCACAAAGGCATCTTCCTCTCAGAATACCATCTGTATTCTGTGACAAAGGACAGTCTTGGGTTACAATGTATCAACATTAATGACCTGCCTGATTTCTATCCTTTGGTATCATATATTCTTAATGGATTCCAAGTCATTCCACTAAAACACAGTATTGTGGCAAAATAAAGTCCAATTAAAGCTGTTAATTGGACTGTTAGTTTGACATTAATATAAGTGTTACCTGATGCATGTCCCTGTTCTGTTAAGTGTATGTACTGTATATTTTTTCTGTTCTGCATTTCTTCTTCAGTGTAAATATGAGTGACTCAGGGCGAACCTTCCTAGATGTCGCCATCATGGAAGCCCTACCAGAACTTCAAGTAGTAAACAAAAACATCCTGGAAGAGCACTTGCAGTCCATTGGAGTCGAGACGTATGATGATCTACGCTTCGTAACGGAGGCTGATTTGATGACAGTATTAAGACCTGTACAAGCCAGAAAGCTTCTTTCTGTTTGGAAACAGAAATGTAAGTAAAAACACCACAACACACAGCTATTCAACAGCAAAAGCAGACATGGACATTGTGTAATATTGTACAATGTGAATCATAATCTTATTTTTTTGTCATTTAAAGACCAAACTCCCGAGAACAGCTCACTATCATCTGTGGAAGCCTCACCTACCCAACTGCTGTCATCGCTCTCTGTTTCACCCCAAAGTTCATCGTCAACCTCCTCCAGCAGCCTAGGACTTGACACACAGTGGGAAGACAACTTTGAAATTCCATGGAGTAAATTTCCTGAGGAAGTGATGGATTCTTTGGAGAGGGGAAAAAGGCCAGGCCCAAAACTGAGGAGGCAAATGGTCCGGATTGTTGTGACTGAGATGATGGAAAAATGCCCCCATGTAGGTAAAAAGCATTCAACTGATGTTGCAAAGCAAATGGTGGCAAAATATCCCAATTCTCTGCAAGATGTAATAGAGGGCGATATTGTTGGAACAGGCTACCATTCCCTTGTAAAACAGCTGCAAAACAGAATCGAAAATGTGAGGCGCACTTCAACACCCAAAATAAGAAAAAGAAAACATCAGGCTGATGACTCAGACCACACAGATGAGATCCCATTAGAAGAGAGAGCAGCAATGCAGGACACTTACGGATGCATTAAATGGAATGTGAAATTTCTGCCCCGTGAAGAAACTCAAGAGAGCCAGCACCAAAAGAAGGAAAAACTCAAGGAGATGTTCCAACAATCTGATGCCAATCCAGAGGAGGTAAAATGTCTAATGAAGTCCACTTTTTACACACAGCGTCAACATGTCAACCAGGGAAAAAGTATCAAAAGCCTTCGAGAGGAGTGGCCATTTTGGTTTGACGAACTTGGCATGTCGGTCCACTTCAAGGAACTCACTGGGATTGACCTCAAAGAGACATTCACGCGAAATTTGGATTTGAAGGGAAAAAGGCTTCTCAACTACATGACCACAGTTTATGTCACCAAGAGTAATAAGTTCCTTCAGACTTATGCAAGGCTTCAGAGGATGCGGGGACAGCAGAGTGGCTGCTCAGATGATGTGAAAGAGATGGTCCTGCTTCTGCTCAGCTACTTTGATGAGAAGGAGGAGTCCATGTTCTTCCATGTAGAAGATACCTGTCTGGCAGAAGAGGTCCAACTGGAGCAAGTGCCTCTGACACCTGCTGTTATTGTCTGTGGTAAGTCTGTTTCATATCTCTTTTTTTTAATTGCACTGTTTATAGAATCTGTCATGTGAGTGCAGCGCTTATTAATATAACCTGTTAAATAATTTGTTCATAGGACAGTCCTGCTATTCCTCAACAAGGTACATGCTGAGTCTGGATCGGAACCTCATCAACACAAACATCTCCTCCTTCATTTCTGCATTGTGCCTCATGTTCGGGAGCTACTTCTGTTTCAACATCCATTATCCATCTGAGCTGGCTTCAACTCTGGAGTTTCTTCAAAGGTGAGTAAACATGGCATGGCATTTCTCAGACCTGTACTTTAATTAAGCCTAAAATGGCTAAGCTACACAAAAACTGCCTTAATAGTTCCTAGGGCCAAAAACTGCCCCATTGAAACCCATTAAAACCACTATTTTTGATCCCACGTTTATCTTGACAAAAACTAATGCATTCCTTTATGTTAAGATTTCGGTTTGGACCACAGGCTTTCAATTTGTAGTTTTTATATTTGTCCATCAGGTGGCACCACTTTTACCCATTCAAAGCATGCCGCAAAGTTTCACACTTTTTATTGTTTTCTGGAAGAAAAGTGTGTGTGCTATTGATGTCGGATAATGTTGTGTATGTGTACTCACTAAATGCATTTAATGGAAATTATTTAGTTTTTTTTGTATAAAAACAGCATTATGTAGAGTTATGTAAACATACTGGCATTGAAAGGGTTAAAAAGCTAAAAATATAATTAATATTTGATATGTATATTTCAGACTCTAAAAGAGTGACATGTTTAAAGTAGAAAAAAATATCAAAATATACTATTTTTATAGCAGTTCATGGGAACAAGCCACGTTTTGGCTTTAAAAACATCCACGAAGTAAATAAGTTAAGAACACATGAAGTTTTTTTTTTTAACTGATCAATTAAAATGCTTAATATGCTTTTATTCTACAGGTGTTTTTTCTCGATAAACCCAGAAAAAGGAACTAAGGTGGAGAATAAAAACTCGAAGCGTCGTCTCAATCTGAACCCTCGAGTCCTCACCCTGATCCAGGACCTCTCCGATCACGAGTGGCGTTAAGCCTAAATATGGACTCCTTCTGTGCACTCTGACTGTTTGTTTGAGAAGAGGTACTGTTACTTTTCGCTTTGTTCAATCCACAATGTGTATTATGGTAATTAAGGCACAACGTAATTTTTGTTATTTTGCAAAAATACCTTAACAAACGTGCATTCTTATTTTGAGGGGGTACGCCTCTCCACAGATCTGACCTGTAACTTGGCCTGTTGGCATCACGTGATTGTCTCCATGGAGATAGATAAGTTTTATGCCATACTGTGGAACATTCAGAATGTAAACAAAATTTTGATTGAATTGGGTTGTTGTTGTGTGCCTGACACTTAAACTTTGTTTGTTAAAGTTTGTTAAAAATGTCCAGATTTAAAGAGGCTAATCTTCTGGAGTATCTCAACTTGGATTCAGTCATAGTTCAAGAACCATTATATGTAGCTTCTTTGCATGTTGTATCTGTTGAAAAAAATGCATCCAGTTGTTTACAACTATTATTGCTGTTAAATAAATTTCCCAAAAGTGATATTTTTCTCTCGTCTTTTCTCAAGATGTATTTTTGCAGGTTTATACGTAAATTTTACATTATAACTTGATTATTAAAACATAAAAACACAGCATATTTTGAAGAGATTTTATATATAATATACAGAACCATTCCATTTAAAATGCAGAGTTTTACTGTTGTTCTACCGGTTTAAATTAGTTTTTGTTTGATATTTCCCTGTTAATTTTATCATTTATTGATGCACAATTAGCAGTTATTACATGTAAAAAATACAGGAAATGGTCTATTTATATACAACACCGTTATGTGAAATTAACAAAAAAAAAATTGTAGACTTAACAGTTTTTTAATGTGATTCAGCCGTGATTTCATTCACTGTAAATCAATTTACATATTTCGTCTGTAAAGTTGTCTACTGTGCTGCTGTATTTTTTACAGGAATTCTCTGGTAACCACAGCTGCCAGCGTTTTCCTGTAAAAACAACAGTTTTTTTTTTACAGTGTATGATCATAATATTATGGTGTCAGTCAGAGGTTATATCTTCTCTCTTTGCACGTAGTTTGGGATACTTGGTGGCAACTAATAGAGACACATTTTCTCCACAGCTAAATGAATATTAAGCGTAAACAGATTTCCACTGCATGAACAACACCGGTTTTACGCACCGCGGTGTGCGCCCTGGCCCCGGGGCATCCGCTGAATCTGTTTCTAAACTTTGAACATATTTCACACCGCCTACCTGCGTCCTCTATGCTGTCTGTAATCTTCATCTCCTGGTCCATCTTGAAACCCTCTCCCTGACTTTCGGTGTTGGGCTGCTGCTGCTGCTGTTGCTGCTGCTGCTGCTGTTGTTGCTGTGGGGAGTCCGCCTGCTCGCACTGCCCGTTCACCGCCACCACTACAGCCGGATCCGGGACGGCGGTGGTTTCCGCCGGTGTGGAGTCCGTCATCTTCTCGGCGGTTTGCGGTTCCAATGAGGCACTCCAAAAATGTCACACCTGGGCGAGAAGTGCAGACTTTCAAACGGAGAGAGACCCGGAGACAGAGAGGATGGGAGGGAGGGGGGGAGACTCTGCAGGGCTGCAGGTCCAGCTGCGCCAAACTACACTCTGTAAGGGGAATAATCCCGGAAATTAGAGGATATGGACTTCAAAACAAACGCCTATATATCACCTGAAAAAATATGTGAAACCCACGTGACCCTAATGTGTAATATGAGGGCGTGTGTTGTCATTATGCTGTTATAGCCTCCAGTCAAAAACATCCATTAGAATCATCTTATATATCATCATCAATCATCATATCCAACACTTTTCCTTAGTGTAGGTGTATATTTTACTGTTACCTTCTTATATCCAAAATGCATGTAATGTAACATACTCAAAGTATTATCATTATCACATTTTAGCTTAAACTATTATTGCATCTTTGACTTATAATATTGTTGGATATCAGACTGGTCGTCAAGTTAAACACACTTAAGCACATTTTTGAGGTAGTCTCTCAATTTTAAGCCACTTTATACTTCTACTCCTCTAGATTTCAGAGGTAGATGTTGTACTTTTTAGTCCACTACATTTATTAGACATATATACTGTAGTTACTATAGTAACATTTCAGTGTAAATTACCATTGAAACATATGACGAACTTAAAATATGATGCATAAAGTGGGCTACAGCCTATAAAATTGCTATCTATATACCAGTAACAAAGTTAAAATGCTACTTACACATTACTTTAAGTAATGTAATAGTCTATTGATATTATACATAACATAACAGACTATATGCACTTTGATAGCCTGCTTTAAAATATTCTGCTTCTTTTACTGTAGCCTACTTTAAATTAGGCTGTAGGTCACATTTTGTTACACTGTGAGAAAAAACTATCTATCTGTAATTGAGTTACTTTATATTGCTGTAAGACTTAAATGTGTTCAGGTAAAATACATATAGGCCTATATATTATTTTCAAGAAATCGCTATTTAATTTGAAGGTGAAAACCGGAACTATCGTGTGTATGCTGAGAAACTTTACAGAAGATGTTGCGCACAGTCTGGACAAGCAACAGAAAAAACATTCGCAAGTGTCCAAATTCGCGTCGCGGTGAAAACGCAACACCTGGACTCTAATTACTGATAATTGACTGAGTTTCTTTCATCATTTTGCTTTGCATGGCAACGGGAATTAAAATCTGATATTTCAAGAGTGTGAAGTGGAACAGATGATGTTTTGGGTTGGAAACAGGAAAAGTAACGTGACTCCTGTAACGGGTTGCTAAGATACAAAGACACTTAATAAGCATGAAGACTTATAGGTTATTCTGCATAAAAATGGAAAATACAACCATGTGGGGATTTCATGTAGCTTATTCTCTTTATAAATGACATAAAACATTCGCTTTGTGTATGAAAAACAATGTAGAGTGAATTCATTGACGTAGCCTGTATGAAAAATAAAGAAATAAAAACAAATACTTCAACAATGAAGCCCCTTGCTATAGCTATTGTGCACATCCCAGTGGTATATACAGTACAGACTGGATAAATCAACCACATGAGGTTTTCTCTGAGGGTTTCTTGTTGCAGCCAGTGTGCAGATACAGCCTGGAGAACAACAACAAGATATTTGAGATGTTACATTCGTCCAGATCAAAACAACTCACTCCCATTAGGCAGACAGGTTGTACAACCTCAGCACACATTCAATAAGCAAATGTTTAAATACAGTATATATTCATCTGGTTTTGTTGGACTACTTGAGGCAGAACAGGACTTTTGATATTGGTCTCTGCTTCCATTTAGTGGTAGAAAGTGAGTAATGCAGGCCAGAGGAGCTCCAACATGTAGTGTTTCTAGTGGAAATGTTTGCACCATAGCAACACAAGGGAGTCAAATATTATCTGATGTTTTATATTATGATAATAAAGAGGAGACATTTCCAGAAATGTATTAGAGAGGTACATCTAAAGCCACATCTTAAGGAATAACAATCCAAGCTGTCGTCTTGTTCTTTTGTTATACTGATCAAATATCGATATCTTGACACTCCTCAGTTTTTGCTCTACTTGTCCCATAGGATTCACCCAGTATACAGACACTTGGTGGCAAATAACAGAGAGAAGTGACATTTGACAAAGGTTTGGATTAAGAACATACATTACATACAGTCTGGAGTCTTTTCTGTTCTGTGCAACTTGTTGTACAGTGTTTACAGGTTTTCTAATCAAATGATTAGAAAAGCATTTACTTTGTATTAAAAGTTGAGCTTTATGCAAATGAGGTTTTCAAGTGGTAGTGCGGAGTCAGTTAAATTTTCACTTTTATGTACAATTTGTAGTCTACTGGTCTGTAAACAATAGAGAATGCTTTACACACCTGAAAAAGGTGATAATACTACTGTTAAATGTGTAAAATACACTGGGTTTATACCTGGATAATCCACTGGGTAACTGGGGGAAATGCCATGAAAAGGGCTCTGAAAGTTATGGTTTAGCATAAACTTTCAAAGATTCAAGAACCTTTATTGTCATCTCACCACAGTATATACTTTTCAGTTTCAATGCCACCTATGAAGAAATGAAATTGCATTTCCTGGGTTTGGTGAAAAGGTAGCGTAAATGCAACAGGTATTAAAACTATAGAAGAATTTCAAATGAAGATTTAAAAACATATTTTAAAAAATAAATAAAGAATAGAGAATATAGAGAATGTAAATAATATAGTGTGCAAGGTTGAACTGGTACAGGCGTTGAAAAACTATATCAGCCTTCAAGAAGATAAATATTTATTTAGCTACTGTTCTACAATACAGAAATACCGAACAGACAGTACAGTAGTGTAATTGACCATATGACTTTATTGAGGTAGTAAATTTTAAATAAGTAAAATTAGCAGCACTTTACTCATTTGAATCTGGTACAGGAACATACATGTAAAACCAAAATTCAAACAAGTAATTTCACTGTGAGAAAACTGACATTTTGACTTTTGAGGTAAAACTCTAACAGGACGCTCAGCAGACAGATGTGACCCCTAGTGGATAATCCAGATGATGCAGTTGTATTATTGGCTTTGTTTTCTGTGATAAATCAACTAGACATCCAAGAAACAGGTTGTAGGTTGGTGCTAAATAAAAATAATACATCTATAAAGACCAAAAATGTGCATTTCACAAGAGCACAAACCACTGATGTTCCTACACCTCTCCATGCTCTACATGGAGAACTAATTGACACAGTGCAGGATTATAAACACTTACAAAACTCATGTCAAACATCTCGCTCAAAAACTAAAAATTCAGATGGGATTCTTGTACCGGAACAGAGCTTGTTTCTCTTTTCAGAGCAGAAAACACATTATACAATCTACCATCCTGTCCATACTGGATTATGGAGATATCTTCTGCTCATGCTGCTGCTATGCTGGGTCATTTCTTATATCCAGTTTGTTGTACAACTGCTGAGGGTTGGTGGATGTGGGTGGAAGATGGTGAGCAAGCTGTCTGTATCTGTGTATTTGTAGTGTACGTTTGTTATGTAACGATGTCTTTGTATGTATGTGTTATATTTTGTATTTTGTGTTTTTTAAGACCCCCTTGAAAATGAGAAGCTACATCTCGATGGTCTATCCTAATAATAAATTCAATTCAACGTGTGTGCTGCCACCACCGTCCAACCTCTGGACGCTATCTCCCACAGCACAGTCATCACTCTCACCACTGTGAGTTATATCAAAAGGTCAGATGGTCGTCACTGACAACTAGAAGACACCAGCAGACCTGTGTCTTCATTTACAAGGCCTTGCTATCTCAGAGCTGATAACCATGACACCAGATCACAGAGCAGGTCGGCTTTAAACGTTCCTCATACAAAACACTGAGCTGGGACAGACTGGTTTCCACTAACACCTTACTACTGGAATGAACTGCAACACAGTGTGTAAGTGTAACCTGTTCTCAGGTCTCTCTAACAACACAGATCTTGATCTCAATTAGATTATCTGAATAAATAAAGCTTAATAATAATAAATTGACACCGTTTCGTTCACACACTTTGATTTTCTGTGTCTTTTTCCTTATTGTTGTTTGATCTAGTTTTAAGACCCAATTTCTGTACAAGAATTTTTTTAAATTTCTGTATTAAATTGTTAATTGTTTGGGGATGTTTATCTCCCTTGGTGGTTTGGATGGTTAGAGGAGAGTAATTATATGCACATGATGTATTGTAGATGCAAGACTATCAGAAAACAGCATCAATGAAGAAAAGGTAACGCCTGTGCACTTACTTCAAGCCACAAAAGTTTGATGATGACAATATTCTGATCCTACTTTGATCTTCGTCAGGTCAGAATGTTTTGAAAGTGGAAACCACACCCATATTTGTATATCATACGCACCAGTAGGCTGACAAATTTTATGATGGCAGGTGTGGTTAACCACCCAAACCGTCCAGGATGATAAACAACCCAAAACAATTTATAATTCAATAAAGTATATAGAGACTAATACATAGAAAAAAAGCATTAATACAAAAGCCATACTTCAAATTGTTGAATTGTTAATTGTATTGGGATGTTTATCATCCTGCCATCATAGAGCTTGTCATCTCATTTTTAAAATATATATATTTATATTTTTTTTTATTGTTTTTTTATATTTTGTTGTTATAATTTATATGTCTTTTTTATATATATTTATTTGCTGTTTTTACTGTAATGAAGCCTCCAGCCAAAGTGTTTCACACGATTGTACTTGTATAACCGGAGTGACAGTAAACATGTTGAATCTTAAATCAGCCTGTTGGTGCATGATGTATAAATATGGGTGTGTTTTTCTATTATTTTTTTTTTAATATTCTGATCTGACGAAGATCCAAGTAGGATCGAAATGTTGTCATCATAAAACTTTTGTGGCTCGGAATAGGTGTGCATGCTTTACTTATTTTTTTCTACAAACTTTTTTCCATCTCCTTATCTATAGAAACCATCATGACAGGCTGTGGCATTAAGACAATAACAGGAAACACTTAGGCGTCATCATGAAATAAAGATGACAGAAAAGGCACGACTTCACTTTCACTTAGTTGATATATTCAACATGGTAACAAGACAAAGGGTAAAAGTAATAATAATAAGAATACATCAAAAATAATAATGTAAAAAAATAACTTAACAGAACAAAAGACAGATAGCTGAAGTCTTTGGGGTCTGTTTTCTATTTTTGTTTGTTTGTTGGCATTGCATGTTGTTTTTATGGCATTTTAAAAGTGTATGGTTGTATTTGTAAGTGTATATGTATGAGTATGAATGTATGGCTACGTGTGTATATAGATATATGTATAGTTTTATATTTCTATGATCAATCATGTATAGATATATTTCTATTTTTACTAATGTAAATTCTGCTTTTATTCAGTTGTTACCTGTCAGCATGAATACAAATCAACTCCAACTCAACTCAGAAAAGGTAGGCAATAAAATCACATTTCTTTGAAAATAAATCGTGGAACATACTAACTGTATGTACACATTTTGTATTGTTTATAAGTTGGATAGACTCAAAATACTTTCTGAATTCAATCATGAAAAGTTCAAACGATGGGCGAGACCTGGAGAACTTGAATTTATGGCTATAAAATGTACCCAGTATTGACAGCCTGTTTTTTTGTTTTCATAGTACAGTAGTACATCTTTGGCTCTCCAGCTTAATTGAATGTGTTGGTTTGAGAGTCGAAGTAATCCATTTTTTTCTCAGTATCCTGATGTACACTAACATTCATAAATTACATGTTTGTCACATTTGTTATTGATATCCACAAATCTTGGTGGGTTATACTATATTATGCACAATTCTGTAATGTACTTATTTCAATTTGTTGATGGATTCACAAACTTTTATCCAACATGTCACAGAATGGCTTGTTGTTGTTTGCACCGCCCGCCGCTGCTGGCGCTGTTTACAAAACGAACGACCGGTTTTTAAATCGGCTGCTCATTTCGTCCTTCCGGTGCCCCCGTCGCCCCCGCTCCCCTCCCGATGCTAGCACCGTCGGGCTTGGCTGTGTGGGAGCGTAATGGCGGTGCACCGGGGACCCTCCACGAAATGGCTCTTCACCCGGGAGCAGCTCGAAAACACGCCGTCTCGACGCGGCGGGATAGAGGCTGACAGGGAGCTTTCTTACCGGCAACAGGCCGCCAACTTAATCCAAGATATCGGCCAGAGACTCAACGTGTATCCTTTCTGAAACTGCCCGGCTTAGCTGCAGTTAGCATTAGCTCGTAGAACGGCTCGTCACAGCTCATATTTTAACTCTTGGCACACATTTAAAATCCTTCTTTGTCATATTCAGAGTCCTTTCTGACAATATGAACCTTTTAAATCCGCTAACAAGAAGCGGAAACCCCGCTGGAGGTGTTGAGGCCTGCATGCTAGCTTAGCTATTGTTGTGTCCCTTTTGACAGTACATTCTATTGTTAGCTTTGTGCCTAATGATATCATCTATAATTGATAACTAACGCTGGTTTTATGTGTTGTTTAAACGTAATCTGGTATTTAATTATGTCTAACTTGTGTTGTACAAGTTGAAGCTAATGACTGACGTTTGGTTTTAACTTGCAGGTGACACGTTTTCCTAGCTGCCAAGTTTCTGCTCTCATATCTTTAAAACTTATGTGTTTCATTCATGTTATATGCCTTAACTGTTCATCCAGCTCTCAACTGATAATCAACACTGCTATAGTATATATGCACAGGTTTTATATGATTCACTCCTTCACCAAATTCCATAGAAATGTAAGTACAGCTGCACTGCAGTGTTGGCTGATGCCATAATTACTGGTGGTACCAGCTCTGAAAACTCACTGAGGTTTTTTTTTTTTTTCCCTTTTCTCCACAGATCATTTCCCAAACTACATTGTTCCTGGCAGCTAAAGTTGAGGAGCAGCCCAGGAAGCTGGAGCATGTCATTAAAATAGCCCATGCCTGCATTAACCCTCAAGAGCCTGCCCTAGACACTAAGAGCAATGTAAGCAAAGAATGAGTAAAAAATACACTTTGGTTTCCGAGAAACTGACCAGATGTTTGTTGTTATAAAGATAATGTCATGCTAATCTGTCTGTGTTTTTACAATGTGGCCAAAACGCATGCTGTGTGAATTACTCAGAGACTTTTCCATGACGCTTATCAAATCTTGACATTTCTCCACCAGTTTGGCACATTTTTGGGGGAAGATGTGTGCCCTGCTGTTTTCACAGTTGTTGGGAACGTGACGCTGTGAGGCTTTGGAGAGAGAAAAGACATCTTAAACTGCAGCACAGCAGGACTGATTAGCTGAGAAACAGAAAATGAATCAGCACCTAGTTCGATAATTACTGAAATGCTAGTTCCTCCACTTGTCTTTGACTTATATGATGGCAAATTTAAAATTTGAGGGTCATGAACTGGTTGTTGGACAAAATGGGCGAGTTGAAGTAGTTGCCTTTGCCTCTGGGACATTGTGGTTTCACAATTAACTGAGGTTTAATAGACCAAATCAATAAAGCCAATAGTGAAAATAATAGTTGCAGCCTTTGCTACGTATCATTTATAGGAAGTAACGTTGAATCCAACACTGAACCGACTTACTGTAATCATTTGTTTAAAGGAGAAAGGACAAAGATAGTTTTGGAAGCGGTGCGACTGTTAACGTTTACAGTCTTGTGTTATGTGTCAGAAGCGTGCATCCCCTCATGGTTGACAGGATTGCGCCACAGTTGTGTATCCTCACTCGGGGCAGTGAGATGTCATGATTTGAATGTCCCCAGTCAACCTATCGCAGCGTCACAACTGTGGAGTTTCACACAGCTCGTAGCTTCCGCCGTCCCCTCGCCTGCTAGATATGAGCTGTAACGTAAAGGCCGTTCCTTTCCCACAAGTTTATTAAGTCATCCGCTCACATCAAAGCACAGACACATGTACCAGTATAAGTGTTATCTAATATTCTTTTATCACAGACCTTACCTTCTGGGCTAATTCAGATTTGAGTGATGTGCAGTGATGGTGAACATTTATTCCATACATAAGAAAGCAGCACAGACTCTTTAAATTGAAAGACTGTATTATGTAAATGTATTTTAAAAAAAAAAATACACAAGTGCCGTCTTCAGATGATGGTTCTCTGTTAGCCTTTACAGCTAATTTCTGCTGCTGATGTTTGTATTTAAATGCTGATAAGAATAATCCGTTCCTAGTTGATGGGAAGCACATTTTAAATTCTTCATTGATGTTTTTCAGGCATTCCAACAGCAGGCACAAGAGCTTGTAGCACTGGAAACAATAGTGCTGCAAACGCTTGGTGAGTTCAATCTTCAGTACCGCACTCACTGTGTGATATATGCTGTTTGTCCCTCGTGTCGAACTGCTTCACTGCTTTCTACACGCAGCCGTTTTAGCAGCATTATTTCCCCCCAAAAGGAATGTATGCAAGTACCACCTGTACATCAATTTTGAGGTCGGATATGTGAAATTTGCATTTCCAGATATTTAACAGACGACACTTGAGGTTTTCCTTCAGTTCCTTGTTTTAAACAAATGTCGACCACAATATCACCCTCGAGTTCTGCTTTTCTGTTGTTTCTCACGTTGTGCTGCCACCAGTGGCTGATTATCTACATTCAACATCTTGATTGCAGGTTTTGAAATAACAATTGATCATCCACACACAGATGTTGTGAGGTGTTCCCAGCTAGTGCGAGGTATAACTTTCTTTATCTTGCTCATTTTATATTACTTCACAATATCTTTAGCTCTGTTTTGTACCATCATTTTGTGCAGGTGCAATTTTGGAACCAAGCTACAGCTACATGAACTATATTGTCTAATGTAAATGTACATAAATGCTCATGGTAGCATATGAATGCTTTAGCAAAGTATCAACTCACTTCTAAAATGAACTTTCTTCTTCTTTTACAGCAAGCAAGGATTTGGCACAGACTTCCTATTTCATGGCTACCAACAGGTTATTATCCTGTTCCCATTATTGCACTGTAATGGCACACTATAGCTTCCTGTCCTGCAGGGTCCCCCTTCCTGTGTCCAACGCCCTGTTTGCGCCTTGACCCTGGGAACCCCCACGTGGGGAAGTACCGTCGAGGCTGCTGTGTGCGGTGTATTGTACAAGGGCTCTGTGTTGGCACATAGGGGTTGAATGCACAATGTGGAGTGTAGTGGTGCTGTTTACCTCTCAAGGTTGTTTGGTACGGAGTGCATATGTCTAAAAACACACTCAGATGGTAGCCTGAATATAGATTGCCACTAAAGATTCTTAAACTTATAGCGTGTTTTGGTAAGTATAGCTTACAGTTCTTTTTTAATTTTTTCATTTTTTGCATATTTTTCACCCCAAACGAGCTAACAATGAAAGACCAAACTATACTGCAAACTGAATGCGTGTTCTATGGGGGTAGGTTATGAGCTTTTATGAACATCTTAGAAACAGAACACAGTTGTAAAATGCATTTATATCTTAGCTTTGTCTTTTAAAGAGGAAACGATTGTAGCAGAAAAGCTTTTTATTTTTGCTGATCTCTTAATTTAGTTTTTATTGTGTATTTTAGTAGCTGATGCTTGGTGTTTTTCTACTTGTTTTACAGAGACTGATAGTTGGATATGTGAGTCTGGGAGAGTGGTGTTCCCAGCAGATGACGGTAGTCAGGAGCTTTACAGTTGTTTTTCTTAATTTGAGTGAGGATGAAGCCTAGATTAAAGTTTAGATCTGTTTCCCTTTTAAAATAGTACTTAATGTCCTACAAATCAGTCAACATCTAACATAATGAAATAGAAATATCTTTAAATTATTTGTAATGTGTTATTTTTGATGGATTTAAAATGTAATTCTTTGTATTTATCAAGCTTCACAGAGTAGGAAATAGTACTAAATAGTGTAAAATTCTCAGATTGATGAAGATGTGGTCTTACTTTTAGGATAAGGAGTAAAAGTTCTTCCAACTTTATGTGGGAGAGCTCAAGAGTTGCTGCAATCTGTTAAGAGTCGCCAGGAGTACGCAGCACGTTCTGTTGGAAGTTATTAAAAGATGCATTTTTGACAGAAATGTATTATTTTTGTGACTGACATTGTGCTGCATACTCTCTGGGTATGCCGGGAAACTGTAGCTTAGCAACAGTGATGTTTGAGTCATTATAGCTACTACTTTTAATTATATGCATTTTTTATTAGTTGCTTGTCAGTGTTACAGCCGTCTGTACAAATGCTTTATTGGTATAATTGATAATAAGTGTATTAATTTTAACATATGTTTGCATAGCATATATATAACCTTGATAACTCTATGACTCACTTTTACCTACATACATATAGATGTGGTGCTATTTATTACTAATATCTCAAAATGCAACTGATATAAAAACTATACATCTTAATTTCTACTATGTGGTTTAGATAGTTGTGAAACTCAGAGGGGTAGTTAATCAGTGTGTGAAGCTTCATAAATGACTCAAGTCCTACTCTGAGGAGGGAGCATTATTAGTCATAGGCAAACTTTCAGTGCGAGTCTTAATAGTGATTCTTACACGCTTGATAAATACAGCACCTGTTTTTTTTTGTTTTTTGTTTTTTTAGCTTTCACCACCATGCTGGTGGTTGTATCTTTTACTTAAGAGCCAGTTTGCAGTGTAGTTTGGGATTCAGGGTGCAGGGGAAATTAACCGTAGAAGACTTGAAGTCTAATCGTTTGTCTTGGCTACCAAACATCAGTGTTTCTCAGTCTTAACGCTCCGTCTTTCAGTGGTGACAGTTTCTTTGCCTTGAAACGTGCTGTCAACAGTAATTTTACACTGAAACAAGTTTTGTGTCAATAATTTTTACCTCATTTGAGAAGAAATTTCCTGAAAGTTACTTATTGCTCACTAAGAGATTGAGAAACACTGTTTTTAATGTTTCACAATTTCCCCTTTTTTTTACATTAAAATCAAATTAATAAAACGGCCTAATCCAGAATCAAAACATCTCTATATATTTTTTCATATGTGATCTAAGCTTCAAAAAAGTGAATTTGGTCTCATTCAGGCATTTAGGAATATGTCTTAACAAAAATGTCTTAGATGTTCCAGCTTTGCAAGGTAAGGATGTGTGTATGTGATGTGAGAATAATCTTCATGAGTTGGATTGTCTGTTTAAGATGTTTTACTGCCAATATTTAAAAAAAAAAAAACCCTTCAGCTAACAGTTGTATCTTTCTCCTGTCTTTCTTGTCTACCCCCACAGTTTGCACCTCACCACCTTCTGCCTGCAGTACAGGCCCACAGTTGTCGCGTGTGTGTGCATCCACCTGGCCTGCAAGTGGTCCAACTGGGAGATCCCCGTTTCTACAGATGGCAAGCACTGGTGGGAGTACGTGGACCGCACCGTAACGTTACAGCTGCTGGATGGTAAGAGCTTCTATCATCTGCTCTATTCTTCTGTTAGACTGGTCATTTCAGAATTACTGCATGGTGTATTGTGTATCAGAAAAAATGTGTTTTAGAGATGTAGAGGAATTCAGGGGTCACTTTTCCAATAACTCAAAAATAACCAAGTCAGTTTATTACGCTTTAAAGGACCAATGTGTAGGATTTAGTGGCATCTAGCAGTGCGGTTGCAGATTGCAACCAACTGAGTACCACCCCCCACCTCCTATGAAAAAAAAGCGAAAGGTCCTCTCTAGAGCCAGTGTTTGGTTTGTCTGTTCTGGGCTACTGTAGAAACATGGTGGTGCAACATGGCGGCCTCTGTAGAAGAGGATCTGCTCCCTATATAGATAGAAAGGGCTCATTCTAAGGTAATGAAAACACAACTATTCTTATTTTCAGGTGATTATGCACTAATTAAAACATACTTATGGATTTTAAAAAATTCTACACACTGCACCTTTAAACCTGAAGGTATCTGCAAAATAAGTATCAGTTTAAAAATGTCTGTTATGTGATAGTAAACAGAATATGTTCAGGTTTTGGAGTGTTGGTGGGACAAATCCAGCAATTTGAGACTTTAGTGACAGTGTGACAGACGTTTTTCACTATTTTCTCTCATCTTTTTATAGACCTCAAATAACCAACAAATAATTATTTGCAGCCCTAAAGTGAACGTCTCTGAATATGTGCATCAGAGCCTTGTTATAACGATCCCTCTGTCTGCCGTTGTACTCTGACCTTTTGTTTATGAGGAGTGGAAGATGATTAAAAATGGAGGTGATAAAAATGCAGGTGAATTGAAAAACGGTGATAAATCATCAAGTGATTTGATTAATTTAAAGCCGATTTGATTAAAACAGTTGTGATATGATGAAAACAGAGCCATGTTTCATCATGTTCCCCGTCTTACATTTATCATTCACAACACAACATTACCTATATCATTATAGGCAATCACTTAAGGAAAGTGGACTCAAGTGTGGGAGTAACAAAAATTAATTGAAAAAAATAGAAGAAGAAAGTAGAGGGGGGGCTGAATCCAGTATTTGGAAAATACCCCCCCCACCCCAGTCTCTGTATCTACCTGGCAGCAGGCCAGGTCTGCAAGTTTAGAGCCAAAAGCTCCATCAGTTAGTCAGTGGGCGTGGTTTTTGATTGACATTTTGAGTGGAAGTTACAAAAATTGCTTGCTGTAAACAATAATTGGCAGTTGGGTATTGTGAACACAGCCCGTCAAGTTTATCAAATCAATTGACAATTTATCACTTTATTTTTCAATTCACATACATTTTCATCAGCTCCATTTTTATCAATTCTTGTTACTTCCACCCCTCATATTTGTTAGTGTGGTTATAATAATATAATAATAATCAGTGTCTCCATAAACAAAAGATTATAGCAATTTTGTCTCTAGTTTTGAAGGTGAGATCAGGATCTAACATGTCAGAGCAGAGAAAATGTCAACAGAATTTTTTGCTAGTTGAACAAAATGTCTTAAATTATGGAAGCAGGAACACAAAACAGCTGTCCCTGGTCTCCTCTACTAAAACTGCTTTACTGAATGTAGTTATTATATTATCATCTCAGCCATGACCCTTAAATAAAGCACACAGTGTTTATACAAATCTATTTGTATGAAAGGAGTCCACGCTGTAGAGAGCTGGTCACTGACATGCTCGTCTTCACTGTTTTCAGAGCTCACACATGAGTTTCTTCAGATCCTGGAGAAGACGCCCAGCAGGCTGAAGAGGATACGAAACTGGAGAGTAAGTCATAAATACTTGTCGGGCATATATGAGGACAGTAGAGAATAAATGTATTTAGCTTGACTGGTACATGTCAGCACTAACAACGTGTCTCATGTTGAATTCTGTGTTTTATAGGCCATTCAAGCAGCAAAGAAGCCAAAGACAGACGGCTCGACAGTGGACAGCCCCTTCCAGGGGACGTCCTTAGACAGCCTTCCTGGTGTCAACAACTCCTTCTTCCCCTCCACCTCAGCGTCAGACTCTGCAGAGATGCCCTCTCTGAACGCCATCGCAGCCCCTTTCGCCTCCTACCAGCCCATGAGTGACCCGTCAAAGAGCTGTGACTATGACCCGTTCTCCCAGCCCGCCCATTCAGACTTCACAGTGGTGAAACACGAACACAAATCAGCCGGGGGCTCCAGTAGTAAACACCAGCAGCTCGGCGCGAACGCTGCAGCTTTTTCACGGCCGCAGAAAGTCTTGACTCTGGAAAAGTACAGAGAGAAACACGCAGCGGAGCTGGCTTTGCAGAACGGCGTGAAGGAGGAGCAGAGCACAGACATGTACGCGCCTCCTCCAGCTCTCTCCTCTCACCACCACAAGAAACGCTCGCAGTCACAGCAGGCCAACCAGTCGAGTGACAGCAGGAGAGAAAAATCCAGCTCTAAAAAGCCTCGGCTGCCTCCTTCCTTCTCCGAGAACGGCTCCGCCACCAGCGAGGAGCTCAAGATGAGAATCAAAGTTTCGTCAGAGCGTCACGGAGGTTCAGAGCAGGGCGGGGCTCTGCCTGGAAAAGACAAGCACAAAGAGCACAGCAGCCACCGTCACTCTAAACACGGCCACTCGCACGCTTATTCCCTCAGCGGAAACAGCAGAGGGACAATAGACAACACCTCCTTATCTATAAGAGCTCCCAGCAGCCACTGCAACGACGGTAGCTCCTCCAGCTCGTCTCGTAAGAGGCCTCACTCTGACGCCGGCAACCACAACCACCACCACCACTCGTCCAAGAGCAGCAGGAGCTCCAAAGGGGGCATCAGCTCGTCCCACTACGCATCAGAGAGCGGCCAGAGGATGATGGAGCACCACGGCCACGACGGAACCAACGGCATGCTGACGTCTAACGGCCAACACACTGATTACAAAGACACTTTTGACATGCTGGACTCTTTACTAAGTGCCCAAGGAATGAACTTGTAACCCTCAGAGAGTCCACAGTGTTGTCTACAATAAGGTATTACCATGTTTAATAGAATTTTAAAAAATGAATTTATTTGTCTTAAGTTATCTGAATTCTGCATCGCCCTCAGTCGTGTCTACACACTGATTATTGATGATTCTTAAGCTGTCAAAAATGTAAAATTATATGCATAGAGCTGTGTACTACTAGCTTGCAACAAAAAAAAAACAATGAAAACTTTAAAGAACGCGGCTGGAAAAATGGGATTTTAAACTTTTCTTTTAACGCGAGCTGACATTATGATTTTAACGTGCATGTTTTCAGTCACAAAAGGGAAGACATAGCTAGTGTTCGCAGCCATCGTGACAGTTTACAGACAGTTAATGTATGTTTTTGTTTTGTTTTTTTTTTTTTAAATGACATTTTGTTCCACTAAAAATCTCAGGTCTTGAACTTTTTTGATATAAGAACGACTCTTCCTCTGTTTGGGTCTATTACCTGTATCTGTGGAGATGTATCACCTCGTCCGTTTGCTGACGAAGGCGGCAGAACTTTGGTATCTGTCTGAGGAAACACGGTCTGCTTACTTTTTTCAAAGAGTGCATCAATAGTTCGAAAAAAGGAAAAAAAAACAATACAAATGTGAGCCCAACTCCATTTGCTGTCTATTTGCTGTCTATTGGGACTTCCAAGGCCGCACCTGAACTTAATGTGCAGACTCATTATAGAGCTACAAATGAAGTTTACGTTACATCTTCTGTGAAAGTGCATTTAAGATATATCGACTAAAATCGCAAAAAGGCCTTGTGATTGTACCTCGTCAATGGCTATTCAGTATAATAATGTAATTAACTATCAGAAAATACAGATCTCTAAAACAAGATTGTGTATATAGGACTGTAGTTCAGATTTAAAACTGTTGGTTTATTACATCAGTCCAAACTTTCCTCCATTCAGTGTATCATGAGATCTAAAGCAGACTCTGTATTGATGAACATATCCTCGATTTGTGTATTGGGAGCCCAAATAAAGGTGTAAAAGTGATTTTTACACGTCAAAGCTATTTTCTGTTCTTAAGTGTCTGATGTGAAACATGTTTTTACCCCTTTTTTAGTTTTTGTTCATATTCATATATTTATTTATAGGACATGGTAACATTTAGGGCTGGGCAATATATCGATATTATATCAATGTCATGACATGAGACTAGATATCATCTTAGATTTTTAATATAATGTGGTATTTGTGTTTTCCTGGTTTTATAGGCTGCATTACAGGAAAGTGATGTCATTTTCTGACTTATATTAGTCATTATATCCACATTACTGATGATGATTTATCAAAAATCTCATTGTGTAAATATTTAGTGAAGGCACCAATAGTCATCCCTACAATATTGTCACAATATTGATATCCAGGTATTTGGTCAAAAATTAGATTTTGTCCATATCGCCCAGCCCTCCTACTATTCTCTACTAGTTTTGAGAAGCTACTTTGACTTTTTTATTGATTGTTTTCTGGATTATTTCAGTCATTGTGTTATCTATAAAGTGTTAGCAAATAGTGAAAAATGCCCATCACAAGTTCTCAGAGCCCAAAGTGATGTCCTCAGATGTCAGTCCAAAACCCAAAGATACTCATCTTACTATCATACAAGAGAATGATAAGAAAACCATAAAAGCTTCTTTTTTTCTTTTTCTTAAAAATGCATTAGAATCAGTTTATCAACAATGAAAATTCGACTAATCTGAGCTCTAGAAAGTTCATGCTTGACCTTTGACAGTACTTTGACCAAAATAACAACACCCCCCCCCCCCCCCCCCCCCTTTAACTCAACGTCCACTTATTAGCATTTTCTACCGCTTTCAGCCGCAGCCTCTCATGTCATGGAGATAGCCAGTTATGTTTTAATTTTTGTTTTATTATATTATTGTTTTTTATTGGTAAGTCACAGAGGAAGACCATGACATGTGACTGATAGCCCTTTCATTCATTCTTGAATAACTGTGAAGGATGTAGACCGTCATTTTTTCAGTTTACTACATAAATCAATCAACTTTTGAGGCAGCATTGATATCATTTACCAACCTAATATACCATTTATCATTAGAAAACAGTAAAATAGTACATATGAATACTAGAATGAAATGATTTGTCAAATACTGATCACCAGATAGCACATATGAGCAAACAGTCCTCCCCATGCATTTTTACTCATTTTCGTTGATAGAGTTGCGTTTGAAAGCATTGATTATCAGTGTGGCCTGACATCGATGTAGGTTACTCCTCTCTGTAAAACCTGAGCAGCTTTGAAACTTCGCTTGACAAGATAAAATCGACTCAAGTTTCACTCTTGAGTTTAAAAACACAGTCAAAGTAAGCCCCTAATTTTGGCCTTGAAAGCAAATATAGCACATGCAAAAATGAAAAGAACTGCCAAATCATGCAGATGGTTTAATCCCAGCCTCATAACATTGGATTTATTCCCCATTGAATTTAAGCCCTCGCTGCATTTGAAGATAAAACAGTCATTTGTCAAACGCCGCCAGAAGAATTTTCATCAAAACAGGAACACACAATGGTCATTTCCTGCTGCCTGCTTACATGTAGCCCATTGATTAATTGATTGTTACAGGCGAGAAACCAACAAAACTGATTGCTGTTCAATATAATGACGCATTAACTGACCACAACATCAAGTTTCAATGGGAGTTACTTGTAAAAACAGCCACACTGGAGCTGCAGTAGAGGGATGAAGTGATAAGTAGTTGGGTTGCTGTGCTGCTAAATTAGTAATGTTAATGGGAGTAACAAGGCATGATGGTAAATACATGCTGAGTTTTTAGAGATTTGCATCTAAGCAGGATTTTGTGTCTTTCAATTGTATTGTGGAAGGAAAATAATCATCTTTTAGTGGCTTAACTTCCTCGAGGGCGTTTGTTCTTCTGTTCTTACACAAGAGATGAGCAGGAAAGTGAAACCTCCCATTTAGTCCCTTCAAGAAACTTCAAGGGGGTTTCAAGGTTCAGCTTGGACATTTAAACTCTTGCACAATACAGCATCCAGGGTTCATTTGTGGGTGGAACATAAATCCAGCTCCTGATAATTAACTAGCACCCTCTGAGCAGACACAGCGTTTTCACCCAGTATTACCTTCTAATTTTAGCGTGGAAGACAATGGGGAAATTCATCGGGAGGACGTCAGTGAAAATTCAACCATCTGGACTTTCTCACATAGGCTACTGGTGGGAGGGTGATGATTTATTTTCAGCAGCCTCTGAACGCCTACTGCTCGAAAATCCGCAGAGAGGAAGAGATATGAGAGCGGCTTTTGTGCGCAACAAATCCCAGAATTAAGAGCCATCTGAAAGGAAAACACAAGCTCTAATTACAACTCAAAGAACAGGAACATATATAGCTCTGCACAGGCAAAGGTCCCAGACACAAATATCATTATTTTCATTAGCAGCTAGGACTGCCAATTTAAAAAGTTAAGATTAAGTTACACATAAGAAAGGGAAGTTTCTTTGCAAATACACTTCCCTAAGCTCTTTTTGATGCTATCCAGCTGCCAGCTGGCTATAAAAAAAGATGATTTGTCTGTTTGGGACAACAATAACAGCCATGGCAACCATTTCTCACAGAATTGCAGGTGGTGGTGTCGCCTACAGCAAAAAATCACTCCACATGTCATGATGATGTGTCTCTGATTCAAAGCTGTTGTAATCCCTTATGTCCACTAGATGGCAGTCTTGTCTTTGGCCTTTCATTCCAGCAGAGCAGCACAAACATCCAGCATCATTTTCTCTGTTTTTGAGAGGATTTTTTTTTGTGTGTGTGTGTGTGTGTGAAAAAAAAGCAAACAAGACGCAGTGTTGAATAACCTTGAAAAAAGGACGGCGGTTTTCGTGCCATAAATCCAAGGTGGTCCTCTGCACACCTTGTGATCCTCAGTCACAACAACCACACACTCATGGCAGCTTGAGCAGCCGCAAAGTTTGGACTTCATCCATCTAATTAACAGATTCAGATAACTGTCGGACGGCGGTAGGCTCAGAGACATTCCAGGAAATGTCACTGCACTTGGTAATTTCAGCCGTGGAGTTGATCAAAAGGCCTTTGTAGAGCAGCATGTGGTGCACTTATACACATATGAGTCTTAATGCAAATGATGCCCAGGAAATTGTGCAGGAAAGTGGCATAATTATAAGCCATTGAAAGTCCATTGTCATTCCTGTCTGAGAGGTCTCTCTTGAAAAATCAGGAGCTGATGCAAACCCCTCTAAGTACCTGAGATAGAGCCGGAGGGGGGAAAATGACTGGGCCCGAGCTGCCATTATGCCATGGTAGCGCAATTATATCCAATGATTGGCAGGAGCATAAATTAGCCTCTGTCTTCATGGTGTGGTTTACTTTTTTGTTTCCAACCTAAGGTATTCCTTTTTCACATGGCAAAAAAAAAGCTGCAGCACTCTCTTCAGCCAGCTGTTTTCATTGAAAAACAAGACATTATTTCACTGTTTTCCTCTGTAATTATTCCCTTTACTACCCAAGTTTATTTCTCCACCAGATGCAAATGCATCCTCTCGCGGCCTGAACACCAGAGATTCATGTTTGTGGTGGGAACCGCAGAGCACCAGCTGTCCTTTAAAAAGAGACAGCTAAAAAAAAAAAAAAAAAAACCCACACAGTTGATGTGAAATGTCTTCCTCCCTACTCGTCCCCAATCATCAATAATTCACCGGCTTCGACATTTGAACTAATTATGGTGCACCAATGGCCTATTTGAGCAGGGTCCTGTCAGATGAAAGCTGCAAGGTCCTTCCTGTCAGCGGTGGAGGCAGCAGAATGAACCGACAGCAGTGGAGGCTGAAGCCATTAAAATGAATGGAAAGCACCTTTAACAATCATACACCTCTGACACACACACACACACACACTGCTGCCTCAAATAAACACAAAGCATCACACACACACACACACTCAACATCACCCTTTGCTGCCTCACATACACTCATGCATGTACCAAACTGACACAGACACACACAAATAAAGAAAAAAAAAAGCATGAATTGCTGCCTCACACACACCCACACTCATACAGACACATAGAGACATGCATAAACATGATGTGCTACAGTAGCTCACACACACATAAATACACATGCAGTGATGTGCTCACCACCTGTGTGGGTTGTTAGGCCTTCTCATCCAGACCTCTCTGGTTTTAATTAGCCTGCTGCTGAAGTGTTTTCCTTTTTATATCCTCTGAAGGGCGATGATAACGGCTACAGCTGAGATGGAGGCTCTCTGCTGGTTTGTTTCATTAGGGAGAGCATAATGACCCTGCAATCACAACACCAAGAAAATACCTACCCTAATAATTATTCCCCCCCTAATGGTTCAGTTTATACTCTGCCATGGCTTTTGTCATCAGTGCTTTGACAACCGAAAGGATTAATATTAAGATGGAGAAGAATCTTGTTTTTGTTTTGGATTTTAATCAAATATGGTCCAAATGATAAAAATGACACACAGATGGAAACTAAAATGTAACACATTTGGAAAAGTAAAACATAACGTTACAGTGAGTTCTTTGGGTAGGTTGTTCTTAAAGGAGCAGTGTGTAGGATTTAGTGGCATCTAGTGGTGAGGTTGAAGATTGCAACCAACTTAATACCCCTCCCCCTCCTCTTCCAGGTGTGTAGGAGAACCTATGGTGGTCGCGAAACCCGCGAAAAATGAGAAAGGTCCTCTCTAGAGCTGGTGTTTGGTTTGTCTGTTCTGGACTACTGTAGAAACATGGTGGTGCCACATGGTGGCCTCCGTGGAAGGGTTAGAGTCAGGACCTGCTCCCTATGTAGATATAAAGAGCTCATTCTAAGGTAACGACATAGTAGAATTTGCCTCTTTTACCTCTCTCTGGTGTATTAAGGGACGGGTTCACAACTTTTGTGTGTGTCATAAACAATAGTCAGATGTATTTAAAAGTTCATCTGAAGCTAATATGAAGCTTCATCCATTCAAATGAGTCAAATCAAATAGATATCTTTCAATGTTAGTCTTTTTACTGCCAAGGTTCCTCTTTTTGTTACTATACTTCCAGCACAGCTCAACAGGGAAACACAAAAAGGGAATCTGATGCTAAAAAGACTGTAAATGTGGCAAATATCCACTTCATATGAATAACTCAGACTGCTGAAGCCTCACATCAACTTTTAAATGCTTTTTTTGCACAAAATGACACACTGTGGACTTTGGCCTCCATCACTTACATTAAAAGCACATTTGAAGGGGATCTTTTAATAGCCAGTATGAACAGGAGGAATGATTACAGCGAGGAAAACCTCTTTCAGTGTTCATATGGACACCTGACTGTTATTTTAAGACAAACTTGAAAATTTGTGAATGTGTCCTTTAACATGTCAGTCGACTATCAATGTGACGGGACTGTAAGGTGTTAGATTAATGTCTGAATATTATCAAGAATGTCGGTCATGTGTCACCGAATGTAATCCGGGATATTGCAGGAACATCAGTGATGTTTGTTGCCACACAGCAGCTGAGACAATAGATGCGTCTCCAAATTGAGAGCAGCTGTGCGCATTTACGCACGTGGCACAGCAGCGGTAACTTCATTAATTATTTAAATCTCCAGACTTGCAAACAGGATCGGTCAAGATCTAAAGGTAATTAATGTTCTGTGTTTCTTTTACACATCCGACGGGTCAGCTGTCACACAGATTGTTTATACAGTGAAATTGTTTGTAATGTTTCAAGCATTCATGTAATTATTTCAAGCTTGTTCAAAGATAACTCGGTTTCAGTTCAGTTTTGCTGTTTAAATGCATCTCATTGTCTGCTGCAGTGGCTTTACTGTGTGCAGGGAAGCATTTCCATATGCTGAACTCTTTAATCCTTAGTAAATCATTAAAAAAAACATTTTGTTGTCCCATAAGTTTTTAATTTTTTCATGTTATTTTTATTTGTAGCAGGAAATAGCAGCAGAGTAATGTAGAACATTAACAGCTGTGGGTCTGACTCAGTTTAGAAACTATTTTCAAGTTTCCTGCCGTCCCACAGTGAAGACAAAAGCAATAAAAATATAAAACAACTCAGGCAGATAATAAAAGTTATCAAGTTCGACAAAGAATAATCTTCATGTAATCTATGTGGGCTGAAAAATAGTCAATTGTCAATAAAAGAATACAGCATTCAGCAAAAAATAACAAGACTAAACAAGCTTTAGATGTACAGATAAGTTACACAGAACTCAGAGGGAACAATAAGGTGGATTATTGAGACATTAGTGGTTACAATTTTGATTCAGAAGAGGGAAATATTTGTGTGAATGTTTAAACTGTAAAAAGAAAGGAGAATTTCTGATGTGATGTGGGATTTTGTTCTGAATTTTAGTGTATGTGCAGAAAAATGATCTTAAAACATAATTGTTATTAAAAGCAGGTATGAGGTTGAGTTCATCTGTTATAACTCTGGTTGTTCCTTTAACTCTGATGGAGTTGTTGGCTGATTGGACAGATAGGTTGATCATTACACACAGACTGGAGTTTTATTGTATTCTGGGTCTAGTCGTATCTCTCCTCTCAGATACTTTGAGCTTTATTTGTTCAGGTTTGGATATTTCTGTCTTTGAGATTGTTTCCTAAATCTCAGTTCTGTGGCTCTTTAACAGACTCTGTTAGTGAGGTACATTCGCTTGCCAAAATACTACAAATAGCCCAACTGTTGATATAGACAATATATGTAAATCTACACACAGTACTGACAATAGCTTATATTCGCTATTTATCCAGTTGAAAAAAAACATTCTATAAACAAGACAAAAAGACACAGTGAATAATACACTAATACAGTACAATACAAACAACTTTATTAATCCCACCAAGGTCAATTTGTTTGGAGCAGTTTTTTGTTTACACAAAACAATAACATACAAATAAATAATACAATATACAACACACAAAAGGAATAAAAAAACACAAGAACATTTAGCAGCTAAAGAGCCTCACGAGTTGGTGGAGACCAAAACTGTTTGTATTTGTCTGCTATCTGTGTAGAAGGAGTTACTGCAGTCTGAACAAGAGATTTTAAGAGACTCTCTTTACCTGAGTTTGACCTTCTTGGCCTGGATTTACCAAATCAAAGTTTGATTATAATGATGCTTTCATGGAAGGATGGACAGTTACAATAATCTTGAGCTACCAGAGGTGGAAGAAGTATTCAGATGTTTTACTTAAGTAAAAGTAATACAGCAATGTAAAAATACTCCATTACAAGTAAACGTCCTGCATGAAAAATCCTACTATAGTAAAAGTACATAAGTATTATGAGCTTGATGTAGTTAAAGTATTGCAGTAAAAGTAGTGGTTTGGTCCCTCTGACTGATATATTATTATATATGACATCATTAGATTATTAATACTGAAGCATCAGTGTTAGAGCAGCATGTTACTGTTGTAGCTGCTGGAGGTGGGGCTAGTTTCAACTACTTTATATACAGTTAGCTAGTTTAGTCCAGTGGTTCCCAACCTAGGGGTCGGGCCCCTCCAAAGGGTCAGCAGATAAATCTGAGGGGTCGTGAGATGATTAAAAGTTCTGATACATAAATCTGTCTTGAGTTTTTGGACTTTTTCTCTAATCTTTTGGTGGATTTTTGGTGAAATATTGGATCATTTGAACATTTATTGAAATGAAAGCATGTTAGAAGTTTAGAGGGAAAAATCACTATAATAGACATGTGAAATGTGACCCTGACTACACACTGCTTTTTGTAAGACGTCAAAAGCCAAAAAGGTTGGAAACCACTGGTTTCATCCTTAATAATGTGTTGTATTTTAAAAGCTTGTTATATTATCCTTTGTGTCAAATCTGCATCTGAAAAGTAACTAAAGCTGTCAGATAAATGTAGTGGAGTAGAAAGTACAATATTTCCCTCTGAAATGTAGTGAAGTAGAAAGTCACTCATCATTCATTCCAGCACATATGTCGCTGTACATGTACTATGAATAGCATATGAAGCATATTTGCCTGTCTGGGCATAATTATGTACATCCTTATACAGTACACTCATACAAAGCTACTTTAAACAAAGATGTATCTTTATTTATTTGCTCTATTTTACAGAATATGTTTGATTATTGTATTTACTGGTTGGAACATCTTCATTACTCTCTATCTGCCTTTTTTCTCTGTTGTTAAAGCAAGCGACGTTCCCCACAGACATTATTAAAATTTCATCTGTACTTATCTATTATGGAGCCGTAACCATGATGCCGCGTGGTATGTAGAGAAATGTACTGCAGTCAAATGAGAACGGAAACAAGGATCAAATAATAGACAGTGCTACTAGTCTAGTGTTGTCTGAGAACAATGGGCAGCGCTCTTGAGAGTGAACACACGACTAATTAAGCAGGAAAATGAAGAATGAATCTCTCTTTCACAATCAAAAATATTCTGTATTTGATATGTGCTTTCATATATATTTGTCATAAATTTGAGAAAGGCTGAAGGACACAAATGTCAAAAATGAAGACCCAACTGTAAGTTTAAAATATGTCAAGATTGCTCAGTAAATAATTACTTTCAAAAACTGAGAATTTGACTTTGACTTCATGCAATGATTGGCCGGTTGTGCTCAGGTGAGAAAGTAGGCAAGATTTGAACTTCTCTAAAACATTTTTCAATATTCATCACTTGCGTAACTTTTCGTGAGCAGATTTTTCTCAAACGTGTTCTGATATCCCCGTTTGTATGATTCACTGCATCTCGCCCCTCTCTATGATCACCAGATAACACTGTTGATATTGGACGATGCTGCAAAACCCTGAATTACATTTACGTAACCATTTAAGTGGTTAAAGCAACAATTAAACTACGCTATAAGCTTTCTTGCATGAAGTTAGATCTCCACTGGCTCCTCACAGTAACAACAAGACTTTTGTATGATTTAAACAGACGAAATGTAACATGTTAATTGGTGAGCTTTAGAGGTGCTGGTTGGTGGATTTTGTTGCCTTCAGACAGAACCAGGCTGGCTGTTTCCAGTCTTTATGCTAAGCTGCGCTAACTGGCTGATGGCTGGATGATGTGAGAGTGGTTCTCATTTATCTCTAGGCAGCAGGCACGGTTAAGGGTAGGCAACAAAAACACTTTGTGAAGGTTGGGGAAAGATCATGGTTACGGTTAATTAAAAGATAAATGTTAATTGTAGGCCTGTAACGGGACGCAAACTCTGGTCTCATGAATGAAAGTTTAACTCGCTATACCTCTACCTTCTTACTTTCTGCCGTGCTTCACATGGTGCTGGCCCACTACTTCCTGCATTGGCACCAAACATTGGCTCCAGATGTGATAGGTGAGGTTCAGAATCGTCCAGTACGGCACATAACTCATAGGATACTGAGCTGCTATGACGGCAGGGTTTTCATTCCACTTTTGAGTCTGTCAGAACAGTTATATAACAAGTTACATATTAAGTTTGTTATTGGAGTTATTCTCGCCCTGGGAGATTCTTCAATTTAGAGTTCTTGTCCCTCTTTACAAATGAAAATCTGATTGATCTCGATAAACTGCTTCTAATCACACCTGACTCTCATTTGTCAGATAACAAAATGGATCATAACATCCACTGACCCGCTGCTGTCAGACAGTGAACCCCGAATTAGTTGCCTGTTGACTAGAACTCCAGATATGAATCCAGGACATCGCATGTTCAAAACTACTTAAAAAAAAAAAAAGTTGGATTATCCGATGGTGTGGACTTATATAAAAACTGGCACGGTGTTGACTCGATTTTTACACTCTCAGGATTAGCGCCGATGCTTCTGCCGTGTGTTAAATCGTCCAACACGCTGAAAGACCTTCGCTTCTCCAGGTGTATCTGAACACCTCGCTCCTTTCATCACGGCTGGCAAACCTGCCCGCTATCACAATATTTAATAAGATTTATATCATCACATAGAATAATTCTGTGTGGGCTGATGGTGAATGTTGCTATAGCCAACTTCCCCCCTTTTTTTTGCACCAGCCCACTCACACAGTAATTGAGAAACTGGCATTACTGAATATACACAAAAAAAAAAAAAGAAAAAGAAAAAAGTGGTGTGGGTGTGAAGATGTCCACGGTTGAGTGGCCAAATGCTACCCACTCAAACAGCCAATTGTGAAAGTACTTATCAATACATTTCAATGGTCATTTGTGACACAGGTATAATTGGTTTAGCATCAGTACGAAGTCTGATTAACATACATGAGGAAAGATTGGTTGCATTTCACTTGGCTGCACACTTTCATTCACTTGTATTTTTAGCAGTTGTGAGCAGCAACAACTACTGAAATCATTTTCAAACTAATTTGAGGATGGCTATGTTTTTTTGAGCACAATATGTTCATCATATCAAAAAGAAAGGACTCAAATGGCACATTCTTTGTGCTCATATTAATTATACTAATTGGTCTTAAGTGTATTAATAGGCCTTGCTGTCTGCTGATGTGTCTGTATGGGTGGGTGGGTGGGGTGGGGGGGGGATGCACAATAACTTACATCACACCTTTAAACAGACTTGGCTGTTTTTAAATACCAATATAACTTTGCAGAACGGGAATAATTGTGTTTGCTGTCGAGAGGAGGTGTCTCCTTGCTTTCTGTTTTGACTGGACTAATTTGTTAAGTATGAGGCGCTTGAAAACCTCCGCCAACGCTGAACAACTCTCCAACTTACACCCAAAGAAATCTCTCCTAACACTTCAGATTCAACTCGAGCACATTTCTTGGCCCCTGCATAACTTCACCCCAAACTTTTGGAAACAAGTCTGCATTCTTTGCTACTTTTATAATTACGGCTACAAGGTGATAATCATCTAATGGCAGAAATCCCAGATCTGGATCACCATCAAAGACAAATCAATTGTCCGGAGTCCAAAGCCAATCTGTCCACCAAATTCCCACTGAAAGATGTTCATATGTGTTTTTTAAAATACCCTGATAAGAGACTAAAACGAAAACATAACCTTTCAAGGTGGATGTAAGAGCTGATTTTGCTGTTGAACTACAAACCTGTGGCTATGTTTTAAGACACAAGATAATTTGAGGCTTCGGTGCAACACATATGGACACCGCAAAAAGGTGAATTTAGAAGTTTTTCAGCCGCTGGAGGGAGAGGGGGGAGTGAAAAAGGCTGAGGTTCCCTTCTGGCATCCATTAAGCATTACACACATTCTAATATGAAATGCATAGAGGCTGAGAACAGCACTAAAAAGCGTGTTAGAGAGAGATTTTTAAGACTGACATGCCAAGAATTCACAAAATGTTTGCCTTCGAACTAAAAAAACACTGCTTCAGTCGACAGAATCCAAACATGTTTTGCCAGCTGGAAACGAGCGACCACATAGATGACAGGCTGTCGATATATTAGTTTTCCTGTAATGCCTCAATTTATTTCTTGCAGCCTGTCCAGACATGCTGTCACATGATCTTATTTACCATGTGGAAGTGTGGATGGATAGTCAACCTAAAGGAACCTAGTCACAATGTTTTCAGCTCCGGACCCGCGATGAGGACATTTTGGCAGATTCCTTCGCCGACTCCGTCGCCCCTGCATTGATGTGTGACAAGATATCCGCCGCTGTTCAGTTCCTCATGCCGTGTGTTCAAGGCATTATGGGATGTTGTACCGACAGAGCAGAGGGCTGATGGAAGACAGTCGCAATCGCCCTCTCCTCATTAGATGCAGGACTGACTGTGCTCATTAGGCCGGCGGCAGCGCAGTGGGGATCTATTCTCCTGAGGTGACCAAAGGTGCTTACACAGACCTTCCAAGTCCCAGTAATGATGCCCCAGACCTGTCACTCTTGTCACAAGACTGACATGACCTTTTTCTGGCTCGTGCACTGAAGAGGAAGGAGAAAAAAAATAATCCTAATTTCACAGGACGAGGCATGAGAAGTCCTATTTTTGCCCCCCGAATTTGAAAATCTGTCCAGTTTTGCATCAGCGCCCACTGTGAAACTTTCGGAAGCTGTTGATTCAGTTTTCACAAGAGTCAACAAAGACTGTTTCCTGTGAAATCTATTGGCGATTAAAGTGATTGCAATTCAGGTTTTAATCTAAACACAAAAGCTAGACCTTGCCATTAAGACCTATGAAATAGAGGCATGCTGAGCACCGACACAGCGGCTGAATAGATGTCTGGAAGCAATCTATGAAAGATGGCTGATCAATAGCCGCAAAATGAAATGGGAGATGAAAAGATGTCTTTTAAGGCTCATGAAAAGGGAACTTGTTGGAGGGCGTTTTGTTCAGCTTTCCATTTTTAACCTCAATCATCTGAACACAGAATACATGAAAGGGGGAAACGGTAATGCTGAAGCCTACTGTGGCTTTTATCCTCAAGATGTCAAGTGCTGCCAGGACTCTCATGTGACTTAATGTAATGTTTTAATGCATGAAATATATGTTAAATTGCCACTGTGTACATTTACATCTTGGTTTTAAGTGCTTTTACACAACAGGGCGCCATGTTCATCACTCAACTGTTTTTTTTTCTCTTGCTTTTTTGGTTGATTTGCTGACACAGCCTGCTGTTAAGTGCAAAAAATCTCAATCATTATAAGATAAATGAGATTACATCAGTCCTACGTTGCGTTAGCTAGGTGCCAAAGCCGTGTAAAACGATGTGGTCAGATCCTCACAGGGGCCTTTCCAAACAAAGCCTGATTGTAATGGGCCACAAATTTAGCCCCAGAGAAGCTCTAACATACAAATGAGAGTGAGCCATGGTGAAGACATACATTAATCCTAGCCAGATTGGGGACTGTATGAATTATGCTAAGAACCTTATCTGTTGTTTCCCCTGATCTCCTGCTGGGTGAATTGATTGCGTTTTTGGTCTTAATCCGCAACATGCCATGCATCTTGGGAGACAACCAGGGAGCCATCTTGAATAAATAGAATTTGGACTTGACAAAAGCCACTTCCAGCTGAGCACTGAGAAAGCATCCTTTTAGCACTGCATATCCCCTACCACGCTGGATGACATTAGAAAAATAGCCAGCCGCGGTTTACATGAAATTGTTGTATCGATTTTCTGTTAGTCGCTTCAGCTGCAGTTTCTCTTGGAATATCATTTGCGTATATGACAGTCATCAGGATGGATAAGCCCATTTTAGAAAACGCCTTCTGTTGCGGCGGTCCTCAAGAACATCTCTGTGCAACCAGAGAGGGTGTTTTAATGAGATTAATTAGATCGCTTATGAGTGATGGTCCTCCACCAATTACCTGGACCATAATACCGTTTTCTTCCACCCAGGGCGTCGCGCTCTGCCGAGCGGTGCCAGCCTTCTGTGAGCGCGAGGCTGCAGCAGGAAATGATTAATCATCTCATCACCATCCCAAGAGATAATATGACAATAAAGACAAAAGCCTCTCATCGGCTGTGGCTGTTTAAAAGCCAAGAATTGCTTCCTAAATGCCGACGCCGGAGTTCAATTAGACGATATGGGTGCAGCCTTTTTAGAATACAAGCTTTCTCGATGTTGTAACACAACACCGCAGAGGTCTGACTGGAGGTCCATTCCTTTTCTATAATGAGGTTCTGCAGTTCACATTCCGCCAAATGACGGAATATCAGAGCTACTTTGGCAAGACAGAGACGGTGCCGTTCCTATTTTTCATTCCTGAAGGGGAGCAGCGGGGGTACGGCCTCCCTCGTGTCTATTTCCTTTTCCTTGCTGAAGGGCAGGGAGGGTCATAGACACAGAGGGATCACAGCGGAGAGTATGGCAGCCAGGAGTCAAACCACAGCAGGATTCGGCCACGGATTGGAGAGCCGGCGGCTGCACGCAGCGCGCTGTGCAGGCTTTTATTGGCCCTTCTCCATCACACCTGTCACACAAGATTGGGTTTGTAGAAACGCTTCCTTCAGCTGAAAAGGCCAAAGTAGATTATGGGGGCAGGCGAGTTTGAAATGGAATAACCAACAGAATGGCGCCAAATATATATGCCTTGCTGTCTGAATGCAAATCATGATTGAATTATGAATGATTTGTATAGTTTACTGTCAAGTGTTGCCTGGTTGGAACAGTACTTTTCTAACATTTATATGTCACAGACCCCTAAAAAGACACATTTTTTCACCGCCACCTATTGGGAGCTGATAGTGAGAACCTACAATTACAATAATCAGTCTTATACATAATGTAATGACTGTGATTGGAGAAATTCCTATGGAATTGAGTTACAGTGATATTAATCTATTTCTCAATTTGCTGTGGACCCCCTGGAGCCCTGTCAAGGGCCCCTGGAGGTCCTCTGACCTATATTGAGCAACCACGTTGCAGCACTGGTGTTAGCATGCAGAAGGAAGGTTTTTCTCTTCAGATGGTTCTTTTTTGATGTTTGTGATAAGGAGGCATTATTCTATATTATTCACCAAATACCATGAAAAGACCAAAACAAACATTGTATTAGTCCATCTAAGTCCTAGTGTTAGCACCATGTTTAAAAACACTGTTTCACATTGTCTTATGTGCAGTAGAAAAAGTACAGGAGTTAATAATAAAAATAAATGATGGCTGAATTCCATTTAGCATTTTATCAGAGCCATTGTTAATGTTATTAGTAACACCTGTGCCTTTCATTTGAGGAATCCAAATGTCTGCTGTGGAAGAGGCATAAAGGAACATGTCACCCAGTGCAACAATGTGGCTCAAAATACATTCTCCAAATTATAATCCTGTGTCCATGTGTTAATTGTTCAGTTGTCTTTTGTTTTTTCTAAAATATATCAGGGGACATACACATAATTTCATCCAATCAAACATTTGGGGCAACTAGCTAACCCTGCCCACCATACTGCACTTTACCGTTAGCTTGTAGGTCACATGTCACATTACGGATGTGTTTTACAGTTTTTGGACAACAATGGAGCTCTATGGCACAGAGGAGTGAGATATATCAGACTTTGGATACACAGATAATACATAGTGGTGTTTTTTCATGGGATTTGTTGACTATAAAAGTATAGAACACCCACAGACTTATTCTTTAGAGTCTATAAAATGTATATTTTGATATTACAGCTTCACTGCTGTGTGTATTTGCACTGCACCTCTTTTTAATTCTATTTGCTTGGACTTTCTTCAGATGGTGCTACTTTTCTTTTTTTTTCTCCATTGTCTTGTCTTTGTCACTATACTGTGATTTTCTAACTATATGTGATTATTTCCGCTAGATATTTGCACAGCTAATTTTGGCCATGTGACGCTCGGTGTACGCCGTGTTGCTATGTAACCTGTTGAAACGTCTGCAGCAGTGGCACCGAGGCAAAGATGTTGATTGCATTTGATGGAAAAAGTGAGTGGGGTTTTGCTCTCATGGAGACTTTTTTTTAAAAACTAGAAGAGGAAGAGAGGGAGGGAGGGAGGGGGTGGGTTGGACAGAGAGCAAACACGCAAACCTCCGTGGCCGTCCGTCAGTGTTTGAGTCCATCTTTATTACAGTCATCACCTGCGGAGGTAATGTTTTTCCTCTGGGCTGATAGGTTGTCCAACGCAAACAGTGTCACGCGGCTGCAGCGCTGCTCTTTACCCAGCAGACCCTCTGGGAAGAAAATGAGACGTCTTCATCTGGGCGCTGCCTCATTATGGCTCCGTCTGCCAAACACGCACACTTCCTCTCCCTTCCAATGTACACTTTCCTCTGCCAAACACACACACTCTATTTGTGTAACGCACAGAAACACACTCAGCTACTTTTTTTCCTCACTACTTTCCGTTCACTTTCTGTCTCTTGCACACACACACATGCACACACACACACACACACACCTTTTGGGTGTAATAAAGCAGCAGATCAGAGTCATTGGCTGCTGACATGGACTGACACTGAAACCTGCTGTTGTTGGAAGGCTGCCTGGGAGATGTTCATTACTCACAAAGCTTGTCGGTTTGGACAGGAGAGGAACAACGGTCTTATTAAGTGGAGACCTGGAGCAGCCGTAGGGGAAATACACACACACCCACGCACACACCCACATGGGCTCTGAGAAAGTTTGAAGCTGTGGCTCCTACCGAGCGCCACGATAGGCTGAGAGGAGTTGGGGCTGCCAGAAAAATTCAAAACTTTCCAGCGACAGCAGAATTTGCTTAGCTGGGAGTTTGACACAGCTGACAGACAGACAAATCGTGACATGACGACACGTGCGACGTCAACGTGGAGCCTCAGCAGGGAGAGGGGAAGTAAAATTCTGCTGCGGAGGAATGTGACGGCCTCATTTTCACAGGAGCCTGCTGGTATTGATTGGAGTTTCTGATGTCTGTCTGGCTCATTGTATAACTCTCACAAGAACAGATTCAATATTCCCGACATTGGTGAACCCGAAGCCTTGTTTCCATAGTAACTCTGCTCTCCGTCTCTCTAAACATAGCCCTCTTGACTGACTTTAGCTCTGTTCAGATCATCAAGCACAGCTGAAGAGGAGGTAGATGCGTGGACATGGACAATAATGTTCCTGACTTGAGGCGATGAAACGATTTGCTAGCTTGTCAGATCAGCCAACGTCTTGGTGTATTTACAGTCCAAACCGTGGTTAAAGCACCAGAACAGAAGAAGACAACATGAAACAAGATGAAAATAGGTTTTTATTTCACTAGAGAACGTCCATTTATCTTCTAAAAAGGAAAGATTTACAAGGCGTCACTTGTTGAGGGCGCCAATGAGGACACTTGGTTGCGTTTTCTGTCGAGTTTTAATCACAAAGCCCCCAATTCATCTCTCACCTGCTACTTTTCACTAAGTTTGCAAAATCTTAAAATAGCAACATCCCTCTAAACAACCTGCTCCATTTCAGCCTCCAGCAAAAAGGGGCCTTCATAAATCAAAACTACCGCACTCGTGACGGTTCGGGGACGAGTTGGCTGAAATTTGCATTTGATGCAGTCCTCACTGGTTTTTTAAGGGAAATGTTCAGCGTTAGTCAGAGTCCTGAATTCCAACAGGAAGCCGCTGATATCATCGCACAGAAAAGTAGGGATCTTTACAGGATTCAAAGATAAACTGGCCTTTTTATCCTTATCCGTCAGGGTGAATGACATTTAACGCGTCATTGAAGAATCATGATGCATCTTCACCCACCTTGCCAGCTACAGTTCACCTCAGAACATTTTACACCTCTCACAAAGCAAGAGCGCCATTTCGAGCGCCGAACCTCCACTAAACCTCCATTTCATTTCTTGACGAAGAATCTGCTGATGTCTGACGCAACCTTGGAGGCTGCAACACTCTTCTTCATCTGGCTCCGTTCTTTGGCTTGCTGAGCCGTCCTCTGTGGAGAAAAATGGAACATGATGTAAGAGGTTAAATCTGCAGTCGGGCGCTGAAGAGAAAAGTGAGATCAATATATCGAGCATCTCTAGATTAAAGTGTCGGAGCGGTGGCATAAACAGTGAGAGGATCCCCTTATCACAACGCGCAGTTCTCCACATCAGTTTATATACCTCGACGTGTAAAGCGTTTTCCTTCCAAACTGACACCCACTCTGACAAAAATGCTGGCTGGCGTGACAGTAAAGCACATTTTGGGTTACAATGAAAGCTGTATTTTATATTGAAACCTCTGCTCTCTAATCGGTTCTGTTTTTTAAGAAGTGAATTGTCTGTGATTATGAAATATTGACTGAAGAAGCTCAAGAAGCCAGATATATAGCAACAAATGCTATTTATCAATATGACATACAGCCACATCATGTGATGTTATTACTGGCAATATAGAGCTTTGTGAAGAATGGTATGATCAATGTGTTTGACCATGTATCACATTACTGCCACTTTATATGATCCTCAACATGAGTGATGACTTTCTTTTTATATAGGGATAAAGGAGACATCCGTCCACTGCGCGCCTTAAATGTTAGACAAATTGCTTTTGCCCCTTAAGCCCCTTTTGGCTCTAAAAGCCGGTGTTGTGGTTGCAACGGGTGCAGTGATGCGGGGTGTGCACGTACGGTTTTGTGGCAGACAGTGCAGAGTGTCTGCAGGTTGTCCAGAGAGCACTGTCCTCCTCCGCTGTAGACGGGCCGGATGTGGTCGACCTGCCAGAAATCCCCTTCGACCGGAGCGCGGATCATCTCATTCAGCTAGGAACACACACACACAGAGACACACACAGAGAGAAGGAAACAGTGAGCTTCTAAGTACACTGACTAGCCTCGGTTGCTTTCTCATATCGCTTTAAATTGCCAAAAACAAGCCGTGATTGCACTGCCCTCCCAAACCATCCATCTATGCTAAAGTTAATTTTTTGAACTGATGTGATGTCTTTAGTAAAGCCCAGTCTTTCTCAGAGTACTACACTGACCTAAATTGTTATTTCACAGCACGCGCACATGCACACACACACACACACACACACACCAAATCATTCATATTAAACAAATCTTGGCACCGCGGGGGCACTTCTGCGATGTGCTTGACAATAAAAGAAGAAGAAAACAAATATATCTCGAGGAGCAAACATGACAGCAAGGCACATAAATGGCAGAAATCCACAACAGGAAATAATGAAAGCAAACTGCAGAAACAGGCCTCTGTACTAAAATGCCGACATTAATATAAGCCCGTGTGACTGTGAGGATCAGAGCAGGTGATGTAAACAATAGTTGTGACAAAATCAATGACAATGAACTTTGACTTTCTATTATCCATCTGATGCCCTAGGTACAACCGTATAAATCACCAAAATGTTGTCGACCTACATAATGAGAGGCTGTAGGGAAACTAAATCAGTGAGTACTTGTAAGTCTGCCCGACAAAGACAAAGAAATTAGGTTAAAAAAACCGCAGGGAATAACAGGCTACAGAGGGGTACATACTGAATTCCATATTTATGTTTTCAAGCTGTTACTGGCTAACTAGTAACCCCTATTTTCAAGTTTCAACTATATGAATAATACGTTGCGTTGAGATTTTTAAAAAAAAGCGTCCTTTTTGCTTTGTGAAATAGCATTTTTATATGAGCTCTTCTTGGTGGTTTTTAAAGGGTAGGAAATGATGTCATACATCTCTATACACCAATCAGGATTTAGCATTATTTGAATCAAAATGTGATGAGTTGGGTTGTTTGCATGTGCTTCCAGGCCCATGTCACTCAAATCTGGTCAAACCACACTCAGTCCTGATGATTGAGGATTTAATAAATAATACTTACGAATGTTATTTTCCAAAATTAGACTTAATTTTTTTGCTCATTTTGTAATGATTATTTACTGTAATAAAGAAATATTTAAAATTCGAAACTATTTTTCAGAGGCTTTAATGCTTCAGTTTATATAAAAAAATTGGAAAATGGAGAGCGACAATATCCTGGATAGTCTCTTAGCCGAGCTACTGTATGACAAAGGATAACACTCCAGATTTCACATATTGTTTATCATTCATTATTGCAGACTGCAAAAGCCTGAGTTTCTACCAATTATTTGGTCAAACTGTTGTTATTTATGAATATTAACTGTATGTTTTAATTGTTAGGGGCTGATGCTATCATCGAACACAAGCTAGTAAATCAAAATTTTAATGCAAGATTAGCAGTCAGTCGTAGCTTTTTTTTTTACTAATTAACCAGATAACGTTGTCGTCAAGGTAAACTTCTGCCTCTTAAGAGTAGTTAGCTGAAGGTGTGTATACAGTAAGCTAGAGACTAGTATCATAAATATTGTGCAAATGTTATCATTCTAACACGCTGAACTTAGCATTTAGCTCAGCCTCACACCGCTGCTAGCATGGCTGCAGACTCTTAAGTCTTATTTTCCTGAGGTCAGTTAGGGCTGCAGCTAATGATTATTTTCCTTATTAATTCATCTGTCAAGTTCTTTTCTTGATTAGTCGATTAAGTTTTCAAAATGTCTATAAAATGCCAGAAAAAAGTGAAAAGTTTAAATTGCTAGTTTTATTTGACCAACAGTCTAAATCCCAAATAATTTCAATGCTATGACACAAAGAAAAGCAACAAAACTTCATATTTGAGAAGGTGGAACCAACATTTTTTTTTTGTTGCCATATTTGCTTGATAAATGACTTAAGTCATTAACTAGTTATCAAAACAGCTGTCAATTAACTTTCCATTGATGGACTAATTGATTATTGACCACATGTTTCAGCACTATACCAGTCATGTTAAATTAAATAAATTTGGAAAAATAATGACATAAATCATAAATACACCTATCATTCCTAATTCACAAATTAAATCTATAGTCATCACACAGGAGGAGCTGTAAAAGGAAGCAGATGATTTCGAAGCATTGAGATGCAACAGAGACATCGCTGTTATTTTATATATTGATTTTACACACATTCATATAGAGCTAATGAATTACTAGTTGGACCTTCCCAGGACCTGGATTGCTCCTGTGTATCTCTGCAGGACCAGATTAACTGAGGTCTAGTGCAGCAGAGAGGAAACACTGGGAACACAATTACCTGGAAACTGAACCAGGTCTTGCTCTTGCTTCCAGGCATTGCCGGTGTGCATCTGAGCACAATGTTTTACTTTTTTAAAAAAAGAGAGAAAGAGAAAAGAATAAAGGAAGAAAGAAAGGACTTAAGAGAAGATATGGAGCAAGCAAGTGGAAGAGCAAAAGATGATTGAGAGAATTAGAAACAGAGAAAGAGAAGCCTGATGGGAAGAGTTCAGGACCAAAAATCCATTTTCCTGCTTTGAGTGCTACTCTGCTGACATTAAGGCAGCCAGGAATTGATGGAATTGATCCTAACAGATTTAAAGAACAGGCCCGCTCATCACACATATACACACATTCAAGTCAATTGAACCTGCTTTCGTGCCAACACCGTGCACCTTACTCCACCAAAAGACCCTACTACTACACACACTACACACACCAAAATCCTGCTCACAGGCACCTAAAGGACATAATACAATCCACACACCAAAATACCAATCCACACACGCCTAAATTCTCATATACACACACTCACTCAGACCAAAATAGACCCTAAGGTACACATAAAGAACCATATACACATGTGTACACACACACACACACACGCCAGAACCCCCAGTATGAACCAAAGAATGAGCCTATAATCTCGAGGCTTCTCCACCGCTGCGGCGTCTTATCATGTGGCTGAGTTTGTTTCCTCTAAAGCTCGGTGCATCGATCGGCGCTGATGCTGCTGCCGGCGGTGCTGGGAAGGGAGGGGGGGTGGGAGGTGAGTGTGTGTGTGTGTGTGTGTAGGGGGGGGGGCTGGCTTTGCAGGATAACAGCCAACCAAATCAAACAGGCTTACTGGTCGAGGCCTGGCACTGGGAAAAAAATCAATGGGCCCAGCAATCCATTTACTGGGAGCTGGCCCCTTGGAGTGCAGATCAACCTGTGAGTGTGTGTGTGTGTGTGTGTGTGTGTGTGTGTGTGTCTGTGTGTGTGTGCATATGTGCGTAGGTGGGTGGAATGGAGAGTACACAGTGTTTTTATTTTTGCACTTACACAAACACACAGCTAAATAGCTGACAAGGAAAGCCATTTTTTTGGTCTCGCATCAGGAAACTAACGCTAATGTGTATATTGTAGCATTTTCAATTCTGTAAGTCTAATGAAGTTTTTATGTGCTGGCAACCTCATTTCCACTGAACCCCAAGCCTCTAAAATCATCTAAATCACTGAAGACAAGCCCCAACCAACTCAGCTGTACTTGTGTTTAGTGTAAATTACCTAATGTTAGCATGATAACATGCTAAACTAAGATGTAAACATGGTAAACATTAGCATTTAGCTCAAAGCACCGGTGTGCCTAAGTAGAGCCTAAAGGCTGATTTATGGTAGGCTGCTCAACTCTTTTGATAAGTGTTGCTCAACAGAAATTAAAGAGTCACACAGCGTTTTCAATTTATGCTTGGACAATAGATTTCAGTCATCTCCATGACAACCAGACGCTATCCTCTAGCCAGCTTGTTTAGTTACATTATATCATCCCGAGTGAGGCTAATTAAACAAGGATGTTGCGAGTTATCTAAAGTTACTGACCAAAATATCTATATGGAATTTCATTGAAAACTACAATAGTCTCCATGGTGACGTTACTATCACTACCCAGTCACATTGCGTGACATAATATGATGGTGTTCCTGACGTAACAAAATTCTCCAGGTGCTCAACATGAGAGGGAAGTGTCAAGCAACACTTTTTTCTGTTCCCTGTGTTTAATTGATTATGGCATCTCACCCCTCTATATAACCGTCTTTGATCTCTGCATTCGAGTGATGCTGTTTGGCACAGCTACAAACACTTTTCATTTGTGATGTGGTTGGACAACATGTCATAGGAACTATTTTTTCTCTGGTATAAACTGGCCCTTATTCTGTGTCCAAAATCACTATTGACCATATAGTGCATCACCGTTCATGTCCGCCATTTTATTTGAGTATCCGAATTCTGAGTGTTAAATGTGTGCACTATGTAGCATCATTATAAATTCCAACAATTGACGATTGAAGTAGTGTCCATGGCATGTACAGTACTTTCTGCTAACAATCCCACAATGCAATGTGTTGCATTTTACAGATGTGAAAAAATTACCATTGTGTGATTTTAGTTCTGGTTGTTATCTGTTAGGAGGTAAAATAAATTAATTTAAACAGATATAAACAGTGATGATGGGATAAAACTTATCCTTCATGGATTTCAAACTGACACTTCACTTTTTTTGCTATGTCAGTAAGTCATAACCTTCTTTTATAGTCTGGCCACTAAGGTAAATGTTTTTCCTGTGGTAAGCGTTAATGATGATTTGGCTACTTTTTATTTGACTGTTAATTAGCAGCCAATGGTAGATTGATGTTGCCTGTAAGTTTATTACCAGCTTTGTGAGGGAACTAGAAAGTTATGGCACATCAGCCCACTCAGTTGAAGTTGTTGCTTTTAATGCTGCTTATTATTTAAACAGGACTAACAATAACTGCTGCAGACTCCATCACTACAGAAAAATATATATTGTTAGATCCGGCTTCCACTGAAATATCTGTAAGAAAAAAAAAAAAAGTTAAAAACATTGGCCTCCTCTGCTCTGGTGTCCGACCTGTTTGAGTGACAGCTGGGCGAGCCAAGTGTTCTCCAGCATCTCCTTGCGCTGGGAGGGCGGGGCGTCACGGACCTTCAGGAAGAGGTCGTGGGCGTGGAGGCCACAGTGCTGACAGATGCCCTGCTCCGCCTCCAGCACCCGAGAGCGCATGTACGTCTGGCTGGAGCGCAACTGAAACTCCTCCTGGCACCTATGGGTGGGAGAACATGGAAATATCTGGTTTGGAATCTATTAATCTTACAGATTTACATTTAACCCTTGTGCTTCACTTGCACTTGTTAAGGGACAAAAATGCCTGCGTCAAAAAACTTCCATAAAAATATTGTATATTAATATTATTTTCCACTTTCACGGAGTTAAATCTTTTAACCAACAGTCCTGATCATAACTACCAAATATTCATTCATTTTTACAATTTTACGGAGGTTTTGAAAGCCTGATATAATAGAATGCATGTTTATATGCTGTAATGAGATCAAAGGATCTGAGGGTCTTTTGTGGCTTATTATTAGACTTATTATAGGAGCTGAGGAACCTCCAAAATTCTAAAAAAAATCCACACCCTTGTCAAAATGCACACTGTATGGGGTTTTAAAACATTAACAGCTGAAATAATTTTAATAAGTAGCATCAGTTGTATTCATGTCATTAAAAACTATTAGATGACGAGATCAAAAGTGCTGTTATGCATCATTTGTAAGCAGGATTACGGATGAGTTGTGTGAGAAATTCCAAGGTTTAATTCTGCTTTCTTTCTTTTAGCTACTAGATGAAGGTTATCAACTTTATTTCTTCTGTAGTTCTTATTCTGCTGAAAGGAAAATAGACATCATTTATGGAAAATCACAGTGCTGAAGTTTGATAACATCCAGGTATAGAGGAGTGAAGTATCTCACCTTGACTGAATGACCTTAATTTGTCTCTTGAAAACCACTTGTGGAAATTGAATTTCTACCCTTAAATGGGCAGGAAGACTAAAGGGATGCACGGAGGCAGCATGATTTTTCGGTTACAAGAATTTAGTTGTTTCATTCAGAGCGACCGTGTGCATGAGCGGGAAATTGTGCAGCGTCTTGCTCAAGGACAGCAAGCCATTGCAGAGACGGAATCAGCATTTTTCCTCTTTCCATTGAAAATATTCTTTATATTTGTGTTCAAATGCGGCAAATTGAGGATCTTGAAACAACTCTGATAGGAAACGATAAATGCTGCTGTTTAAATATGGGAATAACATTGTATTTTAGCCATCAGCAAACAGTATTCTCTCTACAAAGCAAATCAAGTAAAGCAACAAGGTGAAGTCTGTAGAGTTATTTGTAGTTTGTTTTGCACAAAACCTCAAAATTCTGCCTCTTAGAGCTCTGAGTATAATTTAATTATAGGTGCCAGATGGGTGGGCTTTGGCACAGAGGACAACCAGTACTGGGAAGTTTAAGCAAGCACAATTACACAAACTATTTCAAACATGCTTTTCTCTCAGTGACATCTTACTGAAGACTGCCTGCATTGTCCCAGTACAGTAAACCCCTCATCTGGTGCTCCAAGCAGGGAATACGCAGTAACTTCTAAATTTTTTTTTTTTAATAACCTTTCAAGCGATATTTACAAGAACTTGGAAATGTCAAATTTATCCCTGTCTATCATCATTCCTGTGTATTTGAAGCTGCAGAAGCTCCTATATAAACCATATATGTTTAATGTCACTAAACCTGTGGCTGCAGAATCGGGTGTCCCAGGCCCCACCGGTGGTAGAGCAGGCCTGCTGGCAGGACAGACACAGAGGGACACCCTGACTGTCCACTGCTTGCAGGTAGCCAGACTCTGATGATCGCTGCTCCTCCACTGTCTCACAGGGCTGCTTGTCCTGCCTGCAGACACACAGATAGAGAGAGAAAGTGATTACATTTAGACACTGGAACAGAGGGTTCTTTGGCTGTTTATATCTTGACCTTTAACCTTGAATTCAGACCAACAGTATACCAATACTTAGTGAGGTTGTCCCATTGGTTACCTTACCCAAAATCTTACAAGACAGTTGGATCCTAAATCATCTGGGTGTTTGATAGATATTGTGAATTCATATAAGATGATGTTTGCATGTGAGATGTGAAATGGGAGTTGCAGTTTAGTTTGAAACACTTCAAGCAGTTGAAGTGTCAGCACTGAAAGGGTTTGAAGTGTTGACTGAATAATATAGAATTGTATAAAATTATAGAATTGATTAAATTCATAAATTGTAGCACCAGGGTTATCTTGAGTTTTCATATATTTTAGGAGGCACACAGTTTAAAAGATGAGAGCATTTAACAGGCAGGAAAGGTGTAATGAGTTTTATGGGAAATGTAGGATCCAGTGTTTTTGAAGCTTGAGTCATACCATGCGCTAAAAGTCGGGATATCTCATCCTCTGCTGCTTTGATTTTGACCATTATTTTTTAAAAATCTGTCTCTTGCAAGTCCCCCTACTTTATCAAAGTGCAATAATAGATTGCTGGAGTAACCCTTTAAAAAGACTCTAATGGTGAAATTAGTGCTGGACATCCCAAATTTATCAAAACAGATACACATGGTGGATGTGTTGAGTTTGTATTAACATCAATCATCATCAGAAAATTTAAAAGAGAGCGGATGAGAAAACAAGGAGACATCTTGGTAAAATATGATAAAATATACTTGTGAAACAGGATAAATTAGCTACAAAAGCCTGTTCCAAATAAAGGTTCAGTTCACTATTTGAGAATACCATGCAAACAAATGAGAACTAGCAGGGATACATTTCCTAGCAAGAATGCAGTATTCAGAATCAGTTTTAATGTCAGAGGTGTCAAATTTAAAATGCAGTCTCTGGATGAAATCTATTTTTTTTTTAAATTAAGTTACCACCTAAGAGTTGTAGACTAGCTGTGACTGATTTTTAGCCCTTTGTGCACAAAACCTGAAAGAGAAGTTACCTTGACCGATGTAAGAAACATCAATCTGTAAGCCAACAGCCTGATTCAATGTAGAGCTCAGTTCTTTCAACATCAGCACAACAGCAAACACAATCCTACATATATTCATTCATTCAAAAAAAAAAAAAGTGCTTTCTTTGTGTGCTGCAGATGCAGAACTGATGGACATATGGATGGTGTGTGTGTGTGAAATGTGTACATACTGTGTGTATATATACATGATGGTGATGTAGCTGTGAAAAATGTCATCTGTGTGTATGTGCGTGCCTGTCCTTTTGGCAGAGGACAGCGAGTTTGGGCGTTTGCCATGTTGTCCCAGCAGGGTGCTAGAGCCACAGTGGAAGGGACAGATGGACTAAATTCTCTTTCCCCATGGTTTACAATTCACACAGACAGAGAGGAACAAAGAGCCAGAGAGACAGAGCACTACAGAGAGAGATTTAATCATTGAAATGCAGAAGAAACCCCTTTAAAAAAAAAAAGGAACCTTGCTGCTTCAAAGTTGAGAAGATACCAAAAAATTGGAAGTACCAAGAGACAAATGCTGTGCCAGCACGGTCTAGTGGATGAAAGAGAGACAGAAATAGACTTTTTACTGGTGTGCCCAAACTGAGAAAGGTGAAAACATGGTACTTTGGAAAAAAAATGTAACCCAGAAATATAAAAATGCAATCAATCGAAGAAAGCTAGAAGTTTAAAAAATGTATTTCTATTTCAATAATGTGATTTAAAAGAAATTAATCTATGTACTTTACATTTAGCTTCAAAGTAATTAAAATTCATATATGCATAAAGAAAGTGAGCATGTTGGTAGCTCTACATCGCAGCATGAGGTAACTCTCTGAAAAGTCATATTTGAAACCCCAGAAATCACGCAACATGCCTTCAGCAAACGGCGCACAGCCTGCTAGTGTTTACAACCCTGCTGATCTCTGATGCTTTATACCAAAGGAAACCAAAGGCACGCGAGAGGATTAAGATCTGACGCTGGTGATTACAGCTTTCTGTCGATTTTTTTTTTTTTCTGTTGATCAGGAGGAAGATTCTATTTTTAAAGTTGTTACTTTCATGGACAGCGAGTCGACCCCACCGGAGAGTTTCATTTAGGAAAATCTAGTGCATCTCAGTTTGTGGGGATGTGAGGTTGTTATTTATTCTAGCCCCACATTTTTATTTAGGCTAATAGGCTGAATGTGTTTTTTGTCAGAGAAGTCCTGCTAAACTTAGCCTTAACATCAGTATTATTAAAGCTAAAAACCTGTAAGGATATTGTTTTGTTACCGACCGAAATGTGTTCATATCACCAAGTATCAATTTCCTGATTTTAATCACAATTTCTGTAAGTTGTAGACTATTTTATTTAGGTAAAAGTGTTGTATAGCTGCTTCTGTTTAGGCAACAGTTAACATCTGAGAACTTGGGCTTCTTTCGCTGAATGATAATAAGGGTTTAGTAGAAAATATATTTCCCAGAGTAGGCTAATGAAAAAAATATTTGTAGTTTTAGTGTTGTTACCAAAAGTTGGGTAACCCCAACCCTGGTACCAGGACTAGTATTGAAAAATTGAAAACAGTACCCAGCCCTACCCACCACATCTCTTTTCATGTTGTTACTACGCATTTTAGTTTTTTTAGAGATGACTTGTATTTTTGCAAACAAAATGTAGGCTTTTGCTTAACATTTTGTAGCAAAAACTAGTCTTGTTACATTATTAAATGATCTTTTCATGAATATCATACTAGCTATTTGTGTGTAAGTGACACAGTGTTAGCTCTTGCTAAACATTTAAGCTTTTGCTAAACATTTATCTAGAGAAAACTTATGTCTTCTACATTATAACATTATCTTTTCATGTTGCTATGCTAGCCATTAGCCAGTCAGCTACACAGCAATTTAAGCTTTTGCTAATCATTTATTTAGAGAAAACTTGTAGTCTGCTACATTACAATATTATCTTTTCATGTTGCTGTGCTAGCTATTAGCCAGTCAGCTACACAGCAATTTAAGCTTTTGCTAATCATTTATTTAGAGAAAACTTACAGTCTGGTACATTATAATATTATCTTTTCATGTTGTCATGTTAGCATGTCAGCTACATTTTTTTTCACATTCTTAGAGAGATACTTTCACAGTTCTTCAAGGTGTAAAACGGTGTACAAAAACACAAATCCTAAACGGCACTTTTACTAAGACACATGGACTATTATAGACATTTTGTATGTAACACCAGTTGCTGTGCACATATGTGTCCATGTGAGCACGTGAGTGTGTGCTTGCTGCAGGTTTCCATGGTGATATTCCCTCCTGGGGTGAGCTGGCCGTTGCATCTCAGCCAGTAGATTGTATTATGGTCTATATTTACTGTACAAACACTCAGCAGGGCCTTTGTGCCTCTCCCACAAGGCACATACGGATCTCCATGGAGACAGCTGAGGGAAGGAAAATGAAAATCCCAAAGAGGAAGCCACGTGATGAGGCAAACCACACACGATGAAACCTCATCTTTGCAAACCACAAACGAGAATGGACATGATCTTTGAGCTGTCCTGGTGTGCAAGATTGATCAGCTCAACTAAATACTGTTTGTGGTGATTTTGTAATTGTAATAAATCAGACAAATACATAGCCATCAGCTACATCTAGAACTTTATTTTAAATATAATGCTTTATATTTATCTGTTGTGTAAAACTTTGAGCCGAGAAGATATTATAGACTTTTCGAGACCTGAGGAAAGCTTAACCTTTCCTGCCCTGAACATCCACCCACTCATATCTGTCCGTCTAACCTACCTCTCTGAAGCAGGTGGTGTTAGAGAAGAGGCAGACCTCCTCTTCGTGAAGAAGTTTTCCTTGGTGACCAGCCTGATGCTGCCGCCCTCCTGCTGGGCCTTACTCAGGGAGGCCTGGGCCACCTCGTCTCGACCGAGGTACCTGTGAAAATGGGATAAACAGGGCTGTGAGGGAATGGTAGATTTGTTGATGTTATATAACCAGGAGGCTTGGTGAAGAGAGCTGATTCACATGTAGAGAGCATGTGGGAGTAGCTGCAAGGAGATGGATTCATAAACTCTCTCTGGACAGCATTAGCAGGTGAAGTAGGAAATTTGATGTTGATCAAGCACATCAGTAATCTTAGTCATCTGGGCAGGACTGCAGTAATCCAGGGACTCACCCACAAAAATGTAACACACACCACCACCTACAGTACTGACAACACTCTACAAAAACGCCTCAGTGCAATGCTGGATGCACTTTTATATTTTTCTTGGCAACAAACTGTGCTTAGCTGCACAAATCATTCCTTTCATTGCTTATTTTCTATTCTATTTATGTGCTTATACTCTGTCCTCTTTCCCTGCTGAATTCTATTAGTATCACTGCTGCACCAATCTAATTTCCCCACAGGGATCGTCAATCATCTAATCTAATCCATCTGCCCCGCCACTAGTTTTTATGGCCCTTGTATTACAGATGCTAGGTGCACAAGTCGAAACACTACATGTCAGTGTGGGCAGGATTAAAATGACCTCAGGATGTCAGACACAAAACGCAGAAGAGGAGTTGGGGAGAAAAAAAAATTGGTGACATATGTGGTCTAGATAGGAGAAAATTCCTGTGGTCCTGAGGGAAAAGTGACCAATCACCAAATGTCTCCAGGTAACATTAAGGCTTTCCTCAGAGGGAGAATAACACTCTAACAGCCCCCATAGAGCAATTATCTTCTCTCTTTGGTCCTCTACAGAGAGGTCAAAGGCCAGACTTCGGTGCTGCTATTGTAATGGACTCTGTGTCCTGCTCAAGGACACTTTGGCAGAATAACTCTGAGACATGAACCAGTGTCTTCTGACTTGAACAATAATGTCATTAAAGGAATAGTTTGACATTTTGGGAAATACTCTTATTCGCTTTTTTGCCGACAGTTAGATGAGATCAATACAACTGTAATGTCTGAAGTTACAGCTAGGAGCGATAAGCTTAGCTTAGCATAAAGACTGGAAGCAGGGGGAAACAGCTAGCCTGTTTCTCTTCCATTTAAAAAAATCACTTACCAGCACCTCTAAAGCTCAGAAATGAACAAGTTATATCTTGTTTGTTTTTTCTGTACAAAAAAACAGAAGCAAGTAGAAAAAAATTACAAGTTGTGGTTTTACTGGGGTTGTGTGCTGGAACTATTTCTTGGCCAGGAGCAATGACTTTGCTATGGGAGCAGATCATGAGCAAAGCTGTGGCTTTAAAAAAAAAGAGGGTGAGGTACAAAAAGATGGATGGAGAGACAGGGGGCAGCCATAGTGTGGTGCAGTAGTTTCACAGACGATCAACTCAAGTGATGAAGCCGTTCACTAATTGTTATGTGGATCAATAATTAACATGCTTTCCAAACATTTATTTTGACAGCTATGTCAATTCTTGAACTTAGATGATGAAACAAACAGTAGCACTGTCACCTCTGGAAAAAAAAAAATCAATAATTGGAACGGCTCCTAGAACTATAAGACATGTAGAAAAATAAATTAACGCCAAGTAATATTGAAATGAAAATTGCCTGCGGTTCCATTTAGACAAAGCTATTTTGTCTCTTTAAATCTAACTCTATGACATGAACATTAATTAAGTGATCTGGCATGTTGCGGTCAGGTTACATGCACCAAAGCTCTCATTAAGTATAATTATTAGAAACATTTTACATTTTCCTGAAAGGTTGTTGATGCCACTCGTATTAAGATGCACAGAAACCAAATTAGATATTTCAGTGAAAGAAAAAAACATAATAAAAAAACAAATATATATATATATATGTAGCTGAAATGGGTTATTCACCATCTATATTCTTCAACTGATTGGACTATCAAAGGCTTATTGTAGCGCCTCCATACAAAAAGAAATTTAAATGTGAATAGGTTATTTAATTCTACTTGAAATAGTTACATGATGCATTTCTATCCTGATTGCACTGTTTTCCTGATTAGTAATGAAATGCTAGCCTTTGTGAAACACCCTGCTATTTAAACAGGAAGGTGTTACCACTGTTAAACTCTGCTTTTAGTGTTTCTACTTGGCCCTGCAGACGATGCATTGACATTTTTTATGCATTTCCACCAGCTCCATCTGGACAGAATACTTTCTTTGGGAGAAAAACAGAAAGAAGGAAAAAAAAATGAAGAAAAGATGGATGACAGGAGGCAGAAAGTGGAGGAGGGAGACACATCAAAGAGGAGAAGTTTCTCTGGAAGCTGAGGGGAGATGAGGAAGAAGGTAAGTCTCCATCAAACAGAAGAGCTTCCTTTGCTTCAAACAGTCCCAGAACAGAGACTGGATGAAACAAGATACCTTACACTAAACTGGGGTCCAACTGCGCTTCTGGGAGAGAGCGGATGTGTGTGTTTGCATGTTTTTATGCAGCTAGGTGCTTGGACAGGCTGGAATTGAGTACAGTTGATTTTGTAGAGTAAGGTGACTGCTGCTTCCTGTTTATGCATTACATTTTCTGTCATGATCTAAACATCTTCCTTTTTATTCCATCATAAGACAAATGGAAAATATTTTTTTTCTATATACCTAGGGGAGAAAAATGGTGTAGCCTGCTAAAAATGCTAAATACGATGCATTAAAGGTACCCTGTTGAGTGTGTGGCTACTAGTAGCACTGTGAAATTATGTTTTTATGAGTGGGTCCCTGTTTTGTTTGTCTTGAGCATTTGCATGAGGATGCACACACTTGCTTGAAAGGCACCCAGTCAATGCAATACACATTCTTGCGGGTTTCACACTATTGCATAGCTCGACAGTGACGGCGGTAAAGCACGAAAAAGTGCAGCAAAGCGCTCAGCAAGGCGGTTAAGAAGGAGTCTGCAAGCTAGCAAACATGGATGTAAACATGGTGTTTTTTAAAATATTAAGAAATGACAAATGCAAATGTTTATGTGGAAGGAAACGCACTCAACACACTTTGTCAGACCTCAAGGAGTATGTGTTGGTGAGAAACAATTAATGTAAACATAACTTTGTTTACCAGAAAACTCCACAGAGCGCCTTTAAGGTAACTTTCTCTAGCTGTGATGGATACAGTAAATCATGTTACACAGATGTGATGGAGGTTGCAGCAGCTCTGACAAAACACATGATTTTTATTAGACTATTTGGACATGGTTATTTGCTGGTGGCCAACTGATGCACAGCTGCAGGAGTGCTGTTGCAGGCCTGTGGTGGCAGCGGGTTGCTGACAGCATACCTGCAGACCTGCAGAGCCACAGACAGCGACCCGGATCCACCCAGGCCGGCCTGCGGTTCAACACCGAGGCCAGGCGCTGCTCAGCTGTGTGAAATCAAACTAACGAGCTGCAGCTCCAGTCTGGCCCAGCTGAAGCTGCTTTGATTGATTGCTGCTCTCTCTCATTGGCCTGGGTGAGACATGGCTGCTACAGTAATGGTCTATTCAGTGTCAGATGTGAGGAATTCCCAGCTGGTTTACTGTAAATTGCGTGCCCTGCAATGGTACACCTCAGAAGATGCATGGAAGAAACAGCAAATTCCTGTTTTCAGGGTATGTGTAACCATTAACCACCTGACAGATGTTCTGACAGCTTTAAGTTAATATAATGATGTAAAAAAAATCTGTATTACGAGGACTGTAAACATGTTGTATTTGAAGTTATAATGCTAAAGATTTCAATTCTGGTTGATTTGGTGACACTTGTGGTTGCTGGTGGCAACAGCAAGCACGTTATAATAACACAAGTCTACGAGTTTAGACATAAAACGTGTATTGACCAATGGCAGCAGCACAGCTAAAGCAGCTAATATGTCACAAATACAACAGAAGAGCAACTGGTGCAGCCAAAAAAAGTCACATTGTTTTAATAAAAAAGACAAAAAGAGAGTCAGCAATGTCATCCAACACTTTTATGTTGAAGTCATGAATGTTTTTATGCCTCTGCTTATGAATTCTGCATGAGAAGGACAGACTCCCCCAGTACCAATGAAAACTACTTTAAAGAGAGGCAATTAAAGAGAGCAAATACATTGACTGGCTATTGCTGAATAAATGCTGGCCTTAAATAGCATCAAAAACAGGCTTTGATATAATGAAAATCTTAAGGATTTTTATTTTAAAGTGACTGCACATGAAATTCAGTATACTTGTCACGGAAGGCACAGCTCAGCCTATGAAAACGGTCGTATAATGTCTCATGTTGCTCTGGAGGAGCATTTCTCAGTTTCTGCCCGAGACTTCAAATTTACGACAGAAACCCTGTGTGACAAACTAGGGGTGTGGAGTTTGAGAGATGTGGACATTTATTAGCCATCAGGAATAATAAATATTCTCGCAAACTGCATTATGGGAAGTGTAGAATCCAGTATTTTGGGGGAGTGGCTCATACTAGGGGCTAAAAGTCAGGATGGTCAGTTTTTGTTGCTTCAATTTTGACCGTTCTCTTTCAAATCAGTTTCTCACAAGTCTTGTGCATAATCTAATATAGTCGTATAAGTTGTGATTGTTTTTTTCTTTCTAGCACTTCTCTTATAATGAATCTGTTACAGTTCATCTGGGCAAATAGTATCTTTTGTTGATTTTGTATATGATTAGATGATGAGTTTAATTTTGCAAAGTTCATGAAAACACTGAATTGTTAACTGACTCTTATTAAGTGTTTCTACTTACATGTGTTGCCTAGCAACCGTATTGCTTTGCTGCCAGTGTGTAGAAATTAGTATGCATATACATGAAAAAAAAAAAAAAATCAAATGTGCATTTTTTTTCCTTTAATTACAGCGACATATTACAGAAGCAATAAACCATTTATAGCCAATATTTGCAGTAATTTCAGGAATGAGGCGTGCTTAGGCAGGATGCAAACCGGATTAAAATCCTCTTAACTCCCCTAAAATCACTGTAAATCACCATGAGTGGCTTATGACGAAAATATCCACAGTGTTGGAAACCAAGGCAAAGTGCATTAAGTTTTAGAGTAGTTGAAAACTGAGCGTCTCAGTGCAGGGAAGGTGAGCCGTGATCGCCCCGCTGAGCCGAAGCTGGAGCTTGATTGGTTCTGATTAGTGAATAAATCAAACAGGTATCAAATCAAGCCGAGCCAATTGCCTCCTACTCACACCTTGATTAGGTTCATGCACCCAAACACGTCCCCCGGTTGAGAAACACTCTCTCTCACTTACACACACACAAACACACAGAAAAACACACACACACACACACACGAGCCTACCCTGTAATTGGCAAACTCTCCCTGCCTCTATCCACGCCAGCTGTAATTAGTGTGTCAGCAACAATGCTTTTGTCAAAAAAAAAAAAAAACCCACACACATACATGTACACATACACAGCATTCATCCCATCCTCTCTTATGCCTCAGCTGACACTCTTTGATACGCCCACACACACACACACACACACACACACACACACACACACACACACACACACACACACACACACATACTATTCAGCCTTCCATGACGCCTCGGGCAGTTAGTATTTACAAATCCGCTCGTTTTTCTGTGAAATCTCACACATCGCCTATTGGATTCTGACAAAATGTTGGGGAACTAATTCATCTCACCACATTTCCAAATTTACACACCTTACACTTATTTCTCACTGATAGGAGGAAGACATATTTTTGTTCCCTTGTTAATACAGATTTACCGAAGTGCTGGAGGTCAGACAGGCAGACAAAAGCAGCCTCTCATTTATAGCCGGCGAATGTGGATTTTGCCAGATGAAATAACTCTAGCTGTCAGATGATATCAGCTGTAGCTAGCTGGCTAATAAAGCTAACGTCAGCCCCTGCTTGTAAACATGGTCTCCGGCTGACTTTTTAATGTTACAGCTGACTTGTTATTAAACAAGAACCCTGTAAAAGGAGTCATAAATGTGAATGTGATGGCTACATATGTGATATTGTGCTAAAAGACTGAAAACTCTTCAAATGCCATCTTTTACTACAGCCTGCTGCTCATAGTTACGGTTGCTAAGCTATGAATAGACAATCCCTGAGCTGGGGAGGGGTTTAATGATTAGTATCTGAAGCTGAGTGAGTTTAATTAACAGCTAAGTTTTTGAAAGTCAAAGTAGTATATTTCCTTCAAGAACACATTTCCAGCTAGAATCTGACCTCTTGGTGCTGGAATGAGGGCGCTGGGCGGCGGCCAGCTGCTGCAAGCCGAGAGCGGGGCTGTGGAAGAGGAGGCCGCTGCGTCGGAGCAGTTTCTGCTTCATGGCTGGCAGGCTGCTCCACTCCTGCACGAAGCGCAGCACCTGCAAGGGGACACGACACCTCAATTCATATTCAATTTCAAGTTGAATCTGAAACGGCTGGAGCCTCCATCTTCAAAACAAAATTGATAGTTTGGACATTGGAGCCTCCTTAAAAGCAGAACATTTTTTTTGTGTTTTTCAATTTTGAAAATACACTTGAGCTGAAAACAAACTCTCCAAACCTGCAGAGCACACAGATATACACACACACACACACGCACCGATACACACAAGGAGACAGCTTTCCAGATAGCTGAACAAAACCCATCAAACCAAGAGAGAGAGAACTGTATATGCTTTCAGCCAAGTCAAGGATTCAAAGAAAATCTACTGGCAAAATAACAAATAGCACACCGAGCACCAAGGCCTAATGGGCAATTTACCTACGTAAATTACACTGGAGGAGTGTTTTTCTTTCCATGGATGATACTTACTCTCACAAAAAGATTATTTGTGTGAAGATAAAACTCAATATGTATTATACAGACAGTTTTCAAAGCTATCATAACACCCAGGCTTGCTTTTGTTGATGTTTTAGCAGTTGAATTATGCGTATTTTGACAGAAATATTACTTATTACTCGTTAAACGCAAATGTTAAACTGCAAAAGATAACCAAAATCATGTAAAAATAACAGAAAAGGAAAAAAAAGCACTATGCAACAGGATTAAAAGACTAAGTAGTTTGTCCTGAGGATACAAAAATCATTATAACAATATTAATAAGGATATTTTCTGATATGGATGAACAACAAAACATTTTACCAACACTACAGTACCTGTGCCTAGCAAAAGTAAACAAGAAGACTAGAATGTGATGAAAAAACATCTTTGTGATTGTAAATTTGGTCCCGTATCATTAATTCTGACTTTTCAGAAGAGACCAGGAACTTGACTGTAGTCAGAAGGAACAGTAACCATGGGGGCATCCTGGTGGCCTCATGGTCAATACTGTGGTCACAACATCCCCCGTTCAGTTCGGGTGTGTAATTCCCCGTCCCTCTCCCCTTGTTTCCTGTCACTCCTCAGCTGTACACTATCTATGGAGGCAAAGAAAGGCTGAAATAATTTCAATGTTCTAAACGACTGAATACGTAATTGTGAATTTTAACCACTGCTGAATCCTTCATGTTTAAATTGGATTCCATGGAATTTATAGCATTGAAACCTGTATTTGTGTTGTTGTGAATTCCCTTTTTTGGAATGTTGAGGTCTTCTTTTTGAAGGTCACTAGTTCGTGCAGTTTAAAAAACATGTTTTTATATTTTGTTTGTTTTTGGGTTCACAAATTCAGAAAATTCATGTGTGCAGAATTCTGATTTCTGAACTTTTTAAACTTTTTTTTTCTGTTGAATGCAAGAACTTTGACAGTTTTTTAATGTATTTTTATGTAGAATGGATCATATGACTGAAAGAATGTAACCTGATTGGACAGAGGTCTGATCAATTCAATTCAGGGTCAATTGATTATCCAATTAATTATCCTTGACAAAAAAAATAATTACATTGAAATGACCTTCTGGGAATTTCAAAGAAGGGAATTCAAACCAAATAAATTCAGACAGGGACTTTTTAAAATATGCCATCGCTACAAATTCAGTTCAGAATGGATGTAATGTGCTATTAGATCATAGAAGTCCTCCTCTACATACAGTGGATCATTTAGAAACTATACAGTACAGATGAAATCCGAACAAGCTTTAGAAATATCCTGAAATAACTGGTAACTGTTCACAAGGTCATCAAAGGTTAGCCGCAAGCCAAGAAGTCGAATCAGATGTCAAAAGTCGTGGATGAGGAGGAGAGTGGGATGGTGTTTCCCGCTTCTAGTTTTTCCAGAGGTCAGATAGGTTAACAGGTGAGTATCAGATATTGTGTGGGTGGAAACTGGGAGATGTTAATCATGCTTTTATCTCTTAAAGAATAAGGCTGGTGGGTGCCCCGGTAGCACGCCGTATAATTGCAACATGTGCGGTTTGAATCCAGCTGCGGCATAAAATACCCCAAAAAATATTTAAAAAAAGAAGCATAAGGCTGTTGATGTTCTGTATTTGTCTTGTTGCCCACAAACACACCGTTGTTGTTGTTGCCAAAAATACTCACTAAGGCATCAAATGTGTATTAATCCACAGTTGAAAACCGTCCCCAACAAGGGTAGTATTTCCTCTTGTTTAAGTAATATTTACTAAAAACTACATTGACCAGCTGTTTTAGGAAATTATTTAGCCTTTTTACACTTATTTCTGAGCCGTTTTAAAGATTTATGGCTTGGAACAAATGGGCTTGGTGCTTTGTGCCACAAACAGTGTATGGAAGTTGGAAAGTATTGAGGGATAGACTAACATGGTTTTGGTCTTTCCATGGAATTTGCAGTCAGTAATCAGTAGTTGTTTTGAATTGTAAGAGACATAGCGGAGTAAAATCTCATGCTCAATGAAAGGAATTACATGCAGAAAGAAGAGCATGATAAAGTACACTCTGCAACCTTACAATCCAGAATGATCTTCTCAGAAATGTATTATTTATGTTTCATTCCCTTGAAACGCTCTATTTGCATGAAACATGGATATCCGACATCATTTATAATGATTTACAATGAATTCATTAAAAACATTTTGGCTCCTGCTGCCTCCGACCGGGTGTAAGTGAGTTCACACACCACCAGCTTCCCCGTCCAAAAACGTGTCACAGCCCACACTAAACCGCTTGCTCAGTATTGATTTTGATGGACAATTGGAGTGTAACAGGGCGTAAATGATGGGTCAGAGGATGGATGCAACTCACGCCTTCGTTTTACAAACCAACATAAACAACGTGACAGGTGGGGCGTCTGTCAGCGGCTCTGTTACTGCCACGGCAGATTGCAGGATTTAATATTAGCTGGTTGGCGTGCAGGGTCATTTGAGGCGATGATCCGTCTCCTTTAACGACCCTCATAAAACGGCACTTTCTCTTTTTGCCGGTCGACTCAGGCTGTTTGAACCCCCCAAACCGCCTCCTCTCTTTTCTCCTCTCTCCATCATCCCCACCTCCTCCTCCTCCTCCTGCTCGTCTCCCTCCAGGCCCTGCAGTGGTGGAAGTGGGCGTCCGCGCTCCACCTATCTGTCAGGCTCCCGATGCCGGGCTGCTGCTCTTCCTCCTCATGATCAGTGGTATCATTAGTTTCACATTGCAGTGACACACAGATATCAGTTAGGTTTAATAACCCCCGTACAGCCTTGTGCCTCATCTTTACTGGCTCAGTGGAATTGGAGAGATAGCTCCACTGACTATTATATCAAATTAAATTATCTTAATCTAAAATTAAAGGTATGATATGTAACTTTTCTGCTTTAAAATGTCTAAAAACGACTAGACCTATGTTATTTTATTGCTGAGTTGTGTTCTTACATTAACCCAAATGTTTCCAACAGTGTTCAAAGCCAGAGAAATCCGTAATTTTAAGGTAATGGTCTGTTTCATTTGGTCACTTCTCAATGGCGTCATATCCCCTTTGTGCATGCGTCAGTGTTGTGGTTGTCCGTCAGAGGCTTTCATAAATTGACTTTTTATCCAGTTTTAAGCCGCATTTTGACAATAAACTTTTTAGATCTTGGTGGTTTTTAACTATATCTTTTAACCGAATGAAGGATTTTCGTCATCGCACATCTGGATTTTAAGTTATCAGAGAAAGAAGCTGAGCAAATGTTAGCGGTGGCTCAACTCACAGTCCCTCTGGATGTACTGTGCCTGCTGGACAGCATCAGAGAAACACTGATTTTTTTTTTTTATGTGAAACTACTTTGTTCAGTGTTTTTACTGGTTTTAATCACCGCGTCTGTTTGTTCTGGAGAGGAGGAGACCTCTGCAGATAATTTGGCTCCGGTAAAAACTTCGTGAACGATGAACACTGAAGGAATCCTAACTGGGAGAAGCTGGTTGTTTAACAATGGAGACAACAGCTCCCATAATCCCAAGCTACTTCCCAACATCATCAAACTCCGTCTTTTGGTATTGTTTTGATTGAGAGACCCCTAGCAACAGAAAATGACATATTGTGTCTTAAAGCAGCCAATGGGAACACTAACTAAAAAACACTCTTATATGTGTACATGTAAAATATTCTTCATCTTGGAAATTCAGTGTAGTCATGATTGCATTTTTCTTCTTAATTAATCTGAAAAACCACAAAAAGAAGGAAATATTGGCACATGTTACCACCTGAAAGTCAAATCCATTGGAATTCCCCTCAAAGGTGTTTTTACAGTAATGACAAATTAAGTAGGTATATTACAGCGTGCACATCTCCCTTGAGTAAACACTCTGGCCCACATGCACACCCACACACACATTCATGAATATCAAAGCCAACGGAAAAGACACGCACACACACACACACACGAACACACAGCCTGGCGGGAAGGGCAGACCTGTATTCGATTTTCCCGGCGCTGGCTGAAGGCTTCAGGCAGGTCGTCCCAGTTGGTTAGTTTGATGTCCAGGGGGATGAAGCTCAAGTTCAACGCAGTACCGTCCTAAGAGATGAGGAGACAGACACGAAGAAGACAGCCTTAAGCGAAAAGATTTGTTGCTACTGGTACTGCTACCACCACCATCACTATTACTACTAATATTAATGATAAAACCAGTGCTGAATTTGGAATTCCTGGAACATGGTGTTAATTAAACTGCGGTCTCCTCACTTCATAAAAAATCTTCTCTCTTACCTCCAGGAGTATCTCGCCTGGCAGATAGTTTTAGTTTTATTTGCCCGGGTTTTAAAATATCTGTGAAATCTGCTTCCATTTCAGTGCAATGGAGGTCAAAGCAAGTTTTGCTTGTGGTGCTCACAGAACTGAAAAATGACATTACAAAAACTCAAAAAACAGCTTTCCAATCCAGAGATGCTTTCAGCAGTTTTTATAGGGAGTATTTCTTCGGTGGAAAGTATTTCTAAAGACAACAAATATCTCAAAACCTTGGTGAATAAAACTAAAACCATTTGTATTTCTTTCTTTTTCTGCTGTAAATGAATATGGATTTTGCATTCATAATCAGATTTTTTTCCCCCACTTTATCTGCTCTGTCAAAATGCCAATGAACCATAAAGGAAATATAATAAAATATCTAAAATGACAAAAATATAACTATTTGTATGGCTAAATACCAGAATTGGTGAACCAAACCTTTATAGTTGCGACTTTGAGACTATCTCTAAAGGTGCTTAATACAGAACTAATTTAATTATTTACTTACTCAACAACGTTCAAAAAAATGTATCATTATTCTGCACACAGTTGTCTGATTAAAAATTAATCTGCAAAGATATCAATTGCTTATATTTAAGTCACTTTTCAAGCGGAAAAGCCAAAAATCCACAAATTCTGCAAGTTTATTTTAATGTGGTGGAGGGAAATGGTAAATAGTTTTGGCTGAAATACCCTCAGTCTCACTCACAAGGCATAAAGAGGCACCTATAAAACACACTGAGTGGTTCTTTGAGGTAGTAAATGGTGCTCTGGTGCATAGTGGCACCACTACACATAGTCCCTTCATGGTTCTGACTGGCTCCTCGTGTTTTCCTGCCCAAACAGTTGGTGAGACGTGGGATTTGCTGCTGACTCACCTGTGTAACCAAAGTAAACAGAAATACAACCACGCACGTTTACTCGCCTTTCGAGTGTCCTTTACAGTGAATGACGACGCAGCAGAGTTATTGTTTCAATTGCCTGACAAGAATAAATGTCAGAGTAATATTGTAGTTATATAACCGAGATGCAAACCTTGGGAGGAGAGTTAGATTGCAAACAAACCCTCCTGACGCAATCAATTAAATGTTACCTTTATGTGTCACTGAGGGTGGGTGTTAGTGAGGGAACCTTCTGTTGTCTCATTAATTTTGTATAGACATTTATGGTCACCAGAGATGACCAAATACCTGGAAATCTAATGACATTCAGAACAACCACAGTTGTACTTTGGGTTTAGTATGAACTATGACCAACGTCAAAACACCCACACCCATTGTTTTCTATATAATGCAGCACGAATACTGGATGCGATGACGTACGTCAAGTTGATGGATTCTATTTTTTTTCTATGGAGAGCAGGAGATGTGGTGCATGATGGATACGGTGCGGCGAGTTGACGGCGTGTTCGCCATATCTGTATTTATATTAACACGACTCAACCTCAGCTTTATGAAAATGAGTCCGTCCAGCACAATGCACCCGGCTCACAAAACTCAGATCAAACTAGGCAGTGCTGATCAAATATGAATCAAGATTCTGTTACTGCATTCATATGTTTGCTTTCAGAAACATATTTTAGTGTACTGTTTAGCTGTAATAGGAGAAAGTTTGTGACCAGGCCGCCATTTTTTTCCTGCTTGAAAATGGACAAGCCGAAACCAAGCACCACCCAACTCGCAGTATGTCACCCAGCAGCTGGAGTGTTTAGTGGTCTGGTGCGTCCAGATGCGTCTTTGTCGGGGTGGCTGCATTCACACCAAATCTGGCAATGCAGAGTTGTGCGGAGGTGTGGGTGTGTTTATTTGTGCTTTGGAATGTAACCACTGTGAAACAATCAGAAAACGTTTTATTTTCTGTTTTATGTCACTGCTTTGTTCTCGCTACCACCGCTCCCTCTCTTCATTCACTCTCCAGCTCGCTCTACCACAGCTGCTCTCTCTCTCTCTCTCATCTTTTTTAAAATGAGTCAGGAAGCTGGAAACAAAGTCAACAAGTAAACAAGGTTATTCTTCCTGTTGGCGTCTTAAGTCTGATCGCCGGCTTATGTGATTGGCCACCGCAGTGTGATGTTGGGTTGCGCTTTGGCAAAAATTGATTCTGGTTCAACTGCTTGCTGGAGGTTCACTGCGGATTTTTGCTGAACCCCATGCAGTCCCCACTCCCACAGCCTAAACGCACTACCCCTGCACAATGACAGCAAATTGATGCGCGTTAAACCACATTGACACACCTGCTGTTTTTCCAGCGTCAATATGCGTCATGCCCTCAAAAGAGCGGCACATCCAACACATTTGCGCTCACGTCCTGCACAGGTGCAAAAACACCTGCAGGTCACGGCTGTTTTTAGATGGTCTATCTATAGTAAAACACTGAAGGCAGAAGTTTAGAAAACGGTGTTCTTTGTGGACTATTCTCTGTGAAGTTTTGGAGATTTTGCTCACCTACTTTTGGAGTTTAAAGACTGTCAGCCTGCACGTCACTGCAGTGTTTGTAATGATATGATTTTTCAGTCATCTTGTGAAGATTAGGAGATTGTACTCTTTGTGGACTGTTTTCTATGCAGTTTTTGAGATTTTGCTATTGTTGGATCTACATTAACACTGATGACATTTTGGAGAGTCCCCTCTCACATCAAGTCGAACCAGTGAATGAGTTTTAATTAATGAAGCAGCTGTTTGTTCGTTTTTTATTTCATATTTTCCTGAAGATAATAGACTGTTTTCTCAGTGGGGAGAGGTATAAAGAGACTGTCAGTCTGCAATGCTTTCATAGCTTTTGCTATGTCTACGGTAAAATGGGCTGCTGTAGGAACAAGTTGGGATTTTTAAGCAATTGCTTTTTGTTGTTGTGATGGTGGTTAGGTGTGTTTTATCAGAAGGCAGAAGTTTAAAATTTGTGTCTGAGTGTGTGATGTTGGATAAGGCCTGCTGTGAGCTGCAATGCATTGCTGAACTCTGATATATGGATCAACACAGATCACTTAAACGTGATGGATTGTCATTTGTACAATCAGATTTTTGTTGTGAATGCACTTTTAGACTGATTGTCTAATAACTGAGAGAGAGATCTGCTTTGAGTTCATCTCTCTGATTTTAAAGCGTGTCTTCAGATGGAGACTTTGCTCGGATTGTTGTCAAACTCTCCAAGACACTCAAAATTTGATTTTTATAAAGTCTAATACACAACTGAGAACATAAAGTAACATTTTTCTGTTATTCTAAATAAGCATACAGTTTAAAGGGGATCAATTATGCTCATTTCCAGCTCTATATTTTTATTCTTGGACTCCACTAGAGTAGCTTTGCATGATTCACAGGTCAAAGAAATCCTTATTTATCTCATACTGGCTGTTTATGCAGCCCCTCAGTTCAGCCTCTGTCTGAAACAGGTCGTTTTAGCTCCTGTCTCCTTAAGGACACCCTCCTGATGAGTCTACTCTGGAAGCTGCATCACTGCCAACTTCTGGCGACTCTGGAGGCTACATTAACTAACTTTAGTAGCAGGATTTCATTTCTTTTTCTCCTTTACTCCAAATGTCAACTTCTGAAATCCAGCCATACATGTTCGAGCCCGAATCCAATCTCGAATGTGAGAGTGGACTGCATGAACATCCGCAGCAACAAAGATTACAGCAGGACGTCTCTGTTAGGTAAATATTACGCTCATTACCTGCTTATTGTGTGACGGTGTAAGTTATGCGTGGGAAATGTGCTAAAATGCCAACTGAAGTGGAAAACGTTTGCTGTCAGGAAATAACAAAGGTAACATAGTTAGTAAAATGTTATCCTGCTGTCAACAAACAACTGTATAGTATCTCCCTGCACTGTGTGTGCTGTGCCTGGAACAGATGGCCATATAATGAAATCTGTCACGAGTTGACATCAGCTCATCTCGAAAGTAGAAGAAAACATTGGAAACCCAACATTCAGACCAGTCTGAAGCCCGAGCCTCTGCTCACAGGGATTATTTCTACATACGTTTACCTCATTATTTGAAACTTTGGACACATTTAGTATGAACATCTGACATTGGAACATTATATATGAAATGCATAATAGGTCCCCTTTAAGTTTTGAATAATCAAAAACATCAGTTTGTAGTACAAGAATTTTGGAAATGATCTGGTCCTATATGGCACATGGATGATATGACCCTGGCGACTACAGCACCAGAACTATATATATATTAGTTCATTATTCACTGTAACTCAAACTAAAGGTATTTTCATCCAAGCAAGCAGATTTTGAATGACTGACATTCAGAAATTGAATCCAATTACATTCAAGTTCTGTAAACTGGCCACAGTTAATTCTTTATTGGTTGCCATGGTAATTTGTGTGGTAACCAAGGAGCTTGTTAGTGATCTCTCTTGTTTTTCCCCCCTTTATTCTAATATAAGTAGACTACTTTGAAGAAAATGCTTCTCTTGTGACAGTGTGCATGCATTAGTAACAAAAATAATGATTATGGAGAATGTGAAAAAAACACATACCCACAACAATGTTCCTCATTGTGATTATGGGTAATCATACCGCCGCAGCTTATAGGTAACTGCATAATCACTATTAAAATAACCACAATAAAGAGCATTTTCCCAGTTATTACTGCTTCATTAGCGCTAACTACTGCCAATTTGAAGCCTGAGAAGCCACTTACCCTCGGTATTAACTTCACTCAGAAGACAGCGAGCGTGCCAAACATCAGGAACATTTTATAAGGAAGAGGCTGACCAGTGAATTTAGGAAAAGCTACAATCTGGATTTCAGCTGTAAGAGCCACTTTAGGTATGGAGATGGTGGATGGAGCAAGAGAAGCAAGAGACAGGAAAAAGGATAAAGTCTAAAGGTTAATACCTGCTGGCTGCCAACATGGATTTGGAGATACAAATCAACATTAGGAAGTTTTTTCCTGCGCTGCACCCTCAGTGCACAGAGGCCCACGTGTTTATTTGGATTATGGTAAAATAAATATCATGGAGAGTCAGGGGAATGGCGGAGCAGGTTGTGCTGTAACAGCATGGAGTAGGATTAGAGTCCTGCTAGATGTGATTGAAAAGAGGTGCACTATCCTCTCAACTATAACAAGCTCATGAGTAACAAATATATAAATTCAAAGCAGGGTTTCATTCCAAAATCAAAAACAGGAAATTAACTCATCACCTATTATTGAAACAAATGAGAGTTTCATTGATTGTCAGTTTTAAAAAAAAGATCTGAGTGATTACTTAAGGCATACATGTAATTTTGCTTTTTTCATATTTCATACTGTATACCTGCAGGATATATAGACAGGCACTATATACAAATAACCTCCAGTATTTAGAAATAAAGAAACTAGCAAAATTATTGTGGCACTTATCCTGGCATTTCCAAAACATTTTTTTTACCACATGCCATAGACATATGTCAGCTCCAGCTAGCGAGCATGACACATGGAATTCCAGTGAGAAATAGCAGCTACAGCAGTAATAATGCTATCTGAGACTAAACAAAGTTAGCTCTTGCAGGTAGTGATAAAGGATCAATCAATGGGCTGCTCTGATTAAAAGCACAGAAGCATTAAAACATCAGCATGTTTGATCTTCCTGCTGTTTACCATCAAAATACACCAGGCACTAGATAAGCTGTTTCTCCTGCAGCAGTTTCTGTACAAAACTATCTTCCACCTTATTAAAATCCAGGGCTTGATGCTAATGGCTAATTATGCAATTTGAGCTAAAAAGTTTCCTTCTTGGGATTTTAAATATTTTCCTCCCATTATTTGCAATTTGTGCAGTTTAAAGCACTCTCTCTCTCATGTTGATATCTTGCATTTCACAATAAAAACGTATCGATTACGCACAGGCCATGATGAATATGGACTTTTATAGCATTTCAGGAGTTTGTCACATATGACAACGTGTGTATGTGAATCATCCTGATGTGGTAAACACAACCATCTGGTACCCCTGGTGTTGACATTAAACAATAACACCCACCCAGCTGAGAGCAGGGACAGCCAATCCTTGAATAAAACAACCGTTTGATGTGTAGAAAATGGACATAAAATTCCTAATACTCTCAATATTTCTCATTCAAACCCCGGTGACAAATCTCCCTCTTGATTGTGCTCTGAGCAGCCCCCTGTGTGAATTCTGCGCCTGGTCCAGGATTATCCCGATGTGACAGCTTTCCAGCCAGAATTCCTCCAGTTTATCATTTAAACGACAGTGGGGGACATTTATCTCCACAGCTTATCGTCTCAGCCACGCGAACATGACACTTGTCTATTGCTGTCAGGGTAATATTCCATTGGTGATTCAGTTCGCCACTTTGGTCTTCTCTATGTAAAACCCTCTTGTCTCTTATCTACGTTAGTGGGGAAGAAATTTGATCCCTCATGAATGAAACAAAAGGGCGTTAAGTATCACAATCCGATCAATACAGAGGTCTGTTGGCAAGTGGCACTCAAGAGGAGTGCCAAGAATGCACAGGAGTGTAATCAGACTCACGCTGGGGTTAAATTGTAGTTTGTCTTAGTCGGCTTGGGTGCAGGAAGCTCTAGAAAGTTCAATGATAAAAGCAGCTGAGAGCACATTTTACTTGATTATGTGAATGAACTACTTGAAGTCTTCACACAAAAGCCCTGGGGCTGTCCGCTCACAGTTTGTTTAAAATATAACATGATTGGTTGCTGTAGATAAAGTGTCTCCGTTTCCTTTTCTGGCTCGGTGCCGTCGTTGCTATCTCTTGGTCAGCTCTTTCCAAATGATTAGACTGAAGTTTGTTAAAGGATATCTGAAGATTTATGACTGATCTAACACTTATTCCCTTAGTAATCTGTCACTGCAGCCATTGCTGTTGTTGTCCATCACTACAACACCACAACACAGCTGCAGTGTGTTCAATTATTTAACATTTTGAGTTATCTTAGCAACCATATATTTGGCACTGCTTGAGCAAGGTCTGTCAAGAACGCAGAAAACTGCAATATTTAAGAAGTGATTTAGTACTGTGCTTCCATTCATTTGGAAGCTGGATCCTACATTTCCCAGAATGTAGCATCTTTTGGTTAATTCCCATGTATTACACACTACATCCGCAGTTTGTAATGCAGGCTTTCTATTCAGGAAAATAAAGTAGTCACCGAGCCCACAGGAAGATAACCCTGATGACATCAATACGACATCACCAGGGTTATTTTTCTCAGACTGTATGAAGCTCCTCCAGAGCCAAAAGAAGACATGACAGGGGACATATTATACTTCTTTCTGGCTCTCTGTTTATATACTGTCATGAGGTCGGATAATGGTGTTGATCAAAGTACGTTGAAATGCTCTTCTATTGTGGATCGAATTTCAGTTTGAACATGTACTACCACCTACTACTATAGTTTGTTTCATGGTTTGTTGACGTAGCCTCTGGACCTGGAGGAAGTCTGCTGAGAGGCAGCTTCAGAGAGCTGGCCAATCAGAACAGAGTGGGCTCATCGGGAGGGGGCGGCCTTAAAGAGACAGGAGCTGAAACTGCCTGTTCCAGATAGAGGATGAACTGAGGGGATGCATACACGACCAGTATAAGTTAAATAAGGAGTTTTTTTAAACTGTAAATCATGCAAAGTTATTCCAGTAGAGCCCCATATTAAAAATATAGACCTGGAAATGTGCTTAATATTAAACAACTGTTGTCACAGGCTGAGTAGCACTACCCATGATAGGTAAACTAATGTGGATATGTAAAATTGGCGGACTATCCCTTTTACATAGTCTTAATAAAAGAAAAACATTTCTGAACCACACATATTAAATAAAATCCTTTTTAAAACCAGACGACTGCCTTCCAGAGTGCTAATAAATACAGGAGGATTGTAGATGAAAGAGTAAAAGTTGAAAGGCGGATAGAAGATGGGCGGACCTGTGTTAAATCGTATTGGTAATCCTTTGGTAATTCCTAAACCTTTAATTTGTATTGAACCAAAGAATATGAATGGATTTGAAGAGCTTTTCTTTCCCCTTTTACCACACAGCCTCGATCAATCAGAGAGAGAAAAAACAAAAAAACATTTGAAATGACTCAAACAGGCTCTTGTTCATCTGGTAATAGACAGGAATGAATCAGGGTTTCTATCAAGTATCAAGGTTATTCAGTTATAGTATATTTTTTATACTGCGCTAAACTTATAATGAATCTTAAAAAACTTATGAATATAACAAATTAATGAATTACACATTATTGTATAATGTTTTTCCAAATTTTAGCTCATTAAAGTTGATTTCTGTTGCCATGCAGCTTGTAAGTGGAATAATTTGCTGCTCTTTCAATTACCATTAGTTAAGAAAATGTTTCATTCCTCAACTTTGACTTTCCTACTGTTGTCTGTAACTATTTTCTCTCATCTGTCCTGTTTGCTAATTGGCAATGAGTGAAAGAACCGCACGTCTCTTATTTTAACACAGTAGTTGTATTGTTGTTTGCAGCTCTATCTTGATAGAGATCTTGATCTCATTGAGTCTTGCTTTTCAAAAAAAGGAATTAATTAGGTTTTGTTCCCTATTTAATTTAATATGACAGGAACACTCTTGTAAGGAACAATCAAAACTCTACATCCCCTTTTAGTTTTACTTATTCTTATTGCCTTGAGATCTGAAATAAAAATCACTACATTAGACACTTTTGACTTTCATTTAGAAGGTGAAAAGAGCTCCTGTTTCTTGACAGTTAAAGCTGCAAGAGGAGGGCTTTCACTTCTCTGCAAGACTGCAAGTTGGAAACTGCTTGAAATTTACGTTGTACAATGTTTTATACTAAAGAGACAGAAGAGGCATAAATATGACATTAGTGAGTCCGGCTTTCTCTGAATGGAAGTATAAATTAGTTGCAGTTGTTAGGAGATTTCAGGTTTTGAATTCATCACTTTCTGTGCGCACAACTCAAACTAGATTTAATTTGGTGAATCTTTGAGGTCACATTTGGTGACTGTGGCCCCACTTAGTGGTTAAGACATGCAAGACAGACACATTTTTCCATAAAAATATCACAAAACCTAAAACATCTTAGTTGTGTTAGTGAGCACAGCTTTCAGTAATACTCATAAAAAAAAAACATTATTTTGTAATTTCAGGAGTTAAGGCAAATTAAATTATGTGTAGATTTGTGTTTCTTTTATGTGCTGCAGACAGGCCTACATGCTGGTTTATTTCTCTCTGTTCTTTTCCACAGGCAGAAAAGCAGTTTACAAAAGGAAAGAATTAATGGTGTTAATTTTGGCTAACTTACCCTTTGCACTACAATTTGTAGCTGGATTACAATTTGAAAAAAAAAACACAAACTTGTGGTGTGGCTTCAAAATAGATTCGTGGCCTTTTGTTTCCTTCTGTGCTGCGTTACAGTGATTCAGCGAGCCAATCACAGCCCACCATGGACAAAGTAAAGTGGTGTTTTTGAAATTCAAGTGAAATTTACAGAAAGGGACTTTTGCCTAGGCACTTACAATTGCTAATTAAAAGGCAATCAAAACAGAAATGTTTCAAAAAACAATATAAAGAATTGGGCAATGACGACAACAAACTCAAAACCAGGAAAACAAAACACGTTAGCTACGATGCTTCCCCAGGTAATGATTGCACCGTGGCTAACGCTAACCTTAGCAACCAAGAGAAGGGTGAAATGAACATCTGCTTGAAGACCATACTTAATGGAAATCTCAGCATGTTTGTTGTTCAAAAGTCTCTCTTACTTATCAAACTTCTTTTAGTCTTGATGTTACCCAAGCCATCATGCTACATTTCTTGACTGTAACACACAAAATTAACAAAAACTAACCACACACTTTTGGGTAAAGACATTACAACATTCCCTGTAACTGTACCATCTATCCACAACCTTGAGAAAAAAAAGAAAAAAAAACAGAAGCAAGAAAAGAAATCATTAGTGAAACACCTCTGGTCCACTTATGAGCCGAGTCCAAGCACGATTCAATATGCACAAGCAAACACTCACACAGTCTGCAGTACCTTGGAGTAAAGATATATTCGGTCTGTGTACTGGCTGGCGCAGAACTGCAAGCCAGGGTACACGGGATGGGCGGTGCTGGCATCATCTCCATCATTGCCCTCATCATCGTCATTAGCATCAGCAGCAGAAGACAGACACACCGCAGCTCTCTGGTCTGCAGGGAGAGAGGAAGAGACTGACTAATATCTCACTGAGTATATATTATTGGCTCATTATTGGCTTTCACAGCTTTATTGGTACCTCTGTTTGCTCCTCTGGTGATGCAATGAATAGCAGAGACATTAAACTCCAGCAGCTTTGGAGATTTATTATTCAGAGCACAATATTAAGAAAATATGACATTTGTAGCAGATCATTCAGATGTGTATGCACACACAATACATGTTTGAAAAAAACTATTTATGCTTATTGCTTTCAACACTTGATTATAGAATCTAAAATGAAAAAATTTAGGTAATTATACTGATAGTTTCATATCACTAAGAATGAAATTGTGCTTCTTGCCATCACCAGTTGTTGTAACAACAACCCTACATGGAGGTTTAAACACTCTGCTTTTGCTGTGTTTTATGTTTAAAAAAGCAGCAACAGCAGATTGTTGTGAATGAACGATTTTTTTAGCACCAATAAATATGACTTTCAGGCACCAAAATGTTGACAAAAACTGCATAAAATGACTAATATCTTCAATTCTTAGCTAGAGATTTTGATTATGTGCCACATTGCCAATGGTAATCAGTCATGTAGCCCATGAAAAAGGAATAAGAACAGGAAGTCTCCGAAAATTGGACTTGATTAGACAGTCACACCACATGCTGGTCACTGGTGTTAACTTGATTTTCTGAATAAATTTAAGGTGAAATATGAGCCAAGCATTTGCAGAATCATGCCTCATTTTAGATCAACAACACCTATTTGCAGAGGCAGCAAGTCCTGTCATAATCTAAACAGTAGTTTGCTGATTGGTCCCAAACACATATTATGTTAAATTTTTTAGACTCATAGCAGCTAAACATATTAGACTTGTCAAAATATCAGAGACAGGCTTTGCTAAAATGTAAATCTAGCAAAGTAAACATTTTTGGAGCTTGGATTCCATACGTTTCTGATGAGGGACCTATTAATTTTAACTTGTTAAAGGAAAAGTTGAACAACTTAGAAATGATGTGCTTTGTTTCCGAGAGGGAAATGAAAAGATCAATATCAATGTTATACGTTATCTTGTATGTTCAGTACAGAGCTGGAGTAAGGACGTGGTTAGCCTAGCTTAGCATAAAGACTGGAAGCAGGGTCAAACAGCTAGCCTGGCTGAGTCCAAAGTGAAAAAACACCAACCAACCAGTGGCAGTGCAAAGTTATCCCATGCGTACTTGCAAAATGGACATACAAATCACTTTGCAGAGCTAATGGCTAGCTTTTTATATACTTATCAGTTTTGTTTGTTTGTACATATGTTACGTAGACATTATTCTGTTAATAAAACAACAAAAAGAATTGCTGTAGCTGGTGGACTAACTGCTAACACGCTAGCCAGCTTTAACATGCTGGTCAGTTACAAACATGGCCCCAGTAGCTCTGTCGCTAACAGGTTAATTTAAGAGACATATTTGTACCGTCGACTCTTAAACATCTCATGCAAACCTCTCCTCTTTTGTAGAGCAGTTTATACTCTGACAGAGGGTTAAATAAAAGTGAAACGTGCTACACAGTTAGCTTCCTTTGTTTTGGTTCCCACAAAAGTCAGCATTGTCAAGATGGGTTGGTATTGGTGAAGAACACAAATTCGTGTATTAAAGTTCACCGAAGTTGTATCCGTAAAGTAATCATGGCGATGAATTGAAGTCTTTTTTCGAAATGCTGGTGTGACCAGGCCTTTAAAGCTGTTTAAACTTTACAGTGTGTCTTGTTTGTTTAAGTTGCCCGTGAACAGAAATGTAAAACTGACTACTTTTTGATTTTTCGAGGAGTCGTGTTGGAGCTGCAACAAATAACATTTTATCCATCTGCCCAGTACTTCTATGATAGGCATGTTTTTTCACTTTGGACAGAATCAGGGTAGCTGTTTCCGCCTGCTTCCAGTTATGCTAAGCTAAGCTAACCCCATCCTGACTCCAGCTCTTTACTTAGTACATGAGATCCAAATCAATCTTCATATCTCACTTTTGGCAAGAAAGTAAAAATGCATCTTTCCCAAAACAAGCTGCTCTTTAATGTTGCGTAATACTGTGCAGCTACACAGACGGACCATTTCTTTGACAGAAACCTTCCAATCTATTTTTCACAAGTCCACTCACAAATTTGCTGAACAACAGGATGGAAACACAGCTAGAGACCGAAAGAGAGAGTGATAAAATGACAGTCACAGATGGAGAGAAACAGAGGAAGAGAGAAGAGAGAGAGCAGGTCATTAATGTCAGCTATGTAGCTCGCTCATCCTGCCAGCATCTAGCAAGAAAAGGTCAGGCGGTGGAAATGAGACCGCCGCTGCTCGACCACGCTTCATTTAGACAATGACCTATAACACTCTGATAATACTTGCCTTAAATCACTTCGCCTGGCCAGTTGTCTGCCTTTTCTGCGTGTGTGTGTGTGTGAGAGAAGGAGAGTGTGTGTCCATTTGGCATGCTAATGGGGGAAAATACTGGCAAAGGCTGATGCCTGTGACAAAAGTGTTTCCATCGAACAAGTGCTGTGATGTACCTGCACTGGGTCTCAGGCGGTTATGGGACAGTATCAGCTTTTGTACTGAAACGCTAAGGGTTGAGTGACAGAGGAACATATTGGAACAAAGAGCTTCAACGTCATGCTTTGTCAACATGTGTGGGTTGTCAAACCAAATGAGCTTTAAAATCTTCACATTATATTGCACAAAAGCATTGAACTGATATCAGCTATAGATACACAAACCCCTGGAAAATCATGTGTCATTTTTACGTGTTAATTAGTAAGCTTTAGAAGTGCTGCTTGGCAGATTTTTAGCTAGCTGTTTCCCCCGTATGTCCAGTCTTTATGCTAAGCTAAGCTAATTGATGGCTCTAGCTTCATATTTAGCGTACAGACGTAGGAGTGGTATTACTCTTCTCATCTAACTCTTGGCAAGAAAGCTAGTAAGCATATTTCTTAAAATGTTGAACCTTTCCTTTAAATAAAAGTAGCCATAGCGCAATGGAAAAATACTCAACGCAAGTAAAAGTCCTGAATTCAAAGTTTAACATAAGTAGGAGCACAGCAGGGAAATGTACTCAAAGTGTCAAAAGTTAAAGTACTTATTAGTGTGCAAAATGACCCCTGTCAGTGTAGTATGATCATATATTACTGGATGATGCATTAATGTGTAAGAAACATTTTAATATTGCTAATTTTATCTATAATCTATATTGTTGGGTAGTTTGATCTATAACAATAAATCATATTTTATATAATCATCATCGGCTTTGTGCTGTATGTAAAATTATAATCTGCATTTACATTTGTGGAGTAAAAAGTATAATATTTGCCTCTGAAATGTAGCTGAAAAATGGAAAATTAGCATAAAATGGAAGTACTCAAGTACAGTACAGTCCTTGAATAAATGTGCTTAACAGGCTTTTGTCTCTATTTCACCGGTTTTGTTTTACCTATTATCTCCATAAATTAATCATAAAGTACATTTCCGCAGCACTGATTCCATCAGTATGAGAAGTTATGTCATACTAACTGCTGTTCAGCTCTCAGTTTCTCATTTTAATGCAGTTTCCATTTACTAATTAATTCCAATCAATTCTACTTTGTTGTTTTTTTGATCGCTGTTAAGCTACTGTTAAAGAAACGGGACACTTTCTGCACAGACGGCTATTATTTGAGACTTGTCCATTCTATATATATTGGTTTTTATTTGAGAATATATGGTAGATACATTGATCTGATGCAATTTCATGTAAAAATTTTTTGTTCCAAGATGAGATCATCTTGAGTTATTTCCTCTCCTTGACCTATCCTGTACACTGTCAATATCTTTCATTTTTATGTTTGCCGTTCTCATAGGTGTAATTTTCTCGGGTCTGGTACACGATGTTCTGATCTCACCCTGGCCTCAGCTGGAGCGGGCCACTTTGTGTCTGAAAATACCAAGACGACCAGACAAAAAGCATTGTGCGGCGCTTCAAAACGTGATCCTAAACATTCTTAGGACACTAACATTTCACAAAATCCCATCTTTCTATCCTACATCTGTAATGAAACCAAGCAGCTCTGCAATGTGCTCCCTATATTTGTTGTAAGCAGTTTTTTTTTTTCCTTCTTCCCCTTCCCTTGTTTGCAGTGGCGGAACGCGCCAGCTGCATTAAGTGGGCCATTTATACGATGGGGGCAATTCATCTTACAAAGCCGTCTTATTAGACTGTCACTTACACAGTATGAACAGTGCCTTCAAAACACCCCAAGGGATTTATCTGTTATTTTACTGCAAGAGAAAGAAAACAACGCCTAATTGGACTGAGTCATCTCATCTTCTGCAGGATCGAAACAAAAGATATATATATATTTATATATATATATATATATATATATATATATATATAAAAAAAGAAAATTCTAACGGTGCACTTCAAGTGTGAAGACGTTTGGTTGCAGCTGATGCTGCTGCAACGTTTGAACTAACATCCAGATAACATGTATCCATGTATAAATGTTTGGATCATGTTGATAGGAGCGACAGACGGCAGAGAGAGAGACAGAAAGGTGGAGGAGGAGTGATTGCCTGTCTGTGCTGTGAGGAAAGTAATCTCAGAGCAATCAAGAGGTGGAGGCGGCCGACAGCTCTGCAGTTTGCCTTCTAAAACCACGGGCAGGTAGAGGTAAATCATTAGGCACCGCTCCTGACCTCATAGGTCACTTTTATTGGACAACCGCTGTGTTTCGCATTAAACCCACACTGCCGGAGACAGACTGGCAGCGGCATGTAACTAACAAACTAACTAACCACCAATGTGATAGATAGACGGATAGATATTGAGATGGATAGATAGATGAATATTAGCTGTATCCAGGGAATAGTCCAAAGGGGAGGTGTGAGGCCAAGTTGGCATCCAACTGTGTCTCTTCAGTGCTGCCATTTATGATCGACAGCGAAGCTTTTATCTCTCCCCTAGAGTCGGTCTAAATAGACGTGTTTTTTTTTTTTAAAAGAAAGTGCTCACCTTTAGTATTTTTTCGCCAGAGAGCGGGGGTGTGGGGGGCACAGAGAGCAGAAGGCGCTGCAGGGGAAGCTGTAGTGAGATCCAATCCTGCACCGTTGGGGGGCACAGGTAGCTACAGAGATGGGAAATTAACCACTCGACAATCTCTGGGTACTAATAGATGTCAAAGTGTGTGTGAGTGAGTTTGTGTGTGTGGCTCTGAGAGGAATTGGCCATATTGTTACACACTGATCTTAAGATGTTAAAGGGTAATAGGGGTTGATAGCTTGCCTGTTAAAACCTAAATGGCTTGAGCATGTACGATTTTCCTTCCTATGTTAAGTATTCTACAAAGCAACGGCCCTGAACTGCTATCGGTCTCAGTTACACCCTTCAATAACTCTGACCCAAAATGTTTGCACGTTTTCAGAGGCAACACCTAGGTCGCAGGCTTTTCTTAGACTGCCAGACTTGCAATTTTTTTAGAGCTCTCCATATTGCACACGGTGTAATTAGTTCTTTGTAATTAGTGCAATTTATTGCTTTGCGTATCCCTTTGAGACACAAGTACTTGAACACAGAGGTCTTAATTTGCAATATTACACACTGTGTAATTGGGAATTTGTTTCTTCACATCCCTCAGAGACCTGCAGACATGTACACATAGAACCAGAGTGGACGGGGTGCAGCAGGGAAAGCAGGTTGTGTTTCAAGGATCAGTTGGTGTGGGGAGGGGACTAGTACCTTTTATGTAATTAGACCTCGGTCCACTTTCTTGAAGAAAAAAAAAGAAAAAAAGTCAGACAATCAGAGGCTCATCAGTTGCCTCCTGGACAGTGATTGAACCTCAAATCTTGTGTGTATTTTGGTGCTTCAAGCAGGTCACATTTTTCAACAAGCTGCACTCTGGAGATTAGTAGCAGTGGCTTCATGTGTGCGGAAATAGGCAATATCCCCAAGTAGACACTAATAATAGTAAGAATAATAACACTCAGCCACATATGGAATGAGATATAGTCCCTTATTGGTTTGAAGTGATGAAATTAAACAGCATTATATGGGCAGGTGACAATGCGGCACCAGCCAATTTCCCTAGATATGAAAAGGAGAAGATTGCAGGTGGGATTACCCTGTGTGTGGTCAGGGAGGAGGCAGCCGCCGCCACCAGCGACGTTGTCGCCTTGCTCTCCCGCTGATTGTTTGCCTTTGAGCCGCCGCTTGTCCTCGTCCTCTGCTTCTTCTAATTTCTGTTTGTCTTTCGGAGGCTCATCCTCCTCCTCCTCCTCCTTCTCGCTCTGTTTGTCTTTGCGTGATTTCGGAGGCTGGTCTCTTCCCCGGCTGGTCTCTGGCTCGCTGTCTGAGCCAGAGAGGACGATGCACGCCAGGTCCCTCTCGGTTGAGAGGGGTTTCTGAGGCCTGAGAGGCTCTGAGCCAGCAGAGAGAGAGAGAGAGAGAAGGAGGGAGGGAGAGAAAGATGAAGATTACTTTATTGGCCGAGTTGCACAGTGTAATCAGACTTTGAAGAGTTTCATTCCCGAGCGAGATATCCATCATCTGAAGAGTGCGACAGTGTGACAAAATGACTGCTGACATGAAAGTAAAACTCAATATGGCTCATTAGTGATGTTATTAGCTATCATAAGTCCTTTACTGACAATTTGAAAGGATGTGATTGTGTAGAATGGATAGACATAAGCAGTTATGTGGTAGAACATATAAACACACCTCACTCATTTTAAGACGGTGTAAATTTATACAGGGAAACAATTACAGTGCACATAAAAAATTTATATTTCCTAATGTGTTTTTCATTATTATTAAATTATCTTTTCAAAGGAGTTGGCTGATAGCTACATACTGACCTCTAACTAAAAGTCTACACTGCTGGAGATATTTTAGTCTTAGATCTTTGCTCAGCAGCACGTCAAGAGTGATGCAGAGAGCTGCAGATGGAACACCTGCCAATCCCCCCCTTTCACCAGCTCTCAGATCAAACAGCCAATATAATTTGCAGGGAGAATGAATTATCTTGGTGTCACATTGTTTTGTTAATTAGTCGCCTGCATTACGTGCAATCAAACCTAAACAAAATAATTGCCGGGGATTGCCGCATCTGCGCGGCGCTCCACGCCTGCGCGGGCGAAGGGTATTCAAACAGTTCATAATGGCCAATCGCAGATCTCACTTCAAACCTTGAATAGCGCTTCTTAGACCGGCTATCAAGCTGCAGACCCACTCTTCAACCATTTTCTGTGATTTTCATTCATGCTGAGTGTTGTAATTTTTATGCTGTAAAAAAGGTCAGGCACAAATCTAAGCCGCAGAAATGTTAATGGATGCAAGGATTATGCCATTGCCATTCATAGACTTAACATTATTTAAAATTGTAACTTTGAGTTGGGCTCTGAGGCACTGCCACTCATAAACTGAGCGATTCGAAGTACTGATGTTTATTATTAAGGTAAAGTTAACAGATTAGCTGCTAGAGAAAAGAACACTTATTTATAGCCAGATGTTAAGGTCACTTCAGTCATTCATAACGTTGCATCGAACTTCTTCAAGAGAAACAGTTTTCTTTTCCTACTTTTAAACTTAAATATAAATCACATCCTTTCACATTATTTGTTGAACTTGAGGTGTGAAATCTAATAAGACAGTAAGTTGTGAGTCTCGGGGACGCAGAGGGCTAATTAGTGATCCTGCCTCTCTGTGGCTTGTTTCTTCAAAAGGCCAGCCTCTAGCCGGCTTCCTCAAATGTCATCTGAGTCTCCGGGCTCCTGGCCCCGCCGCTGCCCCCCTTCACTAACAAGCCGAGCAAGACCGCAGAGAGACGGCTCAATTTGTGTTAAGCTGTCCCCACTGAGGAAGATGTTAACAGGGAAATCCTACAGGGCCCGTGCCTCAACTTTACCAGTCAACCCCCTTGTTTTCCCCCCCCCAATCAGGACCCCATTATGTCTGTAGTAGCTTGATAAGGCTCCAAAATTGCATTTCAAATCAAGACACGTTAACACACTGCTACACACAGACACATTAAAAAATGTGATCTTACGCGTGAGCCGACAGCGTGAGCTTATGAGGATTCATACAAAAAAAATAACACACTTCAGTGGTTGAATAAAACAAGAAAAGCTTTTATTGAAGTCTGCAGGGAGTCAAACAGCTGCGGAGTGTGACAGCAAAGTATCAAAGATGAGGATCAAGCGTTTAAAGATTCAACTGGACAGCGCTGTTAAATGCTAAAAATCAGAAAAAAAAACCCAGAACAAGGATAGAGAGCCAGCTGAAAGGTCTAGAGAGCCAAGAGATATCCAAATTGCTCTCTTCCTGTATACATCTCTCACAGTAGGTGCTGTAGAGACAAATTACTGGTCTACCGGTGAAAGAGCAGGAGGATTGAAGCATGCCCACGCTCCTGTCCTGAAAAAGCTGCAAACACAGGAACTCAACACTACCGATTCCACCCGAAAAAATGGTTGAACACACAACTGTCTGGTTGCTCACTGGTGCTAAATCAACTACAGGAAAGGGTTCAGACACCTGAGATGCCAAACCTTGTCACATAAAAGAAGTAATAATCCATGACAGTTTAATTAAAAACAATTCTCCATGACTGACCATATAGCACAACAGTGATTCAATTTGTCTCCAGTTAATGAAAGCTGTTGTTATTGTTTATAACATGGTCTGGGTGAATACTCTTTTCTGATTGGCCGGCAGGTGTGCGTTAAAACCGCGTATTGCACACGTAGTTCGGCTCAAGTTTAATCACCGTTCTAAATTCATCTGCTACCCGACCTGTAACCATAGCAACATTAAAGAGCACAGCTGTCAAGGATTACTCGTTATGAAGTTTATGAAGAATAAGACGCAGCAGAGGAAAAAGAGATGGAGGAGACAAGAAAGAAACCGAGCGAAAAAATGGCACAAGTAACTGACACCTGAAGAGCTTAAAATGATGGAGGAAGAGGAGGATGAGATAAATACAAAAATAGCAACAAAAATTGGCAGTTAATATACTGAGAGACTTTCTTTATCAAAAACAAAACACTGATTTGGAGACGTCATGCTAAATGACACCTTACATGAAATGAATGCCTCGGTTCAGTCTGGTGGCGAGTACAGTGTGGCAAGTTGTCATGACAATAGTAAGCTCTTGTTTCATAACCTTTCAATTTCGAGTGTAAATTGTTCACCAAAAATTTGTGAATGCTTTTATTTTATATTGTTGGCAAATGACCATGGTGTAAGTGGGATAATCAACTTGTAGGTGTGCATTAAATGGTTTTAAGGCGCTTAAAATCATTTAAAGCAACCATTCGCGTTGGTTGGTTCTTGGCCTTCCATTTGTACCTGAAAACCGTTTAACACACACCTACTCGTTGATTATCCCTCACTCAACATCTGGAATCTAGTAAGTTTCCCCTTCCTGCTGTGTCAGAAAAGCTTCTTGTTTTCTACGTTTTAGGGAAGAAATGGTGGTAAGCATGAGAAGTGATGGCCGCCGTGGCTGAGCAGATAAAGTGAAAAGCATCACCAACAGAAACCCCAACTTCAAAATCACCAGTAAGTCACAGCTGTTTTGGACGGTTAATCTATAGCAAAATATTTTAGGTAAAAGTTGCCATATTTCCAGTCAGCTGAAATTTAGAAAACCGTGTTCTTTATGGACTATTCTCATCTAGATTAAAGACAGTGCTTTTAACGAAATTTCTATTGTAAAATACTTAAAGCAGAAGTTTTAGGTGGCAAATTTTTGTTTTTTTCCACACAATATCACTATCATATCAATAGGTAGCCATTATGTGCATGTAAAACTCCTTTAACAGGGTTCTCATTTTAAAACAAGTCAGCTGGAAACATTTCAAAGTCAGCCAGCCAGTTTTTAAACAACTCACAGTTAGTGTTCATTAGCTAGCGCTAGTTTGCTGGCTAACGCTTCTAAAACCTGCTAGCGACAGCTGTCGTTTCAGCTTACAAAATTGACTGTGGTGTGCTGGTTTTTCTGAAATTGAAGACTCATCGTTTCAAAAAAATCTTAATGAATTTTGAGTGCTAAACCTGCCACCATTATCATTGGAAACTGCATATGTGCAGAGTGAAAGGAAAGCCTGACAGATGTAGCAGCTGTAGCTAAGGGAACGGGACTTAGCGAAGGGTCAATTTACCACTTTAACCTGCCATTTCTTTTTCCCCGTATCAAGCTTTAATACTTTCCCTTTGAATCATAAAAATCTTTCTTTTCCTTCTCATTTCATGCATCTCATTCTGTTACAGTCTGGTACATTTCATTCTGGTACAAACGCCTGACGGTACAGCAGACCAATATCCTGTTCTCCCTCTACAGCTGCTGCCTCGCTGTATGTTTGCCATGCTGCTCAGATACACCGAGCCAAATGCCTAGAAACTTCTTCTTCTGCATCATGTGTTAGTATTCTGCAATTCTCTGCAACATGTCTCAATGCCAGTGACACAACTTGTGACACTGTGTCACCCCTTCCTTTGTAGTCACTGTGAGAAATTGTTGCTCTTGAAGGAATAGCATTCCTCATGTCACACTATAGGCTCTGACCTGATTATTTTCTTACATTTCCACACGCTGAGGATTGCAACTTGCCAAGTTGAGAGATATCTCCATAAATACAGTTGTTATTCTTCAGCATAGGCTGTCATTTACAAATTTAGCAGGTTGTTAAATTCCCTGTCTAGCGAGCTGACACAGCCTGCTGCTGTGAATGCAGAGTGCTGCTTGTGACAAAGAAGAGTGTGATTGCTGAATAGTTATCAAGCATCTGCTGCAGCTGAGCATGAAATGGGGGGTGAATTTTGTTAAAAAAAAAAAAGAAAAAAAAAAAGTGTGTGTGTGGGTGGGAGTGTGGGTGTGTTTTTTTTTTTTGCTGCTCAAAGGCTGAGGTACTGGTTGTTTGAACCGTGTGTGTTTTAAGTGCACCATCCTCACTTCCAATGGACCGAGCTGCAAACAGACCTTCAGTACAGCCAATGTTTATACTTGTACTAAATATAGATCTCATATTAACACAAAGAGACCTGAGAGTCAAGTACAGTGCCAATCTTTCTTTTTAAAACACACAGATGAAAAAATGACCAGTTTTATACTAAATATATATCGAAATATGTGAAATATTTGCAACATGTCTGGATAATGCAGGCGTTGTCTACATTATCCTTTTCGCGTCTTATATCAACTCCTTGACTGCTTTCTACTGCAGAGAAGGTTTCTAGTAAAATCAAAGATTTCAATATAGAAGGTCTTCAATTGATAAAATGTCCTCAGGTGTTGTGCAACAGTGGCAATGAATATCTTATTGCATTTCTAAACACACCGCCTGTCTACATAGCTGAAAAAAATATGGTTAGTCAGTCTGTCTATCCAGCCTCGGGTATGCAACCTTCCTTTTTTTTTATGAAAAATAGCCACAATATTGTGGCTCTGTGCCATTTAGACGCCTCATTTTGGGAAGTATTGCTCACATTAAGGCACAGGGAAATCAGACTTTAAGCCAGGTGAATATGACTCAATCAATTCATCAATTAATCAACATTTTCTTATGTAACACAGAACAAACAAAACCAGTTCTTTTCTCTCACGTTTCTGCCTCCACATGTTATTTTTGATTTTAATTATGAAATATAAAAAACAGCTGTTTGTCAGAAAAAGTTTGGTTAGCAGTGTTTCCTTCCAAAAGGTCATTTTTTCATAATTCATCTTGATAGTTTCCATTTAAAATACAGCTGTTAATTATTGAGGATTTTCCTTTATTCTAACCTCAAAACCTTTTTATAGTATCCTTTCAACTTTGAGAACTAGTGAAATCTGTAATGAAATCTCTGCAGGAGGAAACTTTCATGCAAGTGTGCAGATATATATATATATGTTTGTCTGACTTTAAATTACAAGGACTCTAATATCAATACAACCATAAAATTCTGCACAACGTGCCGCAATAAAAGCAGCACTAAAATTCTGCTGCTCAAAATCTTAACAGCTGCAGAATTTTGGCATATTTTCCTGATGCATCTCAGACATTTAAAAAGCATGGACCTGCAGTCTGCCAGGTCATAACGACTCCCCCCCCCCCCCCCCCCCTTTTGCAAGATACAATCATAGGCTGTCAGAGATATCACCCAGAGCCAGCTCAACTTTTCCCAACTTTGTGCAAGACATTTGCAGCAATAGTAAGCGCCTGTTCTCTCTCTTTCTCTCTCTCTCTCTCTCTCTCTCTCTCTCTCTCTCAGCTTGACAGGTGAGAATTATACTGTGTCCTTGTCATCTGCAGAGAGAGAGCGAGACAGACAATATTCTCTGAGCAGAGCTATTTCAGACTCTGGCAAGCCTGCCTCCATCTTTCGCTATCACGCATCTCCATCTGGTGAAATTGGTAATGCTGTTCAAAAGTATTATGTCAACAGACTGCTACGATTGATATTGACAGGAAGAAAAAAAAAAAAGCAATGAATGGATTTCAGCTTCAGGTGCTTCATTTCGAGCCCGAGCTGATGGAATATTATCTTTTTCTTAATGGAATCCAGTTTGTTTTGCAATCAGTGAAATTAAGTTTGTGAATAATAATAAAAAAAAACTGAAAAAATAGAGGAACACATAGTGGTTGTAGGTGAGGGAAAAATCTGTTTCGATTCAAGAGTGTCAATCCTACCTGATGTGACAGCAGAAGAGGAGCGTGGGAACTCGCACACCTCGCAGTAAGGCAACAGGCTGCTGTTAGAGTATGTGCAGGCCCCACAGTTCCACTTCTCAGCAGGAGGGTCGGGCTCCGACAGCTTCCGCGGTGCCATGAAGGAGACTAGAGAGCTCCCCCCCGCCGCCGCCGCCGCCGACCTCCGCTTCCCCCCGGATCGAGACTTCGGGCTCGGTGTGGCCTGCGGCGTCCGGAGCCTCTTCAGCTGCGGGGAGAAGTCCTTGTCTGGTGCGGTGGGGGTTCGGGAGCAGGACTTCTCTTTCTTCTCCTCCTCTGTCTTCTCAGAGTTTGTTCCTCCGTCAGCCGGGGGGGCGGCGGTCGTCTCTGAGGAGACGGAGGGAGATGTTTCTTCATCTTCCGTTCGCTTCCTCTTCTTCTCCTTGCCGGCGCTCGGGGAGAAGAAGGAACGGATGTCGTGCTGCTTCTCCTTCTCAAACTAAGAAAAAGAGATGCACCCGGTTAAGATTTGCACGACAGGTTTCAATCCACCTGTAAAGCAGCATCACTGACACATTTCGTTCCCGTTGTCACGAGGCAATCATTTTACCCTTTCATAGCACACAAAAGCAACATTTTCTGATGCAAAGTTGCACCTTGGTACCACTCAAAAGAATCATAAAAACTACATGATGACAAATAATGAATGGTTAGAGCAGTGTGAGGCACAAATATAGCTGTTCCCTTCTTGAAATGTCTGACAGTAACATCGTTTTCCAAAAAAATACTTGCTACAAATACAAGCTGTTGTCAAATACGGATCATAAATTCTGCACAGCTCTTTCAATGGGCCAAATTGTTGCAGTAATCCACTATACATGGGGTGTCATGCAACCTGCAAGTTATTTTTTTCACATATAATACTTCCTTTTGTATAAACTTTCCCCCTAATGCCATCAAATTCAATAAAAATAGTATGTATTTCTTGTTGCTTTCACATGATATGATAAATATTCAGAAATATTTATTTTTCTTACTTTGCCTACTGTAGGTGACGGTGAAAAATAGATCACACTGCTTTTCAAACAGTATTTATTACCTGCAAGCTTATGTATCAAAATGCTCATTATATAAATCCTCACGAGCTAAATATTGCAGCTTCTTCTCAATGTTTAGTGCAACTTATCACATACTTATCACATAGTTTACAGGGGTGACTCATGTTCTGTCATTTCTAGAACATATTTACACCACAGAGGGCAAAACTGTTTTACTTGAGCACCACAGATGCTGAATATGGAGCAGACAGACATCAGAGGGACAACAGCCTGAATACAGAAGGATGTGTTGCACCGTGACAAAAAGATTTTTTGTGTATTGTAAGGCCAAATGTCAATGTATTCATGAATTTGTTGTATTGAGACATTAGTTTTGACTGTGCTTTCATTCTGTATTTTCTGTTTTACATAAGCGTCAGTACTTCATTGTGAATAGGAGACGTACCAGAAAGGTGACTGAGAAACTTGCGTTTATCAGCAGTCAGCTGTAGAGGGATTTTTGACTTGCTTGAATGATGTTAAATGTTTGGAGAGGGTGACAAGTGTTTCGCTTCACAGTATAAACTGATGTGGTGATTGCACTTATCGTTTTGAGAATTCAGCGTGTGTTTCAGGAGATGTGCTTGAGCAACTGAGAAAAACTGCAAAAAGTGACGTTATTAAACATCACAACCCTCAGATATTATTATTCCATTATTATATTAATTAAGACGCAGCTCTCACTTCATGTTCTTACTTCATTAATACATTTTACTCTGTCTACAAAAAAGGGAGAGTAAATCTTACTACCACAATTATTATTCCACTCCTAATATGATCTTAGTTATGAACATTTTATTATTTTTCTTTCGTTGTGTGTGTATCCACAGCTAATCTCACTTACTAATGGACCCATCAGCCTAATATGTTTTGTGCACATTTGACTGTATGCTCAAGGACCTCCCGTAGTTGCAGTGATTCATAATTGTTGAAAAACCTATTTTATAATGTGTTTATACCGCCATTGACTGCTGACTCCTCAATCCTCTTAACCGACTGGTAGGGGCTGCAAGTGATCAACAACTGCAGCAAAAGCCGTTTCTGGCAATCGGCTAGGCTAAAAACCAGTCTGTTGCAGGCCACGTTTTGGCCTTTGTTATGGTTTAAAACCTGACATCCATAGAAAAGTTTGGTCTCATCTTGAACCGGAGCATCTGCAGATTAATTCCACGCCCCACATGTTATGATCCACTAAAGTTAGGCAAGATAGGAGATGAATAAATCCCTGCTTTTGTTAGCTTTGCTGTTTCATTTTGTGTGGTGTGTTACAACAAAATGTTTTGAAATAAGTAATGTTTAAAGTGAGAAGTTTGGACTTAGGTGAACCCAGGAGGATGCTCGGTTACAATACCATTACAATATTCTATGCATCTTAAAGAAAACTGAGACTACACGTGCTCCCAGACACATCTGGCGGGGATCTTCACTCTACTGAGTGCATTCTTCTAGTTTTAAAGTATGTTTGGTCTAGCTCCTTTATTAAGCTCCACTCAGACAGCCCCACTAGAGCAAGTTCTTTTCCCAAGGTCCTTAAATGCAGCTTTCTCTATAAAAGCAGCTAAAGAACTTGAACTTTCTGCCCTCGTTTGTCAAAACTTCCTCAGATATTGAATATCCACTCTGCAATGATACATATAAAACACTTTACTTAAGTTTCTCCAAATTAAACTAAAGAAAGGTCAAATAAAACAATCCTTGAGTATCGATGGTTCTTTTTTAACTCTTCCAGATGACTCACATGAGTGAAGAACATGTCGTCTTTCCCCTCCAGCGGCAGCTCCGTGTCGCTCGGCTTCCACGCGCTGGCAAAGTTGAGGAACTCCCACCTGTCCTTGTCACCCTCGTCTGCCTTCAGGTATTCCTTCCTCCCGTTCAGAGTGCTGCCGGTCACCGTTTCCTGGACGACAACAATGGGACATAGAGGTCAGTCAGGTGAAGACGTTATTGTTATTATAGACATTATTCATTTTTATTCGCCTTCAAACTTCATGACGGTGTGGTAATTTTTTTTTTTTTTTTTCACAAATCACATCTGCTCTGAAATGAGCACTATCATAGACGGAAGATGGAATTATTCAGTTTTAATTACAAATCTTGACAGCTATTATTATCAATGTAAATCCCCAAAGCCTGTTCTCACATGCAAATCAGTGTCACTGATGTGCTTCGGAGTTTATTTGCATACATGCAGAAAATAAAGCTAAAGATTTGTCAGAGTTGACAGATAAATACTGCGACGTTGAGAAGAAAGCAGCGTTGTTGCTGTCTTTGACATGTTTTAGGCTATGTTTGCATACTGTAGTCTCCATAGAACACACTGGAGCAGCTAATCAATACAAGAGCAATATAAGTGACATCACATTCAATTAAACGGACGCACGGCACCTTCCTGTTGAGCATGGACCACATGACGGTGTCAAAGGTGCCCTTGGCGATGAGGTAGTGCACGTTGACGGAGGACGTTTGCCCGATGCGGTGGGCGCGATCCTCAGCCTGCTTGATGTGGCCGGGGTTCCAGTAGAGCTCGGCAAACACCACGTGGCTGGCAGCAGTGAAGGTCAAACCCTGGAGAGGAGACACACACACACACACACACACAGTAACAATAGCTTAATCAGAATAAAAATACCTCATTCAACCACCTTAAATGGAACACCAGTCCATTTCCAATGTAATTTAATTTGGTGAAATCCTTTTTAATATCAGAATATGAGCAGCTAATTGCGATATAAGTACTTCAAGCACCTATTTCCTTTGATTAGAATGCATAATATTCCTCAATATATTCAGTCACTCAGAATAATTGATGTCAATGAGTTTATTAAGTTTGTCATTAAAGAGTAAAACAGGTTTTAAAACTTTATTTCTACTTGCACAAACCTTGATTATGATTCACTACAAGCAACAATAGTTGTCATTATTACTAATACGCAGCAGCTGACTCTATTTAGCCTATTTGTTGTTGAATTACATTAGTACAGCAGATTTTCTTTTCAGTGGTTACAACAGTTAGGAAAATGTATCATGTTTGCGTTTTTATTATTCAATCAAAGCGAAATGCAACAACCAGCTTTACTTAATCACTCAACTAGCATGTGTGTGCATGTACCTGACCGGCTGCCTGGATGCTGAGGATGGCCACTCGGGTTTCTGGGTCATTCTGGAACTTGTGGACCAGCTGGATTCTCTCTGAGGACGGGACGCTGCCATCGATACGGATGTAACCAGCCTGTGTGAACAGAGGTTAGATATTTACCAGAATATTGAATTTTCAGATCGGTTCAGTGGATGATAGTTGAGCAACTTCGGACACAACTAATGGAACATCTGCAAGACGGCAGTCTTAATGAAATGCTGGTTTTTAGAATCACCTGTTTCATTTAGAGGAAAGCAAAATAGCTTTGTGTCTATTTTGAAAAGTAACTAGTTAAAGAATATGTAACTTCTGTTTACAGGAGTATAGGACAGTGGCACAGATTTACCTTCATTTCACAAGATTTTCTTGAGTCAGTTGTGTTAAAGCTGCACTAGTCAATATGTTTTATATTAACAATGGGTATAATGGCTGTGTGATATGAAAGGGGTCACTAGTAGAGACAAACCCACAGAGAATTATTACCCAACTCTGTAGTTTCCTCGGCTTAACTGAACATTTTTGCCTCTTTTAGCTTATTGTTTTAGTTTTCTGGACCCCAGACTGCACTCTTAAAAACCTTTTCCTGCAGCAGAAGCCTGTGTTCAGCAAAAATAGTTTAGATAAACTCACTGTACACTCCCTGCCCAACACCAAATAGAAGACAGACAAAATTAGTGACTAGATGGTGAACATAGTGTAGCATTTAGCAGCTAAAGAGCCAGATATATGCCTCAGAAGTTGGTGGAGAGCAACAAATGCCTAAAAGGAGAGTGAATATTGGACTTACATTAATCAGGTGCACAGAGACAGTACTTCATATGATTGTTAATGTTGGTCTGTGCCTGCTGGATGTGTAAAAAGGCTACTCTTTGCTAGCATATTTGCCATACCACTATATAAGGTGTATGAGAAACAGTGTTTACTTCTTTTGTTCTCTGTGATAAAACCATTGAAATATTTATCTGTGAAATGTTAAAATGTACTGTGACAGAAGCACAGTTAAGGAAGAGTCATATAGTCAGTGAGTCAGTTATATAGTAATATCTGTTTTAAGTTGCTAACATTAGCCACAATAAACTACTTTCAAAAGTTACATAGCCTCTCTTTAAATTTCAACATAAATCAAAATTTCTGATAAATGAAGTCTTCATAGAGAAATGTTACTCATCACATGTGTACTAGTATGACAGTGTTGTCTGGCCATCATCTGAAGTGCATTAGAGGACACATTGTAACTACGGTTGTTTGCACATTCCATTGAATCGACTAAAGGTTCACACAATTTGTGCAGGATGATATTGTCTGTCTTTAAAAAGCTGGTGCAGATTTGTGCTGGAACATTAAAAGCAGGGAGCATTTCATTAATCTGTATTCTATACTATAGATATAACAATGGCAGATGTGTGAATGAACACACCACAGAAAACATGAGCAGAGGAGCTGCTTTCAGTAAATAAAATAAAGATAATTGGAGCACTAGTAATGGCTCAATATTTTCTAACATTTTCTAACACCAAACAAAGAAACCAGCGGCTGTGTGTTCATTAAACCTGAACCTGAACTTGACATTCGCTGAGCTGCTAATGCACTGTGGCGACTGCACTCTTTTGATTTCAGTCCATCGGTCCTGCAGAGCTGCTCAGTGGCCGACAGTAGGAGTGTGTTCCTACTGTGCAGCTCCCACATGTAAATGTAACTGTAACTGCATGAATATGAAGGAGAACCTTGCTGAGAAAGCACATAGAGGCCTGCTTGACTTTTCCTGGATTCATAAAGGTCAAACAAATGTGCTCTCAAAGAATTAAGCATCCACCAAGTTTAAACATGTCAAAGCTATAAAAAACAGTCAGAAATCATTTTCAACAGCATTTAGTACACTGTATTTATTAGTTTAAAATATAACTTTATTAAACAAACTGTCCAACCGCTTCAACACTAGGTGAGGAGTGGGAGAGAGCACGAAGCATAAAAGCAGCAATAACGTCATGTGACTGAAGTGCAGTCACTTGTCTCTGGTCTGCAACGAGCTTCTCATCACAACGCGTTTGCCTGTCGTTGCTTTTTTTAGCCCATCTCTGTTAATTGGTGAGTGCGAACGCGCGAAGGAATGTGTTATCACACGTCGTACCGCTGCATTACATTCAGCTGACACCTCCTCGACCCCTGCGACACACGCAAACACGCACACGCGCTAACGCACACACACACTGAACTCTTTCACAGGTTGCCGGCGCCGAGCTAAGAGATATTGTTTGCTTGTGATGACTTGTGAAATAGGCCTTGGGAGATTAGTTGGGGAAGTAAAGTTTACTTTGTGAGTGACGAAAAGTAGACTTTTCTTCAAGAATGAGGAAAAAATTGATACTCATAGATGATGACTAATACATAGAGTCCTTCAACTCTTGACAGTTAAGGGATGTTGATTTATAAAGTTTTTTTTTTTGTTAGTGTGTTTTAAAATATTATATGTCAATTATTGTACCTGAATAACTCTGTGCATCTGAATCTTGCATATCAGTGGAAGAGACAAATAAGTCGTGACTTCTAACATCTGCTGTATAGCCCCCGCTGAAGCACAAACCCAACTTGTGAGCTTACAGTTTAGTACTCTAAGTCAATCACAGATACGGCAGCGGTTTGACTTATAAGCACAGCAGGGCTATGGATGGAAGGAGAAGTGAAATATGAATACACTGAGCACATTTAGTACTTCCAGGTAAACGTTAATGGGCAACTTGGGTCTTAGCAGCTGGAAAAAAACTTTAAAATATTAGGTGGAAATGACAGAAATGAACATTTATGTCAGAATGACATATGAACCATATAATAACACTGTTCCCTCTTGTTGCAAAGTGATTGATAGCACAAGAATAACACAAAATCTAGTACTTTTTCAACCACCTTTTAGGTTTTAGGAAATCAGACTGAAGCTTAAGAGTGTTGTGTTCAGGTTCAGTACACAGGAAGCAAAGCTGCTTTTCTGACTGATCATAGCTAACAAAACCAGTGAAATTATGAATAAGAAAGGTAATTAATGGCAAAGACACATGATGTTAAACTGGCAGCTGCATTTCCGGGTTTCAGTTAGTGCACATAAAATACAAACAAGTCCGCTAGTACAAGACCAAAACCTTTTAGTCATTGCACACATTAATACTTAAATTTAAAGACAAACAATTTTTTTTCAATTCTGATGATTCTGATTTTTCCTATCTTAAGTCCTCAGTTGATGAA